>NC_026002.2:73341356-73685106 GCF_000442705.2 Elaeis guineensis | reverse complement strand
AAGTTATCCGTACTATGCGGCAGGCCAAAATTAAACAATGATAAAAAAATATCTAATTAAAATAAAATAGTAATTTAAAAGGGATGATAATTTTCAGTCGAAATTATATCATTCATCTCTAAAGAAACTATCTGGATTTCATCTGTTTTTTTGGGCAACATACTACCATACAATACCAGATAAACAGTATCATCAAATGCCATGATAAACAGTTTCACAAATCAATTGCGGCACATTTGAGATCATTACGCACGATTGGATTCAATTATTGCAGGCCAATCAATTAGAAAACTATTATCAATCTTCATCAGCAAGCGCTTCTTCGCTTGAACTACAAAAAAAGTATATAGAAATTTTATCAAAATATTATTCAAACAAAAAAATTATAAAATAAATAAAAATCATCATATAGAAAAAAGCCGCATATATAACCATCAGAATTAGAGTATTTTGATCTTAATTTTTTTGATGGTGAGATTGTCAGCACCTTTCTATACATATGGTGCCATACAATCAATATGAACTTGTTCTTAAAAGGAAAAGAAGGCAATGTATAAAAAAAAAATATGTTACCGGATCGTGCTCGATAATCATTTTGTTGGAGTGATATCTAGAGAAAGTTCATGCTGAATTTCTTTTTCAGGTATTGAAAAAATATGCTCCTTAGAAATTTATGCCACACACGAAGATCCAAATGCAAAATTTTTTCGTACATTATCCTATCGACATTCATCTGCTTTAAGCATGCTAGTTATCTCAAAGTTATATCCACCATCATTAGAATTCTGCAAAGCAAGTATGATTTGGAAAATGTAGCAGCAGTTAAGAATTTTTTTTTTATGATGGAAGGAAGAATGAATCGATCAAATCTTGCATTAGTCACAAGATTAATTACATAGACTCTGATCAATTATTGAGCCAATTTTCTAAAAATGATAAAGTTTGTTATACCAGTACCATCTTCGACAACAATATCCAATTTGTACCAATGAATTTTGAGATTTTACAAATTATTATTCTACATACAAAATTTTATATATTTATATGAAATGAATATGTGATTGAAGATATAATAACCATACCATGGTACTGGGGACTGATCATTCCTGCCGCACTGATTATACCTAAAATTGTCACCACAAACTTTCACCGCAGTCCTGTAACTATAACATGCTTTGTACCACCAACCATAAGATGTGTTGATTTTAACTTGATGCACAATTATTTATTTATTAATAGAGATAATATATTTATGCATAGTAGTCCTAAAACTTTTTTTGTTCCGAGCAATATTGAATCTTTCAATAAAATAGATATCTCCTTCAATGAGGATGGTCTTGAATTGTGTCGTATCTTTCCTATGAATCGATGCTTGTATATTGAATAAATTTATTGAAAATAAATTCACAAAACATATATATATCAAATTTAATAAAAAAATATATATCCATTATAACCTTTTCATCGATGAGATACAATCAACGTTTGGCAACTGATTATCAGTATTGAAATTTATGGAATTCCAAATTCTTGCAATCCTAACTTGCACTCTCAAGTTTCAATTTTTTTGTGATAAATCCGATAGCAAATTATATTCCATATTTTTTATCAACCTACATGGACAAATGAGATATCCAAACAAATATACAAATTTCTATAAAAGCAAGTACGTAATGTAATAATATAGATAATTATATAATTATGTAAGTATATAGTATATCATTAAATGCCAAAAAAATACCTGTAGGTAGATCAGAAAAAATTTCTCTATAGATAATGTTCTTTGTACAATCTTCATATCCTATATGCTCATTTTTTATCAAAATCTTGAGAACTTGATGTGAAGTGACATACGAAAGCGCAACATAAAGTTGACCATAACTACATACCGGATTGGACAAATATAATCCAACTTTATTTAATGTTTGATCTTGATTTTTGTTAATTATTATGGCATAGCATAGCTTAATCGGAAACTATCTTCTTTTAAAAATAAATGGCCATTTTATTTCCTTTACCTGCATTATAATTTGAGGAATATAAACTCTAACATCAATATTATCATTTATAATAACTTCTACTTCAATAATTTTCGCACTTAGATTGGTCGTTATTAATCTGGTATCATTATAGAGTCCCACACTTTGATTTATATTTCATAATAACATTATCAATGCATCCTTTTTTAACCTCAATTCATGATGTGGAACATTTTTGAATTTTAAAAAATTTAAGAATTCAACTGGATAAAGAACATCTTCGGATGCAGCATCCATCGATGTTTAACATGTTATATCGGAACTTAAATATAATTTTTCTTCATTGGAAAGTAGAGAAAGCAAATACATATTTATTTCATCGGCCATTTTATTTTTAGGTGTAATAATAGTCCTTTCTTTCAAATATGTATGAACAATGAAGTTTTTTTTCCAAAATCAAAGTAAATTATAGAAGCAATATGCTTAACATGATTTTTATTAGTTTTTATAAGTAGATTATCCAAATTTTTTATCCAAGCTGGTTCTTCTTCATCATCAAATAATCTAATAACTGGTATTTTTCATCGTCAATATCCAAAATCTATTTGTCAAAATTCATCAATGATATTATAGATTCTTCATCTATGGCATCATTCAATAATCGCATATTTTTTTTAGATAAAAAATTATATAATAATTTCATAAATATGATCGACTTATCGATGCATCAACCATATCTGTTCTATTTTCTCCAACAACAATTGGTAGAATCTATCTAAAATCTCCTCCAAGCTATACAACTTTTCCGTCGAATAATTTTTCTAATGTGTTTGAATCCCTCATTTGTAAAATATCCTTCAAAGATTTATCGAGGGCTTCAAAACAATTTCTATGATTCATAGGGGCTTCATCCCAAATTATCAAACTCGTCGATTCGATCAATTTTGCAAGCTGGGTATCTTTCTTAATTTGACATGTCGAGTTGTCATCAATCTAAATCAAAATTTTGAATCTAGAATGTGGTGTTCAACTACCCGATAATAAAAACGATGCTATTTCAGAAGAAGCAACCATTAAAATAATTTTACCATCAGATCTAATTTTTGATATAATGGTCTTCCAAAGATAGGTTTTACCTATTCCTCCATGACTACATATAAAAAATAATCCGCCCTTATTTTCATATACAGCATCCAACACCATGTTATAAATATTTTTTTTGCTCTTCATTCAATTTATCTATCGATGCTAAATGTTCTTGTTGTAGAATCTGTATATCATAATTGAGTTTTCTTAATAATCTATTGTTTATTTCCTCCATCATAATTGTATTGGGCATTGAAAGATTATGATTTGAAAGAAAAAAAAATTATTAAATAATTTTTCAACTCAAACAGAATATGATTTTTCAACTATAATTCAAGAATGTACAGATTGAGAAGGTGAAATATATTTATCAAATTATAGATAATATCATCAATAAATTTATCCCAATATACTACAAGAAATTCATGTATTAGCGGTGGCTATTAATGATGGCAAAAAACCATCACTAATAGTGCTATTCACTAACAACATATTACGATCAAAAATCTTTCTATCGCTAAAAGTTGATAAATTATTAATGACAGCAATGGCTTTAAAGATGGAGGGCTTTGCCGTCGCTAATAAATTAATAATTTTTTTAAAATTTGATCGTAACCTTAGTAGCGATGAAAAATTTTATTAGTGATGATATTTTACCGTCACTAATAACATTAGTGACGGTAATTTTATCATTGCTAATACTATCTCTATTTCACCTCCCATCTAATTTTTGATTTTTTACTTTTCCTCTTCTCCCTTCTTTCCCCCGCCTCTGATTATTAGCGACGGTAATTTTATCATTGCTAATACTATCTCTATTTCACCTCCCATCTAATTTTTGATTTTTCACTTTTCCTCTTCCTCCTTCTTTCCTTTACCTCCGATCCCCCCACCGCCCCTCTCTTTACCCCACCTCCGATCTCCCTCTTTCTCCCACTGTCGGATCCCACCTCTCCGAGCCTTCGGTCGTTGGATCCTGCTTCTTCGAGCCCCCGACTATTGGATCCCACCTCCTCGAGCCCCCAGCCACCTCCCACCTCTTTAAGCCCCCAACGACACGCCCCCGACCTTCTCCTGCCTCCTCGAGCCCCCAATTGAGAGCCTCCGACCTTCTCCCACATCCTCGAGCCTTCAACCGCCTTCTCAAACCTCCGACCACCTCCTGCCTCCTCGAGCTCCCGATCAAGAGCCCCCGACCTTCTCCCACCTCCCCGAGCCCTTGGTCTGCCTCCCTCCGACTACCTCCGATCCCACTCTTTCCCTCATCATCGGATCCAGCTTCTGATAGCCATCGACTGCCTCCCCAAGCCCCGAGCCCCTGACCCACCTCCCCAAGCCCCCAAGCCTCTCCGAGGCCCCAGCCCACCTTTTCAAGCCCTCGACTGTCTCCTTGAGCCCCTGGTGGCATCCCCAAGCCCCCAGCCTGCCTTCCCCTCTTCCCCCCCCGCCTTCCTCTTTCCCCTTTCTCCTTTTTCTCTTGTCGCGTAGCATCATTTCCTGTCGATAGCGCCACCTCTATACCACAGTGCCACCTCCATGCTGCAGCACCATCTTCATGGGTTTGGTGAGTATTAGCCACGGTGGTGGTGACAGCTGCATAGCGATTGTCAAATATCATTATTTTAATTTTTTTTAATATTTTTAAATTAATATTTATAATATTTAGTTAAATTAGATTTAATATTTAAATTAAATAATAATATTAATTAAATTTAATTAAATTAGTTTTAAATTAATAATATTTAATTAATTTAAATTAATAATATTATTAATTTTAAAAATAGTATTAATAATATTATTAATTTTAATATTATTTTTGAGAGGTGGAACTACTTCAGAAAGCTCTCCAATGAGTCTGGGTCAGGACATGGTTCGGATCTGATTTTTTCTAAAATCATTAGGCCTAAGCCCATCCCGAAGCTTAAAAAAATTTTCAGACTGGGCTCGGATAGGGGTGGGGGGCTCGGAGAGGCGATCGAGGGCTCAGAGAAGCTATGATGACTACCTGTGCGAGATGCACCTAAAGAGTCTAAAGAGAGATCAATGGAGGTGATGCATTTCTGTTCTTGTTGTTGTAGTTGCAGGGCAAGTTTGGATGGTCTTTTACATCGCAGACAACCTCTTGCAGCCACCTCATGGTTAATGGTGCAGAGGAACTTGCAATGCCTTATTTTCCAAGGGTAGATTTTAGTCTTCTTCTTTTCCTCTTTCCCTTGTTTACCTTGTTGGTCTCTAATTTAAGTATTGTTTTTAAGTTTTTATTTTATTTTTTTAAAAAATTTCTACTCCTAGTTTGCAGCTTTCTTACTTTGCAGCCACCTCATAGTTCGGGCTTGTCCGAATGGGTTTGAGCTGGGCTCGCGCCTAGCCCAGGGCATGGTTTGGGATTGATTTTTTCTAAAATCATCAAGACTAAGCCTGCCCGAAGCTCGAAAAAAAATTTTGAGCTAGGCTCGAGGAGGCGGTCGGAGGCAGCTAGGGGCACGGGAAGGCTATGATGACTGCCTGTGCGAGATGCGCCTAAAGAGTCTAGAGAGAGATCAATAGAGGTGATGCATTTCTATTCTTATTGTTGTAGTTGCAGGGCAAGCTTTGATAGTCTGTTACATCACAAATAACTGCTTGCAACCACCTCATAGTTAAAGGTGCAGAGGAACTTGCAATGTCTTATTTTTTAATGATAGATCTAAGCCTTCTTCTTTTCCTTTTTTCCTTATTTACTTTGTTGGTCTCTGATTTAAGTACTATTTTTAAGTTTTTATTTTATTTTTTAAAAAAATTTTCAATGGGTTTGGGTCAGGCTCGGGCCTCCCAGAGTCATGATACTTTAGATGAAGTACTTGAAAGATGTGATTTCAAATTACTGCAGGCAAACAACTTTCAGGTAAGCATCATGAATACAAATGTAACATATCTTTAGAGGTGACAAGATCCGGGCAACAACTACAGCAAACTAATTTCTAACCATGATTCCAAACTCTTGTATATATTTATCATGAGAAAACTTATAATAGTTGGACTCGAGATGCACACTTGAAAGGCAGAATCAAGTCAAAAAATAAGAAAGATTCAAACCTCCAGAATATGGTGCTCTCTATCTTGAGGGCGTTCGTATATAAAGGTCAACATTTCAATTACTTATCGCTCATTCAGCTGAGCTCATTGTCACAGCCATCACAGTAGATAAGTCAAGCAGTTGAGCTCGTTGTCGCTCATTTAGTTTTAGATTTTTATATTTAGAAGCTTCATATAATTATGTTTAAGTCGAAGGAAGGATATCTAGGGGTCAAAAGTCATTCTTCTTATTTTATGGATGGGATGGAGGTGTAGATGCATCTGTATCATCGAATGGGATGTGTAGGAATAATCTATTCGAGAATCGAAGGAGTATATTGAAATATACTCCTCTGTGTTGGTTTAGACTTGAGGTAGAAGGGATGGGTACAAGGGGTCAAAATTCAATTTAATCATCCAACAGATGGGCCGGAGGGTACCAAACATCTGAAGGATACCAAACATCTGATTTATACTCTGCTTGCGATGAACTTTTGGACCTCTGACTCTTTTAAATACTTATCTTGCATTTCCACCCATTTGAAGGGTCCCAAACATCTAAATACTCGAATTGACTTTTATGCCGCTATATTCTTATGGTTGCCTTCTTATTTTCTCTGATGATGATCCAAACTAAATAAATATTAAAGGGACTGGCTCCACAGATTGCTATGGTCTCTATTTTTCTATCCATATAATGTCTTAAAGTGGATAGGTGTCAAAGATTAGATTTTATGAACATATATACTCGACTTTATTCGACTTTATTCATATATACTTGATTAGATTTTATGAATATATACATTGTCTTTGATCTACAGCAGATGGTTTTTTGAGGTTGGAGCCATTACAACCAAGGAGAGAGCTCTCATGCCACCAGCTCGCATGCTTCTGTGCCACACATACTATGCGATAAACTTTGATACTTTAGATATTTTTTAATATTATTTTATCTTTTATTATCGAATATAACATTCTTTATGAAGTCTTGATACTCTCAGGTTTGGACGACATGGGGTCACTAGTGACCCCACAGTCACATGAAGCTGCATCTGGCTCTTAGAGTCAGAGACATGGTAGAGGACCTGCCCAGCTCGCGGTACCTCCAACTCTACCAGAGGATAGACAGCTCATCCACATTTAAAGCCGTATGTACGTACTATATATCTTCACTGAATATATTTAAATTTTAGAGTATAATATTTATTGTTCAAAATAAATTTTACAGCATATTTACAGAGCCTGGGGTGGTTTGTATGGTTACCGACATCATCCGAAGATTGATGCCGAGGTCGGTGAACAAGTTCTCCAGTTAGCCATTGGGGGCTCATGTTGCAGCCTGGAAGATGTTTCTGGTAAGTCAAAGATGTTTAATTTTTAAATTCATGATAGGTTTGTATTCTATTTATTAATACATGGTTGCTTCTACTTATAATGGTACATCGATTCGAGACTCCTCAAGATGAGGAGGCTGGCTGTCGGACCTTCGAGGAGGTGGCCACACAGAGGTTTCGAGATGGACTATACAGCCTTCAATGGTCCACTATAGAGTACTCCAGTTTTAAATCACTATCAGATTGAAAGTTTTATACAAATCACTGGATGCGGGCGGACATATGGGAGGCCCTCTATGACCAGTGAAGTACTAAGGACTACTCTAACAGGCGGTAGAGGGCACGACAGAATTGGTCCACCTAACAGCATCCGATCCTACACACTGGTGGCTCCGTTGGCACACATTTTATGGCTGATAGATTGATAAAAATTCTATCCTTAAATTAATTTCATATTGAATTAATAATATATATATTTTAGTTAATTTAATTTTATTATTTATTTATTATAGATACGGTAGTTGGGTCATACACCAGGGTAGCTATAGATATGGGAGGCCACACACTAGTCTAGGAGGATTGGTGATTACTTAGATCCTCATTCTCGACAGATCGTAGTAATAACTTGAAATATTATTTATTAAATTTTTATATATACTAATATATATGGATTAATGAATGTCTAAACTATATAGATAGATTATACGGAGTATCTTGTATCATGATACGGTGAGAACCTCTCCTTTCAACACCTCTTTGACCTCGAGGGATAGCTCAAGGCCACCAGAGGGATGAATAGGAGTCGGATGATAGGATTCGGCCACAGCTTCAACCCTTCACCAGCTCGAGGATCTTCATTGACATCCTCCTCTCAGGACTCAATGACTTAGACATGGGCTGACACACATGTGGAGGAGGTCGTGCAGAAGCTTTAAAGCCAGCGACCTCAAAGCTTTCGAGATGCC
This sequence comes from Elaeis guineensis, assembly GCF_000442705.2. Taxonomy (NCBI): domain Eukaryota; kingdom Viridiplantae; phylum Streptophyta; class Magnoliopsida; order Arecales; family Arecaceae; genus Elaeis; species Elaeis guineensis. Next base: position 73,676,688 of record NC_026002.2, on the reverse strand, counting down.
GTTTGAAATATGGCCATTGAGATTCTCTGAGATCTGTATCTACACAATCAGCTAGACTTGTTGTCACAGCCATCATAGCAGCTAAGTCTATTAATAATTTTTTTTATTTATTTTAAATTTTTATATTTAGAAGCTTCACATGTTTAGGTTTGAGTCTGAAAAGAAGATATATAGGATAAAATTTTAATCTAATCATCCAAACAATGGGTTGGAGGTGTCGATAGCTCCATATCATCAAATAAAATATATAAAAATAATTTATTTAAAAATTAAAGTATTATATCAAAATATACATCTTCATATCGACATATATATTTTTATATTGAAACTTATTAATAATATTTTATTTTCTTCATTATAAAATATTGAAACATTCGACTCTCATCCATCAGCTACTGGAGAGGATGTACAGGGGTAGAAGGAAGATGAGGAGGATGCAAGGAGAATCGTACATAATTTTTTTTATATGTATATAATTTTGATACTTATAAAGCAGTATCTGTATGTAAAATTATATAATTTATATTTTTAATATAATATAATTAATTTTATATTTATGATTGTATTATATAATTATTATCTTATTTATAATAAATTTTAAAAAATATTATTGCTTGTTACTATGATGAAAGTAGATTTTAAAATATTTAATTATAAATTTTTTAAAAAAATTAAGAATTATTAATGATGGCATTAGCGACACAAACTACCGCCGCTAATAATTTTAAAATTTTAATTAAAAAAATTAAAAAAAACTATTAGCAATAGCTGTAGTGATGAAATTATTATCACTAAAGTTTTTTAATAATTTAATTAAAAAAAATTAAAATTATTAGTGATGGATCTTTGTCGCTAATACCATCACTAATTACCTTTATTAGCAATGATATTTTTACCATCACTAATAATAGTAATTAGTGACGAGATTATTTCCATCAAATTTTTAGAGATGATAATTAGTGACGGCAAATCGACTATTAGCAATGGTAATTATCCATCACTAATAGTCTTTTTTTTTATGGTGATGCATCTAGAATAATTTATCAGGATCTATTACTTTACAAGAAATAATCAATGTAGCAAAAAGCAATCTTAATTCGGATGATGTTATCCAGAAAGAAGCTTCATTTAATACTTCATGTCATTCTTTATGATCTCCTAATAAACCAAGTACACTACATGTGGACTGAAATGTAGAATGTACAATACCATTTATGGTCTTAATCTCATCATAATTTCTTGCTCCTCTCATCATATTTAAAAATATTCATAAATAATATAATTTCTCCGAACTGAGATGAATATACACAATCCTGCCAATTTTGTTCTTCCATTTTCTTCTGGTCCATATTTTATCCTTAGCATTCTATCCCACCTCATAAGAAACTCCGCATATGTTAAATCTTGACTATCCTCAAAAACCTCATTAGTCTGTATCCACTCTGTAAATATTATTTTGTCTATATTTCTCCTGGGAAAAATAGATGGTAAATTTTGATTTCCATGGTAAGTAATCCTATTCATAAACGAAAGGTGCACATCCAAGCATTCAACTGTGGATTCTCTGAAATGGATGTCGAATTGGAATAATCTCTTCAAAAAATTAATATTAAAAAATTAATATTTTGCAACAAAAAATCAAATGCAAACTTATTTAATTTTGCGATTGATTCTTCGATCTCAAAATATTTTAATATTTTATAACTAAAAAATTGACTGCAAATGTATTTTGCAATCGAATATAATTTTTTTTATTTTTTTGAATATGGTATAATTTTAAAATTTTAAGCTTATCTTTATCGTTCATTATCTAAATAATTATTGTTAGAATATCATCACAAAAGATCATTGATCGGAGAATAAATTGCATATATTTTGTGGTCATAAGTACTTAGTTTTAGATTGAGTTCTATATTTATTAGCTACTTTGTTTGGTTGCTCGGATCTTATTTTGTATTTATTTAATTTGTGATCTTTTTTATGTTTTGAAGGTGTTAAGGTGTCTATAAAAAAGAAACAACTTGAGTTTGAATAATGAAGAAATTCATGAAACGACGGATCAACCAAAAAGAGTTTCAGACAAGCTGGCTTGAGCTTGAATCGAGCTGACTCAGATCAAAAGTTTCAGAAGTTTTAGTATGGCACGCAGTCAAACCGACCCAATATCATAAGAGCCGACTTGGTGCCATAAGAGCCGACTTGACATCAGTTTGAGCTGGCTCGACGTCTTTCCATGGGCGAGATAGTTTTGACTTTGATTTTCTAATGTGATTCAGGGCTAAATCTTTTTAAAATTTCAAAGAGCTTCAATTTGAGGGATTTGGTAAAAGAAAAAATTGAGAGATATTAGGAAAGAAAGAATGGAAATTTAAGAGAGAAAATTAGTGGGAATGAAGGGAGAATGGATGATTGTCTGGGCCAAAAAATAGAGGAAGATCTAGCAAAGGTGGAGGCTGGGCATAAGGAATTAGCGCACTGGATGTGGCAGGTAGTTGGGTACTTCATGGATGTTTGTGGTGTTGGATGTATGTCCTAGAAGTCAATCTTGGCTGACACATATTATATTATTAGGACATAATTTTTATACTTAATGGGCACTTATATTATCATTTATGTTTTATGCGTCCATGAATCATCTAAGGGATTAATAAGATGATGACACATATTCTTAAAAAGTTGAAAATTTGAGATGTGTATCATTGATGGTTAATTTCTAAATTGCTCCTAATCATAGGATCATCATGGGGATGATGATTGATCCAGATAGATCAGTACACGGATCACTTTCTTTGGATAGATGAGTCTCGAGTCTACAGTGTAGTAACACTGGAGTAAGAGTACAGATAGTTGTTAAAGAACAACTAGCACTGAGCATGATTAACATGAAAAATCACATGGATGTCTGCTCATCCGTTAGTGACTTTCTTGATGCTGCAGTATTATGATTGATCCTTTAATCTACGGTGCTACAGGTGCTCGCAGTGAGGCTACTGGAGTTTGACTATATATAAATATTGACTCAATGAGTCCTTGTAGTGGATGTTGATGACAGTTGGTCCATTGTAGGAGAGGGTGTGCAACTAGATAGAATCTATCGATCCTAACAGAAGAGAGTAGTCCTATGAAATTTAAGAAACTGAGTCCTTAAGTCTGTGGCCATAGTAGTGTGATTGATGAAAAAGAGTTTTCATGAGAATCATATACAGACTCGAGCTAATTGAATCTATCATATGACTGATGATGAGGTTTGACGATTTATCCATGACATGCCATCTGGTCGGAACTCACGATAGAGAAACTATATCATACGTTAACTGCACTTAGAGATTCATCTCTTTTTATTCTGTTAGGTTGCCACTATATACTGCTAGATGTCACTCAAAGATTATGAGACCTACGAGCATTATCTTGATGATCGATGATCTTTGATAGATAGAATTGGAATGGTTCCAACCCATTGAAAGAAGTTTTAATGATATTGTGATAGGGATCATAATATATCTCACTATCAGACAAAATAAAACTCATGAAATCACATACAAAGAGGTTTTTGACAGATTAGATGGTTGAATTGTGATTATGAATCATAATAGGATTTAATTATCAATTTGATTGATGACTAATTCAATGCAAAAGTTACAATTAAGTAACTCGTTAAAGAGTTGGTGAGTTATAGGAGGATTAATTAGCAATTGCATTGCTAATTGACTCAATTTGATTGAACAATGAGGCTTGCATCAAGTCTAATTGAATTAGATTCAATTTGACTTGACATGGGTTTGATTTGATCAAGCCTAATTAGATTATGAGATAATCAAATTGCATGAGAGAATAATTTTTTATTTGATTAGGATTTAGATTTGACTTAATTCCTAATCAGATTAGGATCTAATTAAAGATTACTTGGGTTCCTATTTGTGTTGGGAATAGTGTCTCAAAGCCAATCGTCAGCCTGTTGACGGTTGTGCTCTTTTTTGTATTAGTATATGAATTATAAATTAATAAAAATTATTTTAATATTTTTCATCACAAATTGTTTCATCTTCTAATGAATTCCTGTGTTGTGTTGAAGTCCTTAGGACTATTTAGACTCGATAAAGGAGGATTTGCTGTTTAGTCCTTAAACCTGTTCGTGATCAAATGATACGTTGTTACCAAGGACAATAACGTTTATCAAGCATAGGTCATTGTGTGCCATATAGGTTGGTTGTCCTCTTAACCAAGGAGTGTGGAGACACTGGTATGGCATACAGGTGAGATGTAAGGGTACATCTGCACTGAACGTGACCGACTCTAGAGCTATTTCTACTGTCAAGAATTGCTCCGATGGGATATGGGTATAACTGTCCCTCCAACCTGAGACTGCCACGGTGACTTGTAAGCAACTCACTGTACTTAAGCACTGAACTACCTGAATTTCTAATTCAATGACGAAAGGCTGCTGGGTGTAGTCAAGTACTTGACTTGTCGGTGCGTGTGTTAAGATGGGATTGACCACTTCAGTTTAGAAGCTGTGTATAGTCGTGTTTCAATTTAGCAAAACCTTGGTCAGGGTAGTTTCAGTGAGGAGTCACAGGACTATTTGAGTTGAGCACGATTCGGATGATCTGATCAGGGTTGACAGTTTAACCCTGAGTCATCCTAAACACAGGGGTCAAAAGGGATGAATTATACAGTAACCATATTCACATAGGTTCTGAGTGTTGTGATTATGACTATTCGACCTATCCAAACATCAGGTACCATTACTAGATGGTCACTTCGATTAGTACAGGAATTGGTTCCTGTGCTACCGGCTTAGGTTCAAACCTGCGGGGTCACACACATTAGAGGTTCCTATCTGATCTGATGGCTGATGAAGAGTCCTAATGCTCGTGGACTATGAGTCCTACGAGTCTGAAACTCTGTGATCGAGAATCAAGATTCTCTGATCACGAGATCCACACATTTTGGGTACCGGGGTCAAGAGTCCCACTGGTTTGGGACTCTTCGATCACATATCAATGGACTTTGATACCCGATTGCCCATTGAATTTGGACTCAGTATTTATGAGAGATATAATTAGTGATTTGATCGCCAATTAACTCAATTTGATTGAGTAATTATTTTTGGATCAAGTCCAATTGAATTGGATTCAGTTGGGTTTGACCCGATTAGGTTAAGTGTTGACCTAATCGTCGAAGTGGTTTGGTCCCTAATTTGATCAGGGGTTGGGCTTAGTCAATTCCTGATTTGATTAAAATTTTATTGAGCTTAATTAATCCTAATTAAGTTGGGTTTAATTTAGTCTAATTGTGCTTAACCTATTTTGATTAGGTTGGTTCAATTATGATCAAACCACTTTTTGAATTCAACTCCCTGCGCCACCTCACTTCTCTGCGCTCATTTGAAGTCACGAGAAGCAACTTCTCATGAATTTTCTCTCACACAAAGGCCTTCCCATGCCCCACATTTTTGTGCCATATGGGTGGATAAAGATGGTTGGTTGGCCATTCAAATTCAAAAGAAAGTTTGAATTTGAATGAGCAACCAATCCATGCGCCACCTAGCCTTATCCATGCGCCATTTGTTTTACACGAGAAAGAGTTTCTCGTGTAAATTCTCCATGCATAAGAGAAGCCATGCTTCCTCTCTTCTCATGCGTAGAGTGGATAGGAATGAGTTGGTTGGTATTTGAATTCAAATTCGATTTGAATTCAAATGAGCAACCACTTATCTTTATCCTCTCACGCGGTGAAAATGCTGCAAAGATGCGATCTTGCATCATTTTAAAAAGGAGATAAGAGAGAGCTTGTGTATAGAGCATCAGAGAAAAAAGGATGGCATGAGAGAGGTTTCTTGCATGAGAAAAGAAAAGAAAAGAAGAGAAAAGGAGAAAGAAGTGGGCGCAAGCTTTTCTTGTGTACCCTAGGGTTTTGGCTTAGGGTTCGGGAAGTAAGAACGTGAGCTACGAGTGTCGTGAGCCCATCAAACTTTAGGGAGAGTATCATCAACCTCTCTACCATCTTTTCTGATGATCCAGAGCATCCGAGGAGTCGGCAGACATCAATCGAAGAAGTTCGATCAACATCGGCCATCAAAAAGGTGCAGTCATGAACTAGCATTCATGAGGAGCCGATCAGACCGAAAGCTTCGTGTGGATGATCTATAGAGGCTAGACATACTGTGTGGCTACGTTGCGATGATCAGACCCTCCTGACAGTGATTAGATTGCGGCGATCAACTACCCGCACAAAGGTAATGTGTTCTGAACACATAATAGTAAATTATTTACTGTATAAATTTGAATTTCAAATTTAAATGCATGCATGCTATATATCATATCTAGATCCTAGTGTAGGATAAATATATATTAATTAATTAAATTAATTAATAATTTTTACTGTAAAATAGTGATTTTGAAAAAAATTAAAATTACTATTTTACCCCTGCACTAAAATTTACTTCAAATGGTATCAGAGCTAGTTCTAAAATATGATATATATATATATATATATTTGTATGCATAGATTAAGTTATAATCTAAAAGTTTAAATTTAAAATTTGAAATTTAAATTTTGAAATTTAAAATTTGAAATTCAAAATTCAAAAATTTAAAATTCAAAATTTGAAATTTAAAATTTGAAATTTGATTGAAATTTCAAATTTGAAATTCAAAATTTAAAATTTAAAATTTGAAATTCAGAAATTCAAAAATTTAAAATTTGAAATTTGTTTGAAATTTAAAATTCAAAATTTAAAATTTGAAATTTAAAATTAAAATTTTGAAATTGGTATATTTAGATATACTTGATCCAAGTAGCATGTAATCTAATTGGGTTGGTTGCCATGGTCGTCCGATCATAGGAGAAAAGTAGGGTTTAAAGGCCCTCTCCTCCCATTCGATGGGGTTCTCCTATGATGGTAGGGGTGCCACTGTAATTATATCCCATACAGATGAAGCAGCAAAAGGACTTAATTGTAAATGTTCAATTATAAAATTTATCATGAATGTGTTAGATTAGATCTAAAAGAATATTCATGATTTATTTTGATTGATTTATTTTTTGTTATGTAATTAGCAATAGGATTGCTATTTATAAAATGTGCTGATCTATTTGTGAAATGAGTCAACATATTTGGTGAACAGAAAATAAAACTTTTCAAATTTAAAAATTATTTTCAAAATACCAAACCCTGACCCATCAGCCCAAATACTTAATTAAAAGAATTAAGTGTTGTCAAGTTGGTCTAGAATTGTGAATTAAGACCTAAGACAATTGCATAAACTTGTGGATCAATGGGTTAGATGGATTAGGTCCATAATTGGGTTAGACCTAAGGTTAGCTTAAAGAATTAAGTGTTGTCAAGTTGGTCTAGAATTGTGAATTAAGACCTAAGACAATTGCATAAACTTGTGGGTCAATGGGTTAGATGGATTAGGTCCATAATTGGGTTAGACCTAAGGTTAGCTTAAAGAAATGGACTAAATTAGAGTAATTGATCAAATCTAATCAAAAGTTGAATTAGATTAGGTCAAGGACACTCTAGACTCAACTCCAATAGTTGTAGTTGAATGGGTCTATGTCTTTAACTAAACCAAGATGGACTTAATTCATGGCTACACGATGGAACCCTTTTTACTAAGTTGATCAAATTAAAACTAATGAACCAATTGGTGTCTAAAGTAAGTTTGGCAGTTTGACCAGTGGTTCTTAAGTGGGAGCTACTCGCATTGATTCGATCTCTAACGAGTTAATGGCATATCCCCACCACTGATCTCACTTACCTGGCCAACGTGGTGAGTTAGATTTTGATTAGATCACTTGGTGATTAGGGCTCACCCATGTCATTAGGTAAATCAGTGTGACTGATTTAGGTGCTCCTAATGCCGGCTTTAATTAAATCCTTTTTAATCTGACTTGGTGAAGTCAGTGGGAGGATTGAAATTGGCTGGTTAATTTTTTCTCTTCTATCCTTTAATAAAAATCTTCAAAAATTATTAGGTCCCTAAAATGATTCAGTTATAGTGATAACTAAGTCATAGCCTCCCATTAAGTGAGTGATAATGAGTCCATTAGTTTAATAATCATTGGAGGCCCAAAGGCTTGGTGCTTATTGACTAATGGAATTATCATTCATAGTATGATAATTTGGTTGAGTCTTTCTGATGGTGGTCAGGTTGGCCGGTCAAAGTCGGGCCTGATCATTTATTGGTTCGATTCACCAAATCAAGTCATGTTAATGGTTGGACCTAACCAGATCTTTTCAGTGGAGACCAAAGCCTACTGCTTAGGTTCTAGGGCAAAATTAATTACTAGAAGTTGTTTAGAGAAATAACTGGTTATGAACCTACCCATAGATGCACATGGGTTGACCAACCAAAGTTGGGCTCGTGTGTAGTCTATGTGAATTCTAGTACCCACTAAGGAATTAAAGTAATTTCTCGAATTGGAGGTTGAGGCTACCAGTTCGTAAAAATACTGGGAGAAACTTTAGACTAAAGTCCAAGTCTTTAGTATTAATAATTTATATACTAATAGAGGTCTGATTTTCTTTTATGCAGCTATGGCCACTATCCTATCGCTCCGGTCATTATTAGATAATGACAAGCTCATGGAACCTAATTTCGATAGCTAGTATCAAAAATTAAAAATCATCCTTGAGCATGAGCGGATCCTTTATGTAGTAACGGATCCGATACCCGAGGAGCCAGCCTCGAATGCTAGAGGCACGGTCCGAGATACTTACCAGAAGTGGCTCAATGACCGCACCACCATTCGATGCATAATGCTGGCGGCAATGAATGATGAGTTCAGCCGTAGGTTTGAGAATGCCCAGCCACAGGAGATGCCTCAAATGTTGAATGACTCTTTTGGCACACCTGACGATGTTGAAAGGCACAAAACTAGTTGTGCCATTTTCAATGCTCGGATAAGGGATAGGGCCTCAGTCACCGATCATATACTGTACATGATCGAAATGATTGAGCGCCTAAGTAAACTGGACTTTCTCTTGCACGAGCAGCTCGGTAAGGATGCGATCCTTAATTCTTTGCCCAAGTCCTTCCTCTCCTTCCTTACTCATTTTCGGATGACAAAGCCTGCAGTGAACTACCATGGCTTGTTGGGGTTGCTGCAGAACTTTGAGAAAGACTACCAGCTCCAAAAGAAGTCAGTAAATATTGTGAGAGGGTCTTCTTCTGGTCATCGACCCTTTAAGAAAGGGAAGAAGAACAAGAAGAAGAAAAATAAGAAGGTGCAGCCGCATGCTGGGACGTCAGCACAGGGTCAGACCAAGAAGCGCAAGCCCGACCAGAGCCAGGCGGAGTGCTTCTTTTGCAAGAAGCAGGGACACTGGAAGAGGAACTGTCCTCTATACATTGCCTCCCTGGATTCGAACAGGTCAAAGAAGAAGCAAGATAATTATATGATAACATCTTACAACTTTTTCATATGTGATACTACTGCCTGGGTATTGGATACCGGAAGCCCTTATCATATCTGTAATTCGATGCAGGGTCTGCAGGTCAATAGGAGATTTGATAAAGATGAGAGGTTCCTGAACGTTGGAGATGGAAGCAAAGTTTCAGTTCTAGCTTTAGGAATCATGAACCTTGTAATCAATTCTCGTAATGTAATTCTGAGTGAATGTCACTATTGTCCAAGCTTTTTATTAAATATTATTTCTGTAGGCCTTTTGGCCATGTACGATTATAAATTTTTAATAAAAAAAATATTTGTAATATCATTTTGAATGGTGTTACAATATTTGTTGGACAACTAAATAATAGAATTTACTTACTATCACAGCCTGGTAATGTGGTTCAAACCTCTGGTAAATGCCCTAGAATAGATAATGTGTCAGAAGTCTACCTTTGGCACTGTAGGCTAGGTCATATCAATAAGAACAGGATAAACAGGTTGGCTCAAGAAGAAATTTTTGAAGTACGTGATTGTGAATCACTTCCAACCTGTGAGTCCTGTCTTCTTGGAAAGATGACCAAGTCACCTTTTACTGAAAAAGGTGAGCAAGCTAGTGAACTCTTGGGTCTGGTACATTCTGATGTATGTGGACCCATGATCTCAAGTGCAAGAGATGGATATTTCTACTTCATAACCTTCACAGACGACCTATCGAGGTATAGATATGTCTACTTAATGAAGCATAAGTCAGAGTCATTTGAAATATTCAAACTATTTCAAAATGAGGTACAAAAATAAACTAAAAAGTGTATTAAAACTCTTCGATCTGATCGAAGAGGTGAATACCTTTCTAATGAGTTTCTAACATATCTTGGGGAGAATGAGATTCTCTCTCAGTGGACTCCTCCTGGAACACCACAGCATAATGGTGTGTCTGAAAGGAGGAATCGAACCTTGTTGGACATGGTTCGATCCATGATGGGGTTTGCTGGTCTGCCGATCTCTCTCTGGGGATATGCGCTTGAATCGGCTTGTTACCTTCTAAATAGGGTTCCGAGTAAGTCTGTAACCAAAATGCCATATGAGATATGGATAGGACGTAAGCCAGTACTCTCGCACCTTAGGGTTTGGAGGTGTCCGACTTATGTTAAATATTTAATTATGGACAAGCCTGGACCTAGGTCTGACAAATGTTATTTTATAGGATACCCAAAAGAGACCAAAGGATATTATTTCTACCTAGCTGATGAGCAAAAGGTATTTGTCAGCCTTAAGGTAATCTTTTTAGAAAAGGAGTTCCTTGGTGAAGGGACTGTTGCCTCTAAGGTCGAACTTGAGGAAGTTCGGCAGGTGGAAAAACCGACACAAGTAGCTGAACCTGAACCGGATTTGGTTAGATCAGATCCGGAGCCCATTGTTCCTGCACCCTTAAGGCGATCTGATAGAGTACCACGTCAACCGGATAGATACTATGGTTTTTTGGTCCGGAACGACGATCCTGTCGAACTTGATGAAAACGATGAGGATCCGATCACCTACATGGATGCAATGCAGAGATCTGACTCTGAGAAATGGCTAGAGGCCATGAAATTTAAAATAGAGTCCATGAAGGTCAACGATGTGTGGACATTGGTTGACCCACCCGAAGGAGTAAAACCCATAGGGTGTAAGTGGGTCTTCAAGAGGAAGAGGGGTGCAAACGGAAAGGTGGAAACCTATAAAGCTCATCTGGTTGTCAAGGGATATCGCCAATGTTATGGTATAGACTATGACGAGACATTTTCTCCTATGGCAATGCTCAAATCCATTCGGATTATGCTTGCGATAGCTACCCATCTAGACTATGAAATCTGGCAGATGGATATGAAGACAGCTTTCCTAAATGGAGAGCTGGACGAAGAGGTATATATGATACAACCTGAAGGGTTCACATCCACAGATGAGTCTAAGGTATGCAAGCTACAGAGGTCCATTTATGGACTTAAGCAGGCATCCCAGAATTGGAACATACGTTTTGATAGGACGATCAAGACGTATGGCTTTGTTAAGAACGGAGAAGAGTCCTGCATTTATAAGTGGGCTAATGGTCCAGTAGTAGTATTTCTTGTATTGTATGTGGATGACATTCTCTTAATCGGGAATGATGTCCCTACACTACAGGGAATAAAGATTTGGCTGTCGTCATAGTTCTCCATGAAGGATCTGGGAGAAGCTTCCTACATCCTAGGGATGAGGATCTATAGGGATAGATCTAAAAGGTTGCTTGACTTATCCCAGTCCACGTACATTGATACTATGCTGAAGAGGTTCAGCATGGAGAATTTCAAGAAAAGCTATCTACCGATAGATCATGAAATTTCTCTCTCAATGAGGGATTGTCCGACAACACCTCAAGAGAGAGAGCGTATGGGTAGAATTTTATATGCTTCGACAGTAGGATCTATCATGTACGCCATGACATGTACACGATCAGATGTGGCATACTCACTAGGGATAGTAAGTAGATACCAATCTGATCCAGGGGAGAATCACTAGAAGGTTGTTAAAACCATCCTGAAGTATTTAAGAAATATTAAGGACCAGTGGCTTGTTTATGGTGAATCGGACTTGAGACTTATAGGGTTTACAGACTCTAGTTTTCAGTCTGATCACGATGACAGCAAGAGTGTGTCAGGATTTATTTTTACCCTTAATGGTGGGGTTGTCTGCTAGAAGAGTTCCAAGCAGCACACAGTGGTTGATTCAGTTTGTGAGGCGGAGTATGTCGCTGCATCATATACTGTCAAAGAAGTGGTGTGGCTGAGAAAATTCATCACCGAGTTCGGAGTAGCACCCTCCCTTGTTGGTCCAGTTCTGCTCTACTGTGACAGCTCTGGAGCCATTGCTCAGGCGAAGGAACCAAAGGCACACCAGCGGACGAAGCATATTCTGCATCGCTACCATCTCATCCGAAAAATCATGGATCGAGGTGACGTCGACTTTCAGAAGATCGACAGAAAAGAGAACCTAGCCGATCCATTCACTAAAGCCATTACGGTGAAGGAGTTCAACGACTTCAAGTCGAAGATGGGTATTAGATACTGCACTGATTGGCTTTAGGCCAAGTGGGAGATTGTTGAGAATAGTATCCCAAAGCCAATCGTCAGCCTGTTGACGGTTGTGCTCCTTTTTATATTAGTATATGAATTATAAATTAATAAAAATTATTTTGATATTTTTCATCACAAATTGTTTCATCTTCTAATGAACTCCTGTGTTGTGGTGAAGTCCTTAGGACTATTTTGACTCGACAAAAAAGGATTTATCGTTTAGTCCTTAAACCTGTTCGTGATCAAATGATACGTTGTTACCAAGGACAATAATGTTTATCAAGCATAGGTCATTGTGTGCCATATAGGTTGGTTGTCCTCTTAACCAAGGAGTGTGGAGATACTGGTATGGCATACAGGTGAGATGTAAGGGTACATCTGCATTGAATGTGACCAACTCCAGAGCTATTTCTGCTGTCAAGAATTACTCCAATGAGATATGGGTATAATTATCCCTTCGATTTGAGACCGCCATAGTGACTTGTAAGCAACTCACTGTACTTAGGCACTGGACTACTTGAATTTCTAGTTCAGTGACGGAAGGTTGCTGGGTGTAGTCAAGTACTTGACTTGTCGATGCGTGTGTTAAGATGGGATTGACCACTCCAGTTCAGGAGCTGTGTACAGTCATGTTTCAATTTAGCAAAACCTTGGCTAGGGTAGTCCCAGTGAGGAGTCACAGGACTGTTTAAGTTAAGCATGATTCGGATGATCTGATCAGGGTTGACAGTTTAACCCTGAGTCGTCCTAAACACAGGGATCAAAAGGGATGAATTATACAGTAACCATATTCACGTAGATTTTGAGTGTTGCGATTATGACTATTCGACCTATCCGGACATCGGGTATCATTGCTAGATGGTCACTTCGATTAGTACAGGAATTGGTTCCTGTGCTACCGGCTTAGGTTCGAACCTACGGGGTCACACACATTAGAGGTTTCTATCTGATCTGATGGCTGATGAAGAGTCCTAATACTCATGGACTATGAATCCTACGTGTCTGGGACTCTGTGATCGAGAATCAGGATTCTTTGATTACGAGTTCCACACATTTTGGGTACCGGGGTCAAGAGTCTCACTGGTTTGGGACTCTTCGATCACATATCGGTGGACTTTGATATCCGATTGCCCATCGAATTTGGACTCAGTATTTATGAGAGGTATAATTAGTGATTTGATCATTAATTAACTCAATTTGATTGAGTAATTATTTTTGGATCAAGTCCAATTGAATTGGATTCAGTTGGGTTTGACCCGATTAGGTTAAGTGTTGACCTAATCGTCGAAGTGGTTTAGTCTCTGATTTGATCAGGGATTGGGCTTAGTCAATTCTTGATTTGATTAAGATTTTATTGAGCCTAATTAAACCTAATTAAGTTAGATTTAATTTAGTCTAATTGTGCTTAACCTATTTTGATTAGGTTGGTTCAATTATGATCAAACCACCTTTTGAATTCAACTCCCTGTGCCACCTCACTTCTCTGCGCCCATTTGAATTCACGAGAAGCAACTTCTCATGAATTTTCTCCTACGCAAAGGCCTTCCCACACCCCACATTTGTGTGCCATATGGGTGGATAAAGATGGTTGGTTGGCCATTCAAATTCAAAAGAAAGTTTGAATTTGAATGAGCAACCAATCCATGCGCCACCTAGCCTTATCCATGCGCCATTTGTTTTACACAAGAAAGAGTTTCTCGTGTAAATTCTCCATGCACAAGAGAAGCCATGCCTCCTCTCTTCGCATGCATAGAGTGGATAGGAATGAGTTGGTTGGCATTTGAATTCAAATTCGATTTGAATTCAAATGAGCAACCACTTATCTTTATCCTCTCACGTGGTAAAAATGCTGCAAAGATGCGATCTTGCATCATTTTAAAAAGGAGATAAGAGAGAGCGTGCATATAGAGCATCAGAGAAAAAAGGGTGGCATGAGAGAGGTTTCTTGCATGAGAAAAGAAAAGAAAAGAAGAGAAAAGGAGAGAGAAGTGGGTGCAAGCTTTTCTTGTGTACCCTGGGGTTTTGGCTTAGGGTTCGGAAAGTGAGAACGTGAGCTATGAGTGTCGTGAGCCCACCAAACTTTAGGGAGAGCATCATCAATCTCTCTACCATCTTTGTTGATGATCCAAAGCATCTGAGGAGTCGACAGACATCGATCGAAGGAGTTCGATCAACATCGGTCATCAAAAAGGTGCAGTCACAAACTAGCATTCTTGAGAAGCCGATCAGACCGGGAGCTTCGTGTGGATGATCCACAAAGGTCAGACACACTGTGTGGCTGCATTGCGATGATCAAACCCTCCCGACGGTGATCAGATTATGACGATCAACTATCCACACAAAGGTAATATGTTCTGAACACATAACAGTAAATTATTTACTGTAAAAATTTAAATTTCAAATTTAAATGCATGCATGCTATATATCATATTTAGATCCTAGTGTAAGGTAAGCACATGTTAATTAATTAAATTAATTAATAATTTTCACTATAAAATAATAATTTTGAAAAAAATTTAAAATTACCATTTTACCCCTGCACTAAAATTTACTTCAATTTGGACTAAGAATTCTCTTCTTCATGGATGCAGTAAATCCTAATTAGATTAGGATTAAATTGAGTTTGACTCAAACACCAAGAAAGAGTCCAAAAGGATCAGAGATCCTCCACAAGTTGGATGACATCTAATTCCTAATTGGATTAGATTTTAATATAAATAGTTTGGGCTCCTAATTAGATTAGGATTTCAATCTATTTAGATCTAATCAATTTCTAATATGATTGGAATTGGTTAGAGTTTTAATTAGTTTAAATCAGCCATCTAAAGAGGAGTCCAAAAGTGTTAGAACTCTCCCTCTCCATGCGCCATAAGGAGTCCCACACCCACTTGGATTTTGGACACTATATACCCCACGCCCTCTTCTCCTTGTGCATGTAAGAATTCATGATAATCTCCTTTTCTTGGTGAGATATTATGGGCACGAAAGAATAGGTGTCGGGCGGCATAAAAATCAAGACTCCCAAGATGTTTGGATTCTTATCTCTAACCTAAAACCTTATCTCCAATTCCTATTTAAACATGGGATCACTATGGGGCGGCAACTAAGGCTAAGGTGATCAGTTTTGGACACCAAAATCAAAGGAGCATGCATGAAAAAAATCTTAGTGAGAGGATGCGGCATGGAGGTGAAGGGCATGAGGTATATATGGTCATATTTCTTCTTTCTTACCAACAACCAAAGGTTGGTTGTTAGGGTCTTTTTTTTTTCTCTTTTGTCCTAGTTTGGGACATGGGTTTTTCTCTCCTCCTTGTCCAAGAGTTAGATATATGTTCTTATATCTCTAGTGTAAAGATTTGATGCATGAATTTTAGTAGGAAAATAGAAGAAAGTGTTCTTCTCATGATCTCTAGCATAGAAATCATCATCCTCCTATTTACTTCTTCTCTAAAAGTGTCTCGAGAGAAAAAAAAAATTTTTAACCATCAAGATATGATCTCTGCAAAGGAGCTAGTACTCTGATGAGATCAAGAAGCTTCTAATCAGATCAAAGTCTTGTGTGAATTTTCATAGAGGTCGGACACGTACGGTTTCAAGAGACCTTCAGAAGATATCCATGATCATCAGTTCATGGTGTAGATCGACCCACACCAAGATATGAAGATTAGATCTTCTCTATTTTTTTTATTTAATTTTTGAATCTAAATTTTATTTTATATATATCGATCTTATTTTATAGTTTTAAGATTTGATCTTATGCATGCTTAGATTAAATTAGATTTAATCTATATTTTAAAAATTTTTACTACGTACTCATTTTTAAAAAATTTTTGCATATATGAAATCATGAAATTTTAATAGTGGTATCAGAGCCACGTCATATGCATGAAATTAGAATTTAGATTTGAAATCTGTAGAAAAAATTTCAGATCTAAAAATTTTTGATGCCGTTCTGATATAAGGTTGTTTTGACATAACTTGTTATGCTGTGTGATTATCCTAGAATGATATTAAAATTTTTTATTAAAATAAAATTTTAGATCTAAGTTTTTAGCATATATGTGATATATATTTTGTTGTTTAGATCTGAAAAGAGTTTCGAGATCTATTTTGATTCGTATATATGATATATGAAAGTATGTTTAGGACTGAAATTAGTTTCTATGACCTAAATTTTATTCATGTATATGATATGTGGTTGTATGTATGATCTAAAAATTATTTTGAGATTAAAACTTATTTTTTATATAAAAATTTTAGATCTAAAAATTTAGATTTAAGATCTGAAATTAGTGTTTGTGCATGAGGGATTGGTCATGGGTAGATCAAATTAGGTCATGTAATTGGATTACATCTAAAATTTTTGATTTGATCATAATGGGTCAAAATCAATTTAGCAGTTGATCAAATCGAGTCAAGTATTGATTAAGATTAGGTCAATAAAGCTTAAGATCATACAATTATTATTGATCGAATCGATTGACACCCATATGTAGAATCAATTAACCTAAGGACCTAATTTGGCTCTATAGCTTGAATCTGATTCACCTAAGCTAACCTATTCAGATCAATTAATCAATTGATGTCTAAAGCAAGTAATTGAAAGATAATTATTTAATTGGTTCTATTCACTGATCTGACCAATTTATTGGTGTCTAAGAAAAGCAACGGAAGATCCCCACCAATCTTCACTTATCAGATTAATTTGGAAGATTGAGTTTCAAATATGGTTGCTTGACGGTATAGTTTAGCCAATGCCAATTAGATCAGTCATGTGATGATTGATTAGATGAGATCTAAATCTAAAATCTCTTTATAAATATTAAGTCCAATGATCTTCCACCATTGTAGATGTGTGGGCGTGCTACCGGTGTTGCTTGTTCATGGCTGGTCACAGTGGTTCAATTGCATTGAAAACACGCAATCACTCTATTAGCAAAGAGTTGCTCCAGGATAAAGATGGAGTTGGATCCAATAACTATTAGGTGAGAGACTCAATGATGATTTTGCATCGGCTTGTAAACAGTGAGTTTGACTTAAGTAAGGGTAATAACTGTTAGGTGAGCCCACATGATTTAGAGATCAAGTCACTGCAACATACTTAGAGAAGCATCTGGACAAAGAGTTATCTATACATTGATATTCGTATTACCAATAACTGTCAGGTGAGGTGCATGGCATCGACGGGACCATAACACCCACTAGAAATCCATAATCGCGTTAGGGTTTTCGTTTCTCCACTTGAAGAGTGTGAGAGATCTGATAAAATAGTGGGAGTCTTTTTGCATCTAAAAGTCTCTAGAGTAAATTATAAAATAAGTATAAACATCTAACTAGAATTTTTGCTCTCTACGATTTATTGTGTCAGCTTCCAACCTTTTAGCTCAAATCTTAAATATCAATCGTTTAACCAAAACCAATTACATAGACTGGCTCACAAACCTAAGAATTATTTTTAATTAGAAAATTAAGTAATATCCTCTACCAGGTTATTCTAATGTTAACAGTATATCCAATCCAAAGTCAATGAGCTATACTTGATGAGTGGATGGACAATGACAATAAAGATAGGTGCTATATATTGAAGTCCATATTGAGATGAACTCCAACGTATGCATGAGCACATGTACATTGCCAACGACATATTGATTTATCTATAAGTGTTGTGAGATGATTAGAGTTGCACAGCACATGAAATGCACGATGGGCAGTCAGTCTATGATCATTATTTGATAATGATCAAGGACATTAAGGAGCTTAAAAGGCTCGACATGACCATGCATAAGAAATTATTTATGAATTTGATCATGCGATTCCTTTTTAGTATGTATGGGTAGTTTATGGTAAACTACCATATGAATGACCTTCTTGGCATCCTATCTAAATTGATCAAAATGTTGGTAACTAAGGAACCTTAAAAAGTTTAAAGGTATATGCCTGAAGAGCCTAAAGAAATAAGGACCGCCTTGAGTAGGCATGTCAAAATTACTCAATACTATCCTTACGATTTCTCTTCTCTCAATTGAGTCTAAACTCTAGTATTTTTATGCACTTTAGTATAGAGTCTATGGAAAGATAAAGGGCTGAGGAAGTAACCCTTAAAATTGGTAATAAGAGTTGCTGCTGTGGCCATGGGCATCTATCGTTTGTGATTATCATTTAGATTTAGTTTTTAGAGACAGTCTCTATCATTTACATGATGATGAATCTGTGAACTTAATTGAGCAACTAGTGAATGCCATTGGATCTGAGAGATCCAGAGTTGATATAAAATTTAAGTATATGTGGAACCTTAGGCTAGATCGTATAGGAGAAGAAATGATTAACAGACTGAAAAAATATGGGCTTTTGGGCTCATTGACTGTTGAGTCATATCTAGTTTGTGCATCATCTCTTTGAAAAAAATGATAAATCTACTTTTGTGGGACAAGAAGAAAAGGACCACTAAGATACTTATCCTAGTACATATTTGATGTGTGTAGCCCATTTGATGTGCAAACAAAGGGAGTTGTCTCTACGTCATTACCTTTATCGATAATCAGTTATGGTATGGGTAAGTATATGAGATATAAATTTAAAATTTTAAAAAATTTAAAAAATTTAGATGTAAAGTAGAGAAGTAAATTAAAAAATTTCTAAAGGTATTTCGATCGAATCGAGGATGCAATACCAATAAAAAATTTTTTTGATTATCTCATAAAATGGTATAATTTTATATTGGACCTCTCTTAGTACATTTCAGCTCAATGAGATAATTAAGAAGAGTTATGGGTCTATATGAGACATGGACTGATCCATGATGGACTTCACTAATTATTTTTATTTTTTTAGGAATATACTTTATTTCTATTAAATTGAGTTATCTCTAAATCTGTTCCTACCACACCATATGAGATATGGCATGGTGAGAACTAAATTTTAGTTATTTCAAGATTCAAGGATGTTCAATCTATGTCAAGGATAGTAGGCGGATATGTTAGAGGATAAGTCTATAAAGCATATTTCA
This sequence comes from Elaeis guineensis, assembly GCF_000442705.2. Classification (NCBI taxonomy): domain Eukaryota; kingdom Viridiplantae; phylum Streptophyta; class Magnoliopsida; order Arecales; family Arecaceae; genus Elaeis; species Elaeis guineensis. Next base: position 73,657,188 of record NC_026002.2, on the reverse strand, counting down.
AAGAATATCCTAAAAGAGTTTGGAATACTATTTTTCTTCTGAAAGGATTACAATGTGATTGTGACCCGACATGCTATCTTCTTAAAAAATTATTTATCCAAGATGAAATAATGAGAGAAAAGTTAAGCTCGAAGAGAGTGTCTCTGAAGAGCGACGACCGTTAGGACATAAAGAACCTATTTATGATGAGCCAGTATACGTATATTCCTCCTCCACCTCATACATATAGTAGAATCTTCCATCATCTCGAAAGGTCCTTGGGTATGCTTAACAGAGGATGTAGAAAAAAATTATTTCTCCATTGGAGATAGGAAACATAGAAATGATCCTAAAATCTACAATGAGGTGATGTCAGACATCGACTCCAAGAAAGGGATATAAAATAGCTTTCCTAACTAGATATCTTTTGAAAATTTCTATATGAAATAGCTTATGAATTTCACTTCTCATGATAAGAGATCAGAAAATCTACAATAATCTTGGAGTTGAAACATTCATCTCGATGATATGATCAAATTGTTTGATCAGAAATGAAGAATTATGTATTTTCCAAAGGGTTGGTGGGAGTGTCCAATACTGACATCGGTTAAAATATGGTTGTATATAGAATTCTCCATGAAAGATATGAAGCAAGCATCCTATATTTTAAGAATATAAAGATCTATAAAGATAGATGCAATTGGATGCTTGTATTTTCACAGATAAAGTATAGAGAATAGATGCTGAAAGGGTTCAGTATAGAAATCTCAAAGAGGGATCTGCTATCCTCTTGGATATAGATGTATGCCATGTAATGTACTTGAACTGATATAGTTAATACTGTGAATGTCACAAGTAGATATCAGTTGTATCCAGGCTGAGAGCGTTGGATTATTATGAAAACATCCTTAAGTACTTGAGAAGAACTAAGGATTTATTCTTAATTTTGAAGATGGATCAAAGCTAGGAGTGGGAGGATACACCAATTCAGATTTTATGTCTGATGTTAATGGTAGAATGTCTACTTCATCGGGTGTGTTCCTGTGTGATCATCATTCGGTATCTTGAAAGAATTTCAAGCAATCGATCGATGAAAATTGAGTACATTGTAGATGTGTAGAATGTATTCTAGTTCTAATATTAGTTGCAAAATTGAATATCATACTATCAAATACCATGACACTATACTGCAAAGACAATGACACTATACTGCAAAGACAATGACACTATAGCCCTTACTAAGGAGCCTAGGTCTCACTAGATATTCAAGCACATAGAGCAACGAATACGCGACTACCTCAAGTAGAAATACATAGAGGTGCAGAGAATAAACTCTACATGGGATGTGGTTAACCCACAGGTAAGTCACTTAGCCAATCGAAGACTAAAGCCTGTTTTGAGAAGATAGGGCTTGGTATATAGCAGATTGGCTTTAGTACAAGTGAAATATTGTTAGATATATGTCCTAAAAGCAAATCTTGACTGACACATATTATATTACTAGAATATAATTTTTGTACTTAATGGGCACTTATATTACTATTCATGTTTTATGTATCCATGAATCACCTAAGGGATTAACAAGATGATGACACATATTCTTAAAGAGTTGAGAATTTGAGACATATGTCATTGATAGTTAATTCATAAATTACTCTTGATCATAAGATCATTATGAAAATGATGATTGATCCAGATAGATCAGTGCGTGGATCGCTTCTTTCAGACAGATGAGTCTCGAGTATGCGGTGTAGTGACACTGGAGCGAGAGTGTAGGTGGTTGTTAAAGAACAACTAGTACTGAGCATGATCAATATGAGAAGTCACATGAATGTCTGCTCACTCGTTAGTGACTTTCTCGATGCTGCAGTAGTATGACTGATCTTTTAACCTATGGTGCTACAGTTGCTCATAGTAAGGCTACTGGAGTTTAACTAGCAATAAATATTGACTCAATGAGTCTTTGTAGTGAATGTTGGCGATAGTTGGTCCACTGTAGGATAGGGTGTAACCTAGATAGAATCTATCGATCCTAGCAGAAAAAAATAGTCCTATAGCATTTAAGAAGCTGAGTCTTTAAGTCTATGGCCATAACAGTGTGATTGATAAAAAAGAGTTTTTATGAGAATCATACACAAACTTGAGTTAATTGAATCTATCATATGATCGATGATGAGATTTGATGATTTATCCATGACCTGCCATCTGGTCCGGACTCACAATAGAGAGACTGTATCATACATTAACTGTACTTAGAGATTCATCACTTTTTATTCTGCTAGATTGTCACTATATACTGCTAGGTGTTACTGGTGGACTGTGAGACCCACGAGCATCATCTTGATGATCAATGATCTTTGATGGGCAGAGTTGGAATGGTTCCAACCCATTGAAAGGAGTTTTAATAATATTGTGATAGGGATCACAATATATCTCACTACCAGACAGAATAGAATCTATGAAGTTCCACACAAACAGACTTTTGACTGATCAGATGGTTGAATTATAATTATAAATCATGATAAGATTTAATTATTAATTTGATTGATGATTAATCCAATACAAAAGTTGCAATTAAGTAACTCGCTAAAGAGTTAGTGAGTTATAAGAGGATTAATTAACAATTGAATTGCTAATTGGCTCAATTTGATTGAGCAATGAGGCTTGCATCGAGTCTAATTGAATTAGATTCAATTTAACTTGACATGGATTTGATTTGATCAAGCTTAATTGGGTTATGAGATAACTAAATTGCATAGAAAAATAATTTCTTGTTTGATTAGGATTTGGGTTTGACTTCATTCCTAATCAGATTAGGATCTAATTAAAGATTGTTTGAGTTTCTATTTGGACTAAAAATTTTCTTCTTCATGGATGTACTAAATCTTAATTAGATTAGAATTAAATTGAGTTTGACTCAAGCATCAAGAGAAAGTCCAAAAGGACTAGGGATCCTCCTTAAATTGGATGACATCTAATTTCTAATTGGATTAGATTTTAATCTAAATAGTTTGAGCCCCTAATCAGATTAGGATTTTAATCTATTTGAGTCTAATCAATTTCTAATATGATTAGAATTGATTAAAATTTTAATTGGTTTAAAAGAGTCCAAAAGTTTTAGAACTCTCCCTCTCCATGCGTCATAAGGAGTCCCACACCCACTTGGATTTTGGATGCTATATACCCCATGCCCTCGTCTCCTTGTGTGTGCAAGAATTCATGATAATCTCCTTTTCTCCATGAGATATTATGGGCGTAAAAGAATCGGTGTTGGGTGGCATAAAAATCAAGAGTCTTAGGATGTTTGGACTCTTATCTCTAACCTAAAACCTTATCTCCAATTCCTATTTAAACATGGGATCAATATGGGGTGGCAACTAAGGCTGAGGTGATTAGTTTTGGATGCCAAAAATCAAAGGAGTGTGCATGAAAAAAATCCTAGGGAGAGGGTGTGGCATGGAGGTGAAGGGCGTGAGGTATATGTGGTCATATCTCTTCTTTCTTATTAACAACCAAAGGTTGGTTGTTAGTGTTGGGATGCACAGGGGTTTCATGCATGTATTTCAAAAATTTTTTAGCGAAAGAATATTAGATTAAACTACTTAATCTATAAATATATATATATAAGATCTGATCTTAAAAATTTTACAAATGGATCGATGACATGAATTTATATGCATAAAAATCTAAAAGTAAAATGACAAGCATGTGAACCAAAAGACAGCATTTAGTAATAGATCTAATCTACTACTTCTAGGATTCCAAACCCAATACTTGAGTGTGCGTAGTCGAACTTTATAATCAAGAATGTAGATCTGAAAGTTCTCTCTGATCACTCGTAGTCGCACAAACGTCCGGCCTCTATGAATGATCTACACGAAGCCCCTCAATCGATCAGCCCTCCACAAGAGTGCTAGCTTGCACAGTCGGCTTCTGATTGCAGATCTGACTTGATCTCCTTTTTCGATCATCTCAAACCTTTTTGATATCGAAGATGGATCAAATAAGGATGCTGGATGGTGGAGAAAAATTAGATGAATATTCTCTTCTCTTTAGTTTTTCTCTCACCCAAAAATCTAGAACAATTCTAGGTCTCTCACCCGAGAGGAGGACAGTCTCCTCTTTTATTCACACCAAGAAAGATGGAAACCCACCCAAAGCTTATGTCCCAAAGAAAGATTTTCACCCCTCTTTCTCTCTAGTGTCTCACAGTGAAGAGCTCTCTTTTTTTGGCATGCAAAATTATGGCCTTTTTATGATTGTCACACAAACCAAATAAGACAGAATAAGGACTGGAGTTTGTTGTAATTCAAACTATTTTAAATTTTAATTTAACTCTAATATTTTTTCACCCTTATCTAACTTAAAGAAAGACTTATCAGACAAAATTGAGCATAAAAATTATTGGGTGTAAAACCCCCCCCCCAGTCGAAGTTCGTGTCCGGAGTGACCCCTCGGAGATTCTGCAGACAAGCTTAGTCCGGACTCCTACGGGAGCCGGACTCCGTCTCCAACTTCGGCTACAGACAAGCTTAGTCTGGACTCCTATGGGAGCCGGACTCCGTCTCCAACTTCGACTGCAGACAAGCTCCGTCCGGACTCCTACGAAAGTCGGACTCCGTCTCCAACTCCGGCTGCATACAAGCTCCGTCCGGACTCCTACGGGAGCCGGACTCCGTCTCCAACTCCGACTGCAGACAAGCTCCGTCCGGACTCCTACGGGAGCCGGACTCCATCTCCAACTCTGGCTGAAGACAAGCTTAGTCCGAACTCCTACGGGAGCCGGACTCTGTCTCCAACTTCAACTACAGACAAGCTTAGTCCGGACTCCTATGGGAGTCGGACTCCGTCTCCAACTTCGGCTGCAGACAAGCTCCGTCCGGACTCTTACGAGAGCCGGACTCCGTCTCCAACTCCGGCTGTAGACAAGCTCCACCCGGACTCCTACAGGAGCCAGACTCTGTCTCCAACTCCGACTGCAGACAAGCTCTGTCCGGACTCCTACGGGAGCCGGACTCCGTCTCCAACTTCGGCTGCAGACAAGCTTAGTCCGAACTCCTACGGGAGCTGGACTCTGTCTCCAACTTCAACTACAGACAAGCTCCATCTGGACTCCTACGGGAGCCAGACTCCGTCTTCGACTTTGATCAAAAGAAGACTCCGTCCGGGCTCCTACGGGAGCCGGACCTCATCCTCGACTTCGAACGCTGGTAAGCTTCGTCCGAACTCCTACAAGAACCGGATTTCACCTCTGACTTCAACTATAGGTAAACTTTGTCCGGACTCCTACGGGAGCCAGACTTCGTCCCCCAACTTTGACTGCAGGAAGACCTCATCCGAGCTCCTACGGGAGCCAGACTTCGCCCCCAACTCCAGCTACAGACTCCAACCGAACTTCAGCCGACAAGTCTGGACCCCTTGGCAGGCTGCAGTAACGGCCACGATTCTGCTCCACTCGCTGCGGTGGGTCCTACGTGGCCCCATTACTCCCTGGCAGGCTGCAGTAACGGCCACGATTCTGCTCCACTCCCTGCGGCGGGTCCTACGTGGCCCCATCACTCCCTAGCAGGCCACAGTAACGGCCACGATTCTTCTCCTCTCCCGACGAGTCATGACAACGGATGTCGTTCCACTCCCCGCAACTGATTCCACGTGGCGAGCCTTGGTGACAGCCATGACTCCACCCCATTACTCTTCATGATAAATCCCTCCTGGCCCCGTACGGCCCATGAAGAGGCGATCATGAACAGTCGCTATCAATCCTTTGCTCCCCCATCTATAAAAGGGGGGATCCCAGATACGTTATTCTCTAAGCTCTCACTTTTTACCCAAAAACTCTACTAAAATTTCTGTTCTAGCACTCCATTCTTGTTGAGGCAGAGAACTGACTTGAGCATCGGAGGGTCTTGCCGGAGCAACCCCACCTCCGGTTTAGACTTCTTTTGCAGGTCCCGACAGCGACCACGACCCCCACAACTCCAGCTTCTCCGGTGCAGGCGAATTTTTGCACTAACAGGATTGGCGCTAGAGGAAGGGCGTGTCTTCGCAGTACCCTTGTTCTTAAAGGAGCGCTCAACGGGACTGCCCCCGGGCATCTTTTCCGGTGCCCTCTCCTCCTTCCTCCACTTGGTCTTTGCCCGATGCCTCCCCGCAAGGCGTCCACGCGATGATCCACGGCCTCCGCGGCCAGATCTCAGGCTCTGGCCTCGCCTCCAGTTTTTCAGGCCCCGCATCCTCCGGCAACGGTGGCCGGCATGGAGCGATCGGACAATCGGCCTTCGACGGATTTCGCTAACACCATCTCGGGAGAATTCTGGCGGGAAGCGACCAATATATTGACCGTACCCCTCAAGCGACAAAAGATTGAGGAGCCCATAACCTTTACTGAAGAAGATGCTCAGGGAGTTCAATTCCCTCATAACGACGCGGTTGTAGTTTCCTTGAATGTAGCAAATTACGATGTCCTCCTCATTCTTGTCGACAATGGAAGCTCGGTCGACATTTTATTCCACGACGCCTTCTCAAGAATGTCCACCCTTGACGGCCATTTGGGGCCGATTAGCTCCCCTCTAGTAGGGTTTACCGGCGACGCTGTCCCGATGGAGGGAGTGGTAACTTTGACTATAGCTGCAGATCGATATCCAAGGCAAACCAGGGCTCTGGTGAATTTTCTGGTGGTGAAGGCACCGTCAGCCTACAACGCAATCCTCGACCAACCTGGCCTCAATGCTCTCCGAACCATCGTGTCAATTTACCATTTGAAGTTGAAATTACCTTCCAGCCAGCGAATCAGAGAGGTCAAAGGAGACCAAGTCCTGGCCAGACACTGCTACAACATAGCCTTGCAAAGAAGCGACCAATCCGACCCCTGTTCAGTTGATGGGCTGGATGCTCGCGACGACCTCACTGAAGAAAGGGGCGGCCCAATCGAAGATCTGGTACCTATCCCTTTGAACGACGGGAATGCTGAGCATGTGGCGATGATCGGCTCCAACCTGGGGCAAGAGGTGCGGATGCATCTCATCGATTTTCTATGAAAGAATGCAGACATCTTCGCTTGGGTTCCGATGGACATGCCGGGGATCGACATGGATGTCATGGAACACCGACTAACCGTCGATCCAAAATATCGACCGACGAAAGAAAAAATCCGAGGTCATGCACCAGAGAGGCAGAAGGCGATAGCCGAGGAAGTGGACAAACTCTTGAAAGCCAGATTCATTAGAGAAGTCAATTATCCTGATTGAATTTCCAACGTTATCCTAGTCAAAAAGACAAACGGCAAGTGGAGGATGTGCATAGACTTCAAAAAGTTGAATAAAGCCTGCCCAAAGGACAGCTACCCCCTTCCCAAAATCGATCAACTGGTGGACGCAACCTCGGGCCATGAGCTCCTCACCTTCATGGATGCATTCTCCGGCTATAATCAAATTAGGATGGCGCCAGAAGACGAAGAAAAGACCGCTTTCATTACTAACCGTGGCCTTTACTGTTATAGGGTCATGCCTTTCGGCCTCAAAAATGCAGGCGCAACCTACCAGCGGTTGGTGAACAAAATTTTCAAGGAGCAGATCGGCCGCAACATGGAGGTCTATGTGGATGACATGCTCATAAAAAGCAAATCTTCCATGGACCACATCGCCGACCTCGAGGAGACCTTCGACGCCCTTCAGAAATATAAAATGAAGCTGAACCCAACTAAATGCACTTTCGGAGTAACCTCGGGAAAGTTCATGGGCTTCATGGTGTCGGGGCGCGGGATTGAGGCCAATCCGAAAAAAATTCACGCCATCCAGGAGATGGCTGCCCCAAAGTCAATAAAAGAGGTTCAGCACCTTACAGGGAGGGTAGCATCCCTGAATCGCTTCGTCGCGAGGTCGGCCGAACAGTGCTTACCTTCTTCCAAACCCTCAAGCAGTCGAAGAACTTCTATTGGACCCCTGAGTGCCAACAGGCATTCGAAGAACTAAGAAACTACCTCGGCTCACCTCCACTGTTGGCACCTCCACTGTTGGCGAAGCCAGAGCCTGGAGAAGAGCTATTTTTATACCTGGCGGTCTCTCCCATGGCTCTCGCGGTAGTCCTTATCAAAGAAGAAGCAAAAGTCCAACGGCAAATCGACTACGTCAGTCGCACATTGAGAGACGTCGAGACCAGGTATACTAAATTAAAAAAGTTGACTTATGCCCTGTTGATTGCAGCCCGAAGGCTCCGACCCTACTTTCAAGGGCACACCATAACACTGCTCACCGACCAACCGATCAAGGTGATTCTACACTGGGTGGATGCCTTCGAAAGGATGGCAAAATGGGCGATCGAGCTCACAGAATTCAACGTCAACTATCGGCCTAGGCCAGCAGTGAAGGCCCAGATATTGGTAGATTTCATAGTGGAGTGTACTATCCCAGAGGAGGCCGAACCTGAACAAGGCGAAATTGATGGCCTGAAGCTCCGACCAAACTCCCCCAAAGAAGAAGCAGATCCCTCCGATTGCTTTTGGGCCCTCTACGTGGATGGGTCTTCCAACATGTCAGGCATGGGTGCGGACCTGATCTTGATCAATCTGGAGGGAATCATCGTGGAGTATGCTCTGCGCTTCGAGTTTCCCGCAACGAACAACGGAGTGGAATATGAAGCTCTGATCGCAGGACTGAGGATCGCCAAAGAGCTGAAAATAGATCGGCTCCAGGTCCACAGCGACTCTCAACTAGTAGTGGGACAAGTCAATGGAAACTACGAAGTGCGGGAGGACAGCATGGCTAAATATCTTGAAAAGATAAAGGAGCTCGTCTCCGCCTTCAGCAGCTTTGACATCAGGCAGATTCTGAGGTTGGAAAATACCAGGGCCGACCTTCTCTCCAAGCTGGCAACGCTGGCTTCGGCTGAATTACCCAAAGATGTTCTCTTTGAAGTGCTCAAGCGTCCGAGTACAGAAGAATAATACTTCGTGATGGAAATTGACCATGAGCCCAGCTGGATCGACCCACTGATAACATATCTCAAAGACGGGGTTCTCCCCCAGGATGCGAAAGAAGCTTGGAAGCTTCGAAATCAAGCCTCCCGATACATCCTTTATGAGGGCAAGTTGTACAAGAGATCATACTCTTTGCCCCTTTTAAAATATCTTCGGCCTTCGAAAGCTGACTACGCCTTATGGGAAGTGCATGAAGGAATCTGCGGAAGCCATCTGGGGGCTAGATCTTTATCCCACAAGTTGCTCCGCCAAGGATATTACTGGCCGATGATGCACCATGACTCGATTGAATACGTCAGAAAATGTGATCGATGCCAGAGATATGCCAACATCCAGAGACAGCCCGCCACCGAGCTTACACCCTTAAGTGCCCCATGGCCTTTTGCACAATGGGGGATGGACATCCTTGGACCCTTTCCCGTGGTGTCGAGGCAGAGGAAGTTCCTCCTGGTAGCGATTGACTACTTCACCAAGTGGGTCGAAGCCAAACCACTAGCAAAAATCACAGAAGCTAAAGTGCAAGATTTCATCTGGAAGTCAATCGTTTGCAGGTTCGGTCTGCCAAAAATCCTAATCACTAATAACGGGCGGCAGTTCACGAGAGCAAGATTCGCCGAATTCTGTGAAGATCTAAATATCTCCCATAACTTCACATCAATAGCTCATCCTCAAGCGAACGGCGAAGCTGAAGTGACCAATAGAATCCTGCTGCAAGGGATCAAGACGAGGCTTGAAAAGGTGAAGGGAACCTGGGCAGACAAACTTTATCATGTGCTGTGGGCATATCGAACTACCCAAAGACTGCCCACGGGAGAGACCCCCTTTGCTTTAGCCTTCAGAACGGAGGCTGTTATCCCAATTGAGCTTAAACTCCTGTCGGTGCGAGTCGTGGCATTCAACGAACATCGCAACTCGCAAGGTCTTAAAGCCAACCTCGACTTACTAGAAGAAAAGCAGGAGGTAGCTCAAGTTTGGATGGCAGCCTACAGACAGAAAGTTGCCCGCTATTACAATTCTCGGGTCAAGAATAAAGTCTTTAGAGCGGGAGATCTAGTGCTTCGATGAGCCGCTGTCTCGCAACCTCAGGATCGAGGGAAGCTCGTCCCAAACTGGGAAGGCCCATATGAGGTCAAAGAGGTGGTCTGGCCAGAAACTTATTACCTCAAGGAGCTCGGAGGAGCAGACCTCCCGTGACCATGGAGCTCGAAAAACCTACGAATGTATTACCGATAACTTTATTTTAAATAAAAGTTGCATATCTATATGTCTCCCCCCTTGGCACAAGCTTATATCGACAGGGCAATCAAAACAAACCGTGTCGGAAGCAGGAGGGGAACCTCATCTCAACAAAGTCAAAGGCCCGGTTCTCTTTAGATCGGATGGGAGGAGAGGCCTCGTAACGCCCCTATGCACCCCCACAGCCCTGTTAGGGACAGGAGGAGAACCACGCCCTAACTTGAGCAAAGTCGAAGGCCCAGTTCCCTCTAGACCGGATGGGGGGAGAGGCCCTGCAACGCTCATATGCGCCCCCACAGCCCTGTTAGGGACAGGAGGAGAACCTCGCCCTAACTTGAGCAAAGTCGAAGGCCCGGTTCTTTTTAGATCGGATGGGGGGAGAGGCCTCGCAACGCCCATATGTGCCCCCACAGCCCTGTTAGGGACAGGAGGAGAACCTTGCCCTAACTTGAGCAAAGTCGAAGGCCCGATTCTCTTTAGATCGGATGGGGGGAGAGGCCTCGCAACGCCCATATGCGCCCCCACAGCCCTGTTAGGGACAGGAGGAGAACCTCGCCCTAACTTGAGCAAGGTCGAAGGCCCAGTTCTCTCTAGACCGGATGGGGGGAGAGGCCCTGCAACGCCCATATGCGCCCCTACAGCCCTGTTAGGGACAGAAGGAGAACCTCGCCCTAACTTGAGCAAAGTCGAAGGTCCGGTTCTCCTTAGATCGGACGGGGGGAAGGGCCCAGCAACACCCATATATGCCCCTACAGCCGCATTAGAGACAAGAGGCGAACCTCATCCTAACCTGAGCTGAAACCTGTTACGACAGAAATAGGAAAAGAACCTCGTCCTGACATCAATTAAGGTCTGGTCATTCAAGACCAGATGAGAAAAAGGGGGACCTTCCCCAGCGGCCCCTTCGCGATAAAACTTTGTCCGGACTCCTACGGGAGCCGGACTTCACCCTCGACTATTGATCGAAAGAAGACTCCATCTCCAACTTCGACTGCAGACAAGCTTCTTCCAGACTCCTACGGGAGCCAGACTTCATCCCTGACTTCAACTGCTGGTAAGCTCCGCCCGGACTCCTACGGGAGCCAAATTTTGCCTCTGACTTCAATTGCAGGTAGACTCCGTTCGGACTCCCACGGGAGCCGGACCTCGCCCCGACTTCACCTACGGGAGCCGAACTCCCGCAGCCCCACCAAGAGCGGAGGAAAAATCCCACTCGAAAAGGAAAAAGGGGAGAGAAGTTAAAAGGGAAAGCGATGGACTACGTCAGCGACGAATGGAAAACAAACAGCGTCAAAGATGCAGAGAACCCCGTCTCAGCAAGGGTTGGGGTTCTTATCAAGAACCCCAGCTTTCAAAGAAGCTTTCAATGCAAGATCGAGATGAGATGACTTCCTCAGGGTGACAGAAGCTCAAACCTCCGAGCTCGAGCCCTGATGGGGGGCGCCAAACTCGAGCGACCTCAAACGAATCTGCGACCATGGATGAAAAAGATGAGTCGATACGATGGCAATCGGATACCTCCGAACGACGCAAAGACTGAAAAGAAGCTTGGCAAACGACAATTCAACACATAAGTAAAAGAGGTAGCAGAAAATTTTCTTCTCATATTATTCATCAAATATACATCATAGAGCCATTGAGGTTAAGAGAGAAGGACAACTGAAAGGCGAGCCGATGTGATGACTACCGGCGACCTACGGACGACGTTAAAAAAAAAAAAAAAAAAAAAGAAGAAGAAAAGGAGGAAAAGAAGAAAAGAAGATAAGTAGAGAGAAGGAAATACAACAACAACAATGGTAAAGGAAAGAAGTTCAGCAAACAACAATTCGACGTAAAGTACGAACGAAGTAACGAAATCTCCTTCTCATTTTTCGATTAACAAGATGTACGTTACAAGACCCGGAGGGTCAGAAAAAGAAAACGTTATTACAAGACTCAAAAGGGGTACACCGGAGGCCACATCGAGTTGTAGACTTCTCTTCCCGATTCTGTCCTTCCCAGCAATATTTTCCAGTATGTGTGACAAGCCTCTCGGCTCTCGCCCCCCACCTCGTTCCGCTCCATCTCCGAAATCCCAACCCTAGGGGGAAAAGGATGGGATAGAATTCAGGGGGCAGCAAAGGCAACGGCAGCGGCGACGACGACCTGTTTCAAGAAGAACCAAAATTACCCCGGAGGCAGTGATGGTGCCGGAGACATGCGCCTCCGCCATGTGCTCCACGATAACCCCCATCCTAGGTGTTCCGATAAGGTCGGCATGCGCTACTTCCACCGTCCCCGCAACAAGTTCTACTGCCCCACCGTCAGTGCCGACCGTTTCTGGTCCCTCAGCCCCGACGACATCAAGGATCTCGCCATGGCTTGTGACGAAAGCTCTGCCCCCTTTATCGGTGTCGCCCCGTTCAGCTACTCCGAAATTCTCAAGCGAAATGCCTTCACCGGTTGTCCTCGTTATTAAATCCCTGTTGTTGAAGGAATTCTCCCTCGAGCCCCCTTTAAGGCGACGGGAACCCTCAGCGACAGTCTGACAACCGGAGAACTCGCAGACTGCTGTTCTCCTCCTTGCACTCTTCCTAGTCCGTGGCATCCTCTTGAGATTGGCCTCCGGGGTGGAGGCCCCGACGAGGGAACCCCTTGGAGAGACTCGGGAGACTGGAGACGGCGGAGAGCCGGCAGAGATGGCAAAGACCGTCGTGAAGGATGCTCGAAGTCGGAAGGGGCACTGATGGAGTGGCTGAGTGGCTAAGCTCTCAGGCGAAAGAAAGATGTCGACCCTCATGCGAAGTGAAGCCCCTGGAGGAAAGGTGGGGGCTTAAATAGGCAACGGAGCCTGGCGCAGTTATGGTGGCAGATGTCTCTAGGCCAACCAGTAACCACCACGTGTCCCCCTCACCGCGGCATAGGGTTGACCGTTCGCGGACTTTTATGGCGTGACGCTTAGGATCACGCCCTGGTGGGAGTTTCGAAAAGACTCTTTGGATCGCCCTAATCGAAAAAAAGCTCCGGCATGCGCGCATTAAATGCCAGGATTTTCGAGGGCGGTCATGTGCAGAATTCAAGGAAATGACTTCGTTTGTGAAAATTTTTTGTACTTTCTCCGATCGAAACTCGAACTCTGAAGTAGGGGGACTAGTGTTGGGTGTAAAACCCCCCCCCAGCCGAAGTTCGTGTCCGGAGTGACCCCTCGGAGATTTTGTAGACAAGCTTAGTCCGGACTCCTACGGGAGCCGGACTCCCTCTCCAACTTCAGCTGCAGACAAGCTTAGTCCGGACTCCTATGGGAGCCGGACTCCGTCTCCAACTTCGGCTGCAGACAAGCTCCGTCCGGACTCCTACGGGAGCCGGACTCCATCTCCAACTCCGACTGCATACAAGCTCCGTCCGGACTCTTACGGGAGCCGGACTCCATCTCCAACTCCGGCTGCAGACAAGCTCCATCCGGACTCCTATGAGAGCCGGACTCCGTCTCCAACTCCGGCTGAAGACAAGCTTAGTCCGGACTCCTACGGGAGCCGAACTCTGTCTCCAACTTCAACTACAGACAAGCTTAGTCCGGACTCCTACGGGAGCCGGACTCCGTCTCCTACTTCGGCTGCAGACAAGCTCCGTCCGGACTCTTATGGGAGCCGGACTCCGTCTCCAACTCCGGCTGCAGACAAGCTCCGCCCGGACTCCTAAGGGAGCCGGACTCCATCTCCAACTCCAGCAACAGACAAGCTCCGCCCGGACTCCGTCTCCAACTCTGGCTGCAGACAAGCTTTGTCCGGACTCCTACGGGAGCCGGACTCCATCTCCAACTCCGGCTGCAGACAAGCTTAGTCCGGGCTCCTACGGGAGCCAGACTCTGTCTCCAACTTCAACTACAGACAAGCTCCATCCGGACTCCTACGGGAGCCGAACTCCATCTTCGACTTTGATCAAAAGAAGACTCTATCCGGGCTCCTACGGGAGCCGGACCTCATCCTCGACTTCGAATGCTGGTAAGCTCTGTCCGAACTCCTACAAGAACCGGATTTCACCTCTGACTTCAACTACAGGTAAACTTCGTCCGGACTCCTACGGGAGCCAGACTTCGTCTCCCAACTTCGACTGCAGAAAGACCTCGTCCGAGCTCCTACGAGAGCCAAACTTCGCCCCCAACTCCAACTACAGACTCCAACCGAACTTCAGCCAACAAGTCTGGACCCCTTGGCAGGCCGCAGTAACGGCCACGATTCTACTCCACTCCCTGCGGTAGGTCCTACGCGGCCCCATTACTCCCTGGCAGGCCGCAGTAACGACCACGATTCTGCTCCACTCCCTATGGTGGGTCCTACGCAGCCCCATTACTCCCTGACAGGCCACAGTAACGGCCACGATTCTGCTCCACTCCCTGACGAGTCACAACAACGGACGTCGTTCCACTCCCCGCAACTGATTCCACGTGGCGAGCCTTGGTGACAGCCACGACTCCACCCCGTTACTCTTCATGATAAATCCCTCCTGGCCCCGTACGGTCCACGAAGAGGTGATCATGAACAGTCGCTATCAATCCTTTGCTCCCCCATCTATAAAAGGGGGGACTCCAGATACGTTATTCTCTAAGCTCTCACTTTTTACCCAAAAACTCTGCTAAAATTTTCGTTCGAGCACTCCATTCTTGTTGAGGCAGAGAACTGACTTGAGCATCGGAGGGTCTTGTCGGAGCAACCCCACCTCCGATTTAGACTTCTTTTGCAGGTCCCGACGGCGATCGCGACCCCCACAACTCCAGCTTCTCAGGTGCAGGCGAATTTTTGCACCAACAAAAATCAATTGGAAAGATTTTTTTTTTCTCGTACACAATGGGCACCTTCAGAAACTGCCAATGTGTGGAAGGATATGGATGAAGTTTTAAGTTAAAATTCAAACCAATTTGAATTTAAATCAAAACCAACCAATTTCTATCCTTAATAGATAACAAAATAAAAATTATTTTCTAATTTTCTTACACACAAACTGATTTTGTGTGGTAAGAAAAGGTGTGAGACAATTTGGGTGGTGCAAGGGAGAGAATTCCACTCATTTGGGACTCTAGAGTTTAACCAATTAGATTTTTTTCAAACCCAATCCATTTAGATCTAAATAAAACATGATGAACCTAATCTAATTAGGTTCCTATAATCTTAATTAAATTTGATCAAATCAACAAATTAATTGAGCCATAGATCCGATCAAATCAGGATCATTTCTTCCTTACCGATTAGGTCATTTATAACCTAATCAGACTTGACCTAATTGAATCCAATTCAATCAAACTTGATCAGACTTTAATGCTCAATCAAATTGATCAAATTATTAATCTAATTACTAATTAATCTTTCATTAATGATAGATTTCAAGTCCAGTGGGACTCTTCTCTAGAGTCCCCATCCAGTGGGACTCTTCAGCAAGAGTCTCCATCCAGTGGGACTCTTCACCAGAGTCCTCATCCACTGGGACTCTTCAGATTAGCCATGTGATCGAAAAAATTTTTTTAATGTGTGTGATCCCATTGGTTTGAATCTAAACCGGTAGCACAGAAACTAATTCCTGTACCAATCAGAGTAACCATCTAGCAATGGTACCCGACATCCGGATAGGTCGAATGTATGCAAAGCAACACTCAAAAATCTATTTGGATATAGTTACCATATAATTCATCCCTTTGACCCTTGATTCTAGGATGACTTAGAGTTTAAACTTCAACTCTTAATAGTACATTCATTATGTGTCTCAACCTGATAAATCCTGTGACTCCTCACAAAAATTGCCCGGACCAAGGTCTTACTAAATTGAAATATAAAGCATTTCTCCAATCTCTTGGAGTGGTCAATTCTATCTTGACTCACACATCGATTTCATAAGTACTTGACTGTCCCAGAAACCTTTCAAATTTGAATTAAAAATTCAGATAATCTAGTACCAAAGCATAGTGAGTTACTTGTAAGTCACCGTAGTGATCTCAGGTCGGAGGGACACTTATATCCATATCCTTTCGGAGTGACTCTTGACAGCAGAGTACTCTAGAGTTGATCATGTTTAATGAAATATACTCCTATATTTCACCTGCATGCCATACCAGTATCTTCACACTCCTTGATTAAGAGGACAACCAACCTATATGGCACACAACGACCTACACTTGATATGTCTATCGTCCTAGTAATAGTATATCATTTGATCGCGAACTAATTTAAGGACTAAATGATAAATCTTCTTTTATTGATTTAAAATAGTCTTAAAGACTTTCATCATAACACGGAAGTTCGATGTAGAAGATGTACAAGCTTATAATAAAAATTACCAAATAAATATTTTATTAATTAATTCATATACAATTACATCAAATAGCACAATCGTCAACAGGCTAACAATTGACTTTGGGACATATTTTTCAATGACTCCCACTTGTACTAAAGCCAATCAGTACAGTATCGTATATCCATCTTCATTTTGTGATCTTCAAACTTCTTTACCACAAGGGCTTTAGTTAATGAGTCGATCAGATTATCTTTTCCACCAATCTTCTAAAGGTTAACATCACCTCGATCCACGATCTCTCGGACAAGATGGTAGCGATGCAGAATATACTTTATCTGCTGATGTGCCTTCGGCTCCTTTGCCTGAGCTATGGCTCCAGTACTATCGTAATAAAGCAGAACTGGATGATCGATGGAAGGTGCCACTCCAATCTCGTTGATGAACTTTCTCAGCCATACAGCTTCCTTTGCAGCATCGGATGTCGCAATGTACTCCGCCTTGCAAACAAAATTGACTACGGTGTACTGCTTGAAACTTTTCTAGCAGACAGCTCCACCATTTAGGGTAAAGATGTATCCTGATATGCTTTTGCTATCATCACGATCTGACTGAAAATTGAAATCAGTGTATCCCATGAGTTTCAAATCAGATTCTCCATAAACGAGCCACTGATCCTTAGTATTTCTCAAATACTTAAGGATGATTTTTGCAACCTTTCAATGGTTCTCTCCTGGATCTGATTAGTATTTGCTCACAACTCCTAGTGAGTATGCCACATCCGATCTTGTACATGTCATGACGTATATTATAGAACCCACTGTCGAGGAATATGAAATTTTACTCATACACTCTCTCTCTTGAGGGATTGTCGGATAATTCTTCTTCGAGAGAGAAATTTTATGGTCTATCTGAAGATAGCTTTTTTTTTAAATTCTTCATGTTGAACCGTTTCAGCATGGTATCTATGTACGTTGATTGAGAGAGTCCGAGCAGCCTCTTAGATCTATCCCTATAGATCTTTTCTCTAGGATGTAGGCTGCTTCTCTCAAATTCTTCATGGAGAATTATGATGATGGCCATATTTTTATTCTCTGTAATACAGGGACATCATTTTTAATTAAGAGAATATCATCCATATACAAAATAAAAAAA
Source organism: Elaeis guineensis (assembly GCF_000442705.2). Taxonomy (NCBI): domain Eukaryota; kingdom Viridiplantae; phylum Streptophyta; class Magnoliopsida; order Arecales; family Arecaceae; genus Elaeis; species Elaeis guineensis. The sequence continues at coordinate 73,639,586 of NC_026002.2, read as the reverse complement.
TATAATTATGAAACCATTAACCTACTTATATATACAGGATTTCTCTTCATTCTTAACAAAGCCATATATTCTGATCATCTTATCAAAATGTATGTTTTAACTCTGAGATGCTTGCTTCAATCTATAAATGGATCTTTGAAGCTTGCATACCTTGAACTCGTCTGTAGATGTGAACCCTTCAGGTTGCATCATATACACTTCTTCATTCAGCTCTCCATTTAAAAAAGTTATCTTCACATCCATTTGCCAGACTTCATAGTCCAAGTATGCCGCTATCACAAGCATGATCTGAATGGATTTGAGCATTGCCATATAAGAGAATATTTCATCATAGTCAATACCATAATATTGACGATACCCCTTGACAGCTAGACGGGCTTTATAGGTCTCAACCTTTCTGTCTGCACTCTTTTTTCTTTTGAAGACCCACTTACACCCTATGAATTTTACCCCTTCAGGTGGATCAATCAATATCCATATATTGTTGATCTTCATGGACTTCATTTCAAATTTCATGACTTCAAGCTATTTTTCAGAGTCGGACCTCTGCATTGCATCCATATAGGTGACTGGATCCTCATTATTCTCATCGAGCTCAACAGGATCTCCATCCCAGACCAAGAAACCTATGTATCTGTCTGACTGATGCGATACTCTATCGGATCACCTTAAGGATGTTTGTATATTGGGCTCCGAATTTGATCTTATTAAATTTGGTTCAGATTCAGTTACTGGTGTCGGTTCTTTTACCTGTCGAACTTCGTTAAGCTCGACTTTAGAGGTACTTGTTCTTTCACTAAATTTTTTTTTTTCAAAAAGTATGCCTTACTGCTGACAAATACCTTTTATTTAGCAGAAAGGTAAAAGTAGTATCTCCTCATTTTCTTGGGGTACCCTACAAAATTATGCTTATCAGACCTAAGTCCAAGCTTGTTAGTTTGTAATCATTTGGCATAAGCCGGACACCCCCAGATCTTAAAGTAAGTGAGGTTCGGCCTACGTCCTGACCATCTCTCATATGGTATTTTACTAATTGACTTACTCAAAATATTATTGAGCACAAAGCAGGCTGTCTCAAGTGCATATCTCCAAAAGAAGATCAGCAGACTTGCAAATACCATCATGGATCGAACCATATCCAACAAGGTTCGATTCCTTCTTTCTGAGATACCATTATGCTGTGGTGTCCCTGGAGGAGTCTATTATGAGAGAATCCCACTCTCTCCAAGATATATCAAAAATTTACTGAAAAGATATTCACCCTCTCGATCAGACTGAAGAGTCTTAATACCTTTTTCAATTTGTTTCTCTACTTCATTACGAAATTGTTTGAATATTTTAAAGGATTCGAACTTGTATTTCATCAAGTAGGCATACTCATACCTAGATAGATCATCTGTAAACGTAATGAAATAGCTATACCCTCCTCTGATATTAATGTTCATAGGTCCACAAACATCACTATATATTAGACCTAGAACTTCACTAGCTCGTTCATCTTTTTTAGTAAAAGGTGGCTTAGTCATCTTTCGAAGAAGACAAGACTCACAGATCGGTAATGATTTACAATCATTGATATTGAGGATATCCTCTTGTGCTAATCTATTTATCCTGCTGTTGGTACAAAAATCCGTCTGCGCCAGAGAAGCTGGAGTCGCGGTCGCCGTCGGGACCTGCAAAAGAAGTTTAAACCGGAGGTGGGGTTGCTTCGGCAAGACCCTCTGGTTTAGACTTCTTTTGCAGGTCCCGGCGGCGACCGCGACTCCAACTTCTCCGATGCAGGTAGATTTTTGCACCAACAGGATTGGCGCTAGAGGAAGGGGCTGTGTCTTCACAGTACCCTTGTTCTTAAAGGAGCGCTCAACGGGACCACCTCTGGTCGTCTTCTCCGACATCCACTTCTCCTTCCCCCACTTGGTCTTTGCCCGATGCCTCCCCGCAAGGCATCCACGCAACGATCAACAACCTCCGCAGCCAGATCTCAGGCTCCGGCCTCACCTCCAGTTTCCCAGCCTCCTCCTCCTCCTCCAGCAACGGTGGTCGGTGCGGAGCAATTTGATCTGCTGGTGCAGCAGGTCAGAGGCCTCACTGAAGCTGTGCAGGCCATGCAGCAGCAGCAGCAACAGCCGCAGGCATCAGTGCGCCTGGAAAAAGTATCACCGGAACACCAGAATCCGACGATAGGGTGGGCCACTTGGGCCAGCCGCCCCATCTTTCCTGGGAAGACGAACCCGAGGGTGGAGAGCCCTCAGTCGGATCACGACTCCACCCCTGGAAGATCTCTACCCCCATTCTGCCAGAGGACCCTCGAGACACGAAGTCGAGAGGATTTCCTGGATTGGAGGCTCCAGGAGATGAACTGGCAGATCGAAGAACTACGCCACGCTCCCCCCACTTATGGTGAGGATATTTGCACTGACCCCCCCTTTTCTCAAATGATCATGCAGAAACCAACCCGTCAAACTTCAAACTCCCCCAGTTCGAAAGCTACGACGGGACTTCGGACCCGGTTGATCATCTGGAGGCCTTCCAGACGATGATGCTGCTTCATGGCGCACCCGACGCCATTCTATGCTGAGCCTTCCCATCCATCTTGAAGGGAGCGACAAGAAACTGGTACTCGATGCTGAAGTCGGGTACCATCTTTTCCTTCGATCAGATGAGCCACCAATTTGTAGCCCATTTCGTCAGCAGCTGGTGCCCCTGGAAGGGTTCGGAGTCCCTCATCAATATCAAGCAGAGGGAGGGGGAGTCCATTCGGGCCTACATCAACCGTTTCAATGTCGCAGCACTGGAGGTCCGAAATTTGGACCAATCGGTAGCAATGGCCGCTCTGAAGGGCGGCCTTCAGAAGAATGACCTTTTGTTCTTCATAGAGAAGAAGTACCCCAGGGATTTTGCTGATCTGTTGGCTCGGGCTGAAAGGTACGCCCGAGCGGAAGAAGCCTTCAAAATGAAGGATAAGGAGACTGCGAGAGAGCGGCAGGCGGGAGACACGAGTAAGCCCGTAGTCGAAAAAGGCCCGAGAGAAGCTCGGCCATGTTCTCGAACTCCTCCCGGGCACAAGCGTGTCCATACTCCTCCCCGGGTACGTAGATAGAGAAACCCAGACCACGGAGCTCGGTGGGGTTCTCCACTAGGAAGATTCCACAACTACGCCCCCCTCAATACCTCGAAGACCCAGGTACTGATGGAGGTCAGGGAGCAGCTCCCTAGGCCAGAGAGGATGTGCACACACCTCGAGAAGCGCAACCCCAACAAGTTCTGTCTCTACCATCGTGACCACGGCCACGACACAGAGAAATGCATCCAGCTCTGAGATGAGATCGAGGAGCTCATCCGACGAGGTCGACTCGATAGGTTCATTCGACGTCGGTCTGAGGGTAGAGAAGATCGGCCAAGGGCCCTGCCGCAACCTGAACCGCCAAGGAGGGAGGAGCAGCCCGGAGATCGACCTCCAATCGGGACCATCGACTCCATCATCGGAGGGCCTCAAGGAGGAGCAGACCTTCCACGACCATGGAACTCGAAAAACCTGTAAATGTACTACTCACGACTTCGCTTTGAATCAAAATTCCTTTTGACTTTACATGTCTTTCCCTTTTGGCATGGATTTGTTACGATTGGGGATAACCCCTTCAAACAATTAAAACAAGGTCATGTTAGGAACAGGAGGAGAATCTCGTCCTAACATGAGCAAAATAAAAGTCTGATTATTTTAAGATCGGATCGGGGGAGAGGCCCGTATAACGGCCCTTGAGTGCCCCCATGCTCATGTTAGGAACAGGAGGAGAACCTCATCCTAACACGAGCAAAATGAAAGTTCGATTATTTTAAAGTTGGATCAGGGGAGAGGCCCATATAACGGCCCTTGGATGCCCCCTGGGCCATGTTGGGGATGGGAAGAGAACCTTGCCCTAACATAGGCAAAGTCAAAGGCCCGATTCTTTTAGATCGGATGGGGGGAGAGACCCTACAATACCCTAATGTGCCCCCACAGCCTTGTTGGGGATAGGAGGAGGACCTCGCCTTAACATGAGCAAAGTCAAAGGCCCGGTTCTTTTAGACCGGATGGGGGGAGAGGCCCTACAACGCCCTAATGCGCCCCCACAGCCTTGTTAGGGACAGGAGGAGGACCTTACCCTAATATGAGCAAAGTCAAAGGCCCGATTCTTTTAGACCGGATGGGGGGAGAGGCCCTACAATGCCCTAATGTGCCCCCACAGCCTTGTTAGGGACAGGAGGAGGACCTCGCCCTAACATGAGCAAAGTCAAAGGCCCGGTTCTTTTAGACCGGATGGGGGGAGAGGCCCTACAATGCCCTAATGTGCCCCCACAGCCATGTTAGGAATAGGAGGAAACCTCGTCCTGACATAAGCAAAGTCGAAGACCTGGTTCTTCTAGATCGGATGGGGGGAGAGGCCCTTGCAATGACCTTTATGTGCCCCCACAGCCCTATTGAGAACAGAAGGAGAATCTCGTCCTAACCTGAGTTGAGATCGACTATGTCAAGGATAGAAGGAGGACCTCATCCTGACGATGATAAAAATCTGATCATCCAACATGATCGGATAAAGAAAAAAGTTCCCTCAATGGCACCTCCACACCTCTATGCGACCCTGCGAAAAGTAAGGGGAGGACCCTCGCTCAGAAAAGAGAAGAAAAATTAAAAAGAAAAAATGACGAACTACATCGGCAATAGATGAAAAATAAACTACACCAAAAACATAGGGAACTTCATCTCAACAAAGATGGGAGTTCGTACCAAACATCCCCGGCCTCTAAGAAGGCTCTTGACACAAGTCAAGAAAATAACGACCCCTTCGAGGTAATGTGGAGTTCGGACCATCGAGCTCGAGCCTACGGCCATGGACGATAAGAAAAGCAAATCAGCGTGGCGACGATTGGGCACCTCCAAACGACATCGACGTCGGACAAGTCAAAAGACAAAAGAAGTTCGACGGATGATAATTTAATACAATACGTGGATGAGGTAACACAAAATTCCCTTTTCATTTCATTTGCGAAATATACACCACGAAGCCTAGAGGGCTAAAGGAAGAAAAGCAAAACCACAAGAACCAAACAAAACAACAAAAGAGAAAATGTATGCATGGAAAGATGGAAGGCCAAAAAGAGCCCTAGGGAAGCTCTGCTCCTTCCGACCTTGAATTATCTGCTTCACTCCTCATCAAGGATTGCCTCAGATTTTCAACTTCTTCTTCTAGCTCTCTCTTTTTCAGCAGCATGTCCTTGAACACCCGACGGAGTCGCTGGCTTTCGTTCTCCGCCTCTCGATGCCTCTTTCTCAGGACCTCAGATTCTGCCTCCGCATCCTTGATGGCCTGCTGCTCACATGCCAGCTGGATCTTCAATTGCTGCAGCTCGGCCGTCCTCCCCCCAAGGGCGATAGAAAGCTCTTCTGTAGTTCTTCTCAGGGATTGGAGCTCGCTGGAATCTCGAGAGGAAGCGAGCTGAGCCCTGCCAGCCAACTGCCCTTGAAGATGGGCAACTTCATTGGTCGCCACCTTGAGTCTCCCCTTGTATTCATCCACCTGCTTGCGCCAGCCAGTCCTGTACGCATCGTAGCTCACCTCGGCATCCTGAAGCCACTGCTGGAGGTCAGAGACCTTCTTCGACCACTCCCGGTCGCTGTCGGCCCGAGTCAGAGGCCGGGATGAACTTCCCTCCAGCTGGCCAATCCTCTCCCGGGCAACTGATAGCTCCACCCTGAGGGAACTGATTTTGGTGGCTTGAGCCCAAATTTGATCGCTGGCATGCTTCTTGTATTCCTCAAGCTCCTTCTCAAAGTTCGTCATCCTCCGGCTGTACTCCATGATCCCCTTCACGTGGAGATTTCGAAAGTAGGTGGCCTCCACGGTGGCTTCGGAATGACTCTCCCTCAACCTGTGAAGCTCGCCTTCTGTCTTCTTCGATCTTTTTGTTAAATGGAGGACTTCTTTTTGCAGCCGCTGGATTGTAGATTTCAGCGGAATCCCCTGAGGCAAGGGAAGCGCTTCGGCAGGGCGCTGCCATCGGGAGGTCAACGCGTTAAAATGCAGCTCATTACAAAGAAGAAGAAAGAAAGAAAGAAAAAGAAGAGAAGAAAAGTCCCCCAAAAAGAGGAGACCAATTTTATTGACTGAACATTTCTTGAAGACAAAAGAAAGAAGAAAAATGGTAATAAAGGAAGAATACAAAGTTAGAGGTCTTGGACCTCTGGATCAACGGGGGGACTCGGCACCTCTGGGGGGTAGACCACGGTGGCTGCAACGGCGATGGAGGGTCCAGCTTCGTCCTCGGATGCCTCGTCCAAGAAGCTGAGATCGAGCTCAGGGAATTTCATGACCATCTTCTCTTAGCAGAGCTCGAACCCTTTATTGAATGCGGCTTGGCCGAACTCAACCTTCAACTTCTTCATTTTGATGGAAGTCTTGAACTCCTCCACCGCTTGACTCCTGACCTCCGAGACCAGGGTCGGGATCTGTTCCGCCATGTTGGCAACCTCGGCCTCCGCCCTCCTCACCATCTCCTCCAGGTCGGCCTTCTATTCTACCGAGGTCTGTCTCTCTCTCTCGAGCGCCTCTCGGAGACCGACCACCTCGAGAGCCATTTCTTTAAGGCGGGTAGCCTCGGCCTGCTGACCTTCCATCGCCTTGTTTGTCATCTCGATGTTGGCGAGGAGTTGGTGCCTGAGCTGCAAGGGCGACCGGAGAGTCAGAATGGGAGCTAGGAAGTTAATTAAATGAAGAAGCGAAAGGAAAAAGGAGGACGAATCTACTTACCTCGAGGAAGGCCCCCAGCGAGTCCCAGACTCGTTGTGTAGGATCGATGCGGACGATCCTCTGGATGACTTCGGGCAGTGAGCACCCATCTACTATCTTTTTTATTAGATCCCTGTCACTAAAGGGATCATCCCCCTGCTCCTCTTCAGAGCCGCGGGACTCTTCAGTGGCAGCCCGGCGACTGTCGACCCTGCGGGCCAAGGTCTTCCTCCTCTCACCCCCTGGCACCTCCTCAGGATGGGTCTCTGAAGTGGGGACCTCGGTAGGAGAACTCAAACCCTTCAGGGAGGCCCGGGCGATGGAACGCTCGGTGTCTGCAAGGACATCGACGGCTGAGGTCGTTTGGGCAGGCGCAGCCGAACTCATCCCCTCTGCTCTGGCCCTCTTCGCCGGCCTGGAGGCCGCAGTGCCCTTTCTTTTGAGAGCCTTCAGGCCCCTGGCAAGCATCTGTGCTTCTTCGGCGTCCATGCCTTAAAAAAAAAAATGGGGGGAAGAGAAAGAGAAAAGAAAAGGAAGGCGTGAAAAAGAAGAAAAGAAGAGAGGTAGGAGAAAGAGAGGAAAAGAAAAAGAAAAAAAAAGGGAGAGATGAAATACTAGCGGGATCCAGGGGGCTCAGACCGATGTTGAATAGAAACTGCTCCTTTAGGAGGTTGGGGAGAGAAAGAGTTGGATATTTGAGGAGTTTCTGGGAGGCTTGATGGTCGTCTCCTTCCAGGCTGGGCGCCCGACAGACGGAGTCCCTCAGGGAGCCCCAAGGGGGCAACTCTAGCCTCAAGGTCGGGCATCGAACATAAAGAAACTTTCCCTTCCAGTTATGGATAGAAGAAGGGGCACCCTTCAGTAATCCCTTCCTACCGAACTGAGGAAAAAAGTACCACCAATCCTTCGCCGTGAGATGGCGCTTGAAGGTGTAGAAGTATCTAAACAAGGAAAGGGTGGGCTGGACTTTGACTACATGACAAAGAGAGAGGAACCCTATCAAAAACCTAAAGGAGTTCGGGGCAACTGAAGCCAGAGAAATATCCAGAAACCGAAAAAGAGCAATGACAAAAGGCGGTAGAGGAAGCCGGAGCCTGGCACGAAAGGCCTCCTGGTACAGGCAGAAGCAGTCGGGGGGAGGGGCACTAGCCCGGTCGGACGGGCCAGGAAGTTTCAGTTCATACTCTGGAGGAACCCCATATTGAACTCTTATCAATTGGAGTTCGTCCGGAGTCAGAGAACAAGGAATGGCGTCCGGTGCAAAAATCGGACGAGGTTCAGCTCTACCTACCGGTTCACCTACCACCTGAGGACTCTGGGAGATCGAGACAGACGAACTCCTAGAGCCACTAGAAGAAGAACCCCTGGAAGACATCTAGAATCACACGAAGACCACTTACAGAGGCGAAATCCCTAAAAATCGGGGAAAATCACGGACAAGGTCCCGGGGGACTGATGTGCAGAGCAAAAAGAGGAAGGAGTTTCGAGACTAACCTAGGAAATTCGAAGAAGTACGAAGGTGTGGAAAGGGGGACGGCTCGAGGAATGCCTAAGGCTGGGAAGGGTGCTGAGAAAAATTGAAGTTCTCAGGAAGAAGAAGGATGCCAGAACGAGACCGTCGGATAGAGCGGGACTCTTGGAGGAGTGCGGGTTTAAATAGGCCCTGAGATCCGGCATAATGACGATTGCGAATCCCCTCTAGCCGGTCTCTTTTCGCCGCGTGCCCCACTCACCACAGCGGGCGGTTAAAAAGTGGCAGACGGCTGACAGTGCCTTTATTGCGCCATGCCTTGAGCACCGTTCCGCTGCAGGTTCCAAAGGAGCCTCTTCGGATCGCCTCGATTTGAAAAGACTCCGACGCACACGCATTAAATGCCAAAATATCTGAGGACGATCGCGTGCGGACATCGAGGGAGCAACTTCGGCTGTGACAATCTTTCTGTACTTCCTTCATTCAAAATTCGAACTCGAAAGTAGGGGGACTGGTGTTGGGTATAAAATACCCTCAGCCGAAGTTCTTGACAAGATTGACCCTCCCAAGACTCCTCCGGCTTTCGACCGCAGATGGTACCTCTCCGGACTTCTCCAACAGTCGGATTCTCACAGTGCTGACTGAATTCCCCCGACGGACGAACTCCCACTATACCACCCAAGCTCCTTCAACGTGAGTTCCCCCAGTTATCTATTAAACCGCCCTAAGCGCTCACTAAGCTCCACCGCCAGCCCACTTTCTACGACTATCAGCTGCTCCCCGAATCCCTTCCAGACTTCTTCCAGCCAGGTTCAACTCCAATTCGAACTACCCCGGACTCCACCAACGGCTGAACTTCTCCAACAGTAGATTCCTACAACTACCAGGTTTCAGCCCAGACTCCTACGGGAGCCAGATCTCGTCCCCGACCTCGACTGCAGAAAGGCTTCGCCCGGACTCCTATGGGAGCCGGGCTCCGTCCTCGACCCCGATTGCTGGTGAACTTCGTCCGGACTCCTAAGGGAGCCGGACTTCATCCCTGACTTTGATTGCAGGTTGACTCAGCCCGAACTCCTACGGGAGCTGGATCTCGTCCCCGACCTCGACTGTGGAAAGGCTTCGCCCGGACTCCTACGGGAGCCGGGCTCCGTCCTCGACCCCGATTGCTGGTGAACTTCGTCCGGACTCCTAAGGGAGCCGGACTTCATCCCTGACTTTGATTGCAGGTTAACTCAGCCCGAACTCCTACGGGAGCTGGATCTCGTCCCCGACCTCGACTGCGGAAAGGCTTCACCCGGACTCCTACGGGAGCCGGGCTCTGTCCTCGATCCCGATTGCTGGTAAACTTCATCCGGACTCCTAAGGGAGCCGGACTTCATCTCTGACTTTGATTGCAGGTTGACTCAGCCCGAACTCCTACGGGAGTCGGATCTCATCCCCGACCTCGACTGTGGAAAGGCTTCGCCCGAACTCCTACAGGAGTCGGGCTCCGTCCTCGACCCCGATTGCTGGTGAACTTCGTCCGGACTCCTAAGGGAGCCGGACTTCATCCCTAACTTTGATTGCAGGTTGACTCAGCCCGAACTCCTACGGGAGTCGGATCTCATCCCCGACCTCGACTGCGGAAAGGCTTCGCCCAGACTCCTACGGGAGCCGGGCTCCATCTTCGACCCCGATTGCTGGTGAACTTCGTCCGGACTCCTAAGGGAGCCAGACTTCATCCCTGACTTTGATTGCAGGTAGACTTTGCCCGAGCTCCTACGGGAGCCAGACCTCATCCCCAGCTCTAGCTGTGGGAAGACTCCGTCCGGACTCCTGTAGGAGCCGGACCTCATCCCCGACTTCAACTGAAAGAAGACTCCATTCGGACTCCTGCGAGAGTCAGACTCCAAGCTCCTCTCAGACGGGTGGCTGGCCACCTCTCTCCGCCAGACACCCCAGCCGAACTCCGATCGATAGGCCTGGACCCCCTGGCAGGCCACAGCAATAGCCACGACTCTGCTCTACCTCCTGCGATGGATTCCATGCGGCTCCATCACTCCCTGGCAGGCCATAATAATGGCCACGATCCTGCTCCACTTCCTGTGACGGATACCGCGTGATTCTTCCATTCTCTAGCAAGTCACGATAACAGACGCCGCTCCTCTCCCCGTGGCAGACTCCACGTGGCACGCCTCGGTGATAGCCATGGGTCCACTCCACTACTTTCCGCAACAAACTCCTCCTGACTCTGGGCGGCCCACTGCCAGACGGTTACAGACATCGCTATCAGTTTGTTGCCCCCTCCACCTATAAAAGGGGGACCCCAGATATGTAATTCTCTAAGCCCTCATTTTCTACCTAGAAACTATGCTAAAATTTTCGTTCGAGCACTCCATTCTTGTTGAGGTAGAGAACTGACTTGAGCATCGGAGGGTCTTGTCGGAGCAACCCCACCTCCGGTTTAGACTTCTTTTGCAGGTCCCGGTGGCGACCGCGACTCCAGCTTCTCCGGTGCAGGCGAATTTTTGCACCAACACCTGCTTTTGTTAATATGATCGAGCCTGCAATGCCAAAGATAGGCATCTGCGATATTATCTAACTTTGGATATTTATTTAGAGTGTACATTATACTCATAGGCTATGACAATATATAGATGCCATTTCTTAATTATCCTCGCATTATTGTAACGTCATTCATAATGATATCACAATAATCATTCTTTATTGATAAACTATAACCATCTTTGGTCAAAAGATCAATAGAGATTATATTCATTAAGAAAGATAGATAATAGTGACAATCACTTAAAATGACACTATTAGACTTGAAAACAAGCTTGACAACTCCTATAGCCCGAATTGAAACTTGACTTCTGTCTTCCATATTTAGAAATCTCTCATTGTTCTCAAATTTTTTACTAACTTAAAGTCCTTGCAACGAATTACATATGTGAACTGGACTTTCAATATCCAATACCTAGGTAGTAGTGTCACATATAGAGAAATTACAAAGTGTTATCATATAAGCACCTTGATCAGTAACTAATTGTTTATTTCTCTTTAGCTTATTTGGGTCATAGTCTACTTAACTCGATTCAGTCCTGAACTTTTTAGCTAGATTGAACTCAAGATCAATATTTAACTTTCGATACTAGTTATCGAAGTTAGGTCCAATAAGCTCATCACTGTCAAATAGTGAGTGGAGCGATAAATTACTAGCCATTTTTGAAAAGAAAGAAAAATACAGGCCTAATTAGTATATAAATTAATCAAGTCTAAAGACATAAACTTTAGTCTAAAGGTTCTCCTACTATTTTATACGAATTGGTAGTCTCTACCTTCAATTCTAGAAATTACCTTAATTCCTTAGTGGGTACTAGAATCCACACAGACTACATACAGGCTCGAGTATGGCTCGACCAACCCATTTACATTTATAGATAGGTTCACAATCAATTATTTTTCTAAATAATTTTTAGTAATTAGTTTTACCTCAGATTTCATTTCAGTAGGTGATGGACCTCCACTGAAAGTCCTGGTTAAGTCCAACCATTAATATGAATCTACTCAGTGATTCTAACTAATGAATAATCAAATTCGAGTATGGCTCGACCAACCCAACCATTCATCAGATAGTACAAAAGAGTCATCATATAATAAATAATAATTTTATTATTCAGAGAAACACCAGACAGATGGCGCCTATAATATCAATCAAAAATAATGGATCCATTATCGTTCACCTTAATGAGAGGCTATGATCTAGTTATCACCATAACTAGCTCATTTTATGGATCTAATAATTTAGAAGATTTGATTAACATAATTTATCAAAATTAAATACATAGACCAACTAATCTCAATCCTCCCACTGACTTCACCAAGTCAGATCAGGATGGATTAGAAACAAATCGATCGAACTGATAAGTCATCAATCCTCCCACTGAGTTCATCAAGTCATGTCAAGGATAAAGACAAGTCAAACTAGGGGTATCTAAATCAGTCAAACTGATTTCTTAGTAAGCATGGGTCAATCCTAATCATTAAGCGATCTGATCAAAACTTGATTCACCATGTTGGCCAGATAAGTGAGATCAGTGGGAGGGATATACCATTAACTCATCATAGACTCAATTTATGCGAGTAGCTCTCAATTAATAACCATCGATCAAGACTGTCAAACTTACCTTAGACACCAACTGGTTAATCGGTTTCAATTGGATCTACTTATGGATTTGGGTTCGACTGCTGAGCTCAAGATCAAAGTTCATTTGGGTCTAATCAAAGACATGGACTCGACCAACTACAACTATTATATTATTTCTAAAGAAATCCTGATTTAATCTAATTTCTCTTCTTAGTCTATTTGATTTTTGATTCTAACCCTAGATCTAACCCAATTAGGAGGACCTGATCAAGCTAATCCATAAATCCATCATCCATATTTTATACGAATGACATTAGATCTTTAATTCATAATTCTAGATCTAATAGGTTCAACTTAATTCTCAATTAAATTTGAGGCTGTGGATAGAAGTTCGATATTTAAAAATAGTTTTAAATTTTATAAAATATTTTTATAATTAATTTTATACACAATCATTTAAATCTGAAACTTGAATCGGCTCATCCCTGGATTGAGCCTACTCATCACAATGGATCGACTAAGTTTCAAGACTTAGTTGACTCATTGATAATAAATTATTAATCATAATTTTTAGTCTGTAACATGAGTCAGCTCAACAGAAATTGAGCGAGAAATCAGGATCTTAAGTCGACTCAAATAATACTGAGTCGACTTAATAGGCAAACTACAATAATTACATTAATTTTAGATTAAAATAATTTTATATAAATAATAATAAAATTATTCATAAATTATTTTAGAATTATTCTAAATATGTTCATGATTCTAGATTTTATTTGCAAAGATTAGATGCATCTACTTTTCATATAATGTATTATATATACAATCTTAGGATTTTGAAAAAAATAAAGTTTTTTTTTCACATTCATCTTCATAGATATAGTCACAATGGCACCTTTACACATCATAAGAAGACCCAATTGAATGAGAAAAAGAGAGATCTAATCTCTATTACCTCCTATGACTGGACGACCTGATGACAAATTCGATCTGATTACTTCGCTATCAGATCATCTAATCTAAATTATTTTAGATCTAATTAAAATATTTTGATCATATCAAAATTAGATAATAATTATCATAAATAAATTTTATATATTTTAAATTAAAATTAGATTTTATAAAGATCAGCACAAATTAAGACAATCTTTGCACTGTAAGGGATAAACCTTACAGCAGGACAACCTTATATCAATTTGTGCAATCAGATCTATAAATAATTTTAGATCTAAATATCATATATCAGATCTAATCTAAATTAAATTATAGATCTATATGCATATAATATCATGTCATATCGAATCGTGGCACTGATACCACTGTTGGGATGCGCAGAGATTTCATGCATGCATTCCAAAAATTTTTCAATGAAAGATATTAGATTAAACTATTTAATCTATAAATGTATACATAAGATTTGATCTTAGAATTTTTATAAATAAATCGATGATATGAATTTATATGTATAAAAATCTAAAAGTAAAATGATATGCATGTGAACTAAAAGGCAGCATTTAGTAATAGATCTAATCTACCACTTCTAGGGTTCCAAACCTAATACCTGAGTATGGGTAGTCAAACTCTATAATTGAGAATGTAGATCTGGAAGTCCTCTCTAGTTGCTCGCAGTCGTATAAGCGTCTGGCCTCTACGGATGGTCCACATGAAGCTCCTCTAACCAATCAGCCCTCCACGGGAGTGCTAGCTCGCACAATCGGCTTCTGATGGCAGATTTGACTTGATCTCCTTTTTCGATCATTTCAAACTTTTTTGATGTCGAAGATGGATCAAAGAAGAATGCTGGATGGTGGAGAAAAATTAGATAAAGACTCTCTTCTCTTTAGTTTTTTTCTCATCCAGAAATCTAGAATAGTTCTAGATTATTCACCCGAGAGGAGAATGGTCTCCTCTTTTGTTCACGCCACGAAAGATGAAAACCCACCCAAACCTCATGTCCCAAAGAAGGATTTTTACCCCAATTTTTTTTTGGTATCTTATAGTGAAGAACTCTCTTTTTTTGGTATATAAATTATGGCCTTTTATGATTGTCGCACAAACCAGATAAAATAGGATAAGGGCTGGAGTTTGTTACAATTCAAATCATTTTGAATTTCAATTTAACTCTAACTTTTTCTCACCCTTATCTAACTTAAAAAGAGACTTATCAAAAAAAATTAAGTACAAAAATCAATTAGAAAGACTTCATTTTCTCGTACACAATGGGCACCTTTAGAAACTGCCAATGTGTGGAAGGATATAGATAAGGTTTTAAGTTAAAATTCAAATCAATTTAAATTCAAATCAAAATAAAGTAATTCCTATCCTTAATGGGCAACAAAAGAAGGATTATTTTTTAGTTTTCTCATACAAAAACTGATTTTGTGCGATGAGAAAAGGCATAAGACAAATTGGGTGGCGCAAGATAGAGAATTCCACTCATTGGGACTCTAGGGTTTAACCAATTGGATTTCTTTCAAATCCAATCCAAGTAGATCCAAATAAAATATGGTGAAACTAATTTAATTAAGCTCCTACAATCTCAATTAACTTTGATCAAATTAATAAATTAATTGAGCCATAGATCCGATCAAATCAGAATCATTTCTCTCTTGTGATTAGGTCATCTTATAACCTGTCAGACTTGACCTGATTGAATCCAATTCAATCAAATTTGATCCAAACTTTAATACTCAATCAAATTGAGCTAATTAGTAGTCTAATCACTAACTAATCCTTCATTAATAATAGAGTCCAAATTTAGTGGGACTCTTCTCTAGAGTCTCCATCCAGTGGGACTCTTCAATAGAGTCTCCATCCAGTGGGACTCTTCACTAGAATCCCCATCCACTAAGACTCTTCAGATTAGTCATGTGATCGAAGAGAAATTTCTAATATGTGTGACCCTAAAGGTTTGAATCTAAGCCAGTAGCACAGAAACTGATTGCTGTACCAATCGGAGTAACCATCTCGCAATGGTACCCAACGTCTGGATAGATCGAATGTATACAAAGCAACACTCAAGAATCTATTTGGATATAGTTACCATATAATTCATTCCTTTAACCCTTAATGTTAGGATAACTTAGAGTTTAAACTATCAACTCTTAACAGTACATCCATTATGTGTCTCAACTTGATAAATCTTGTGACTCCTCACAAGAATTGCCCTGGCCAAGGTATTACTAAATTGAAACACAAAGTATTTTCTCTAATTTTTTGGAGTGATCAATTTCATCTTGACTCACGCATCGACTTCACAAGTACTTGACTGTGCCCAGAAACTTTTCGATCCTGAATTAGAAATTCAAGTAGTTTGACATCAAAGCACAGTGAGTTGCTTGCAAGTCACTATGGTGATCTCAGGTCGGAGGGATACTTATACCCATATACTTTCAGAGTGACTCTTAACAGCAGAGTACTCCAGAGTTGGTCACGTTCAGTGAAATATACTCCTATATTTTACTGCATGCCATACCAGCATCTCCACGCTCCTTGATTAAGATGACAACCAACCTATATGGCACACAATGACCTACACTTGATATATCTATCATCCTAGTAATAGCATATCATTTGGTCGTGAACTCATTTAAGGACTAAATGATAAATCCTCCTTCATCGATTTAAAATAGTCCTAAGGACTTTCATCATAATACAGAAGTTCGATGTAGAAGATGTACAAGCTTATGATAAAAATTATCAAATAAATATTTTATTAATTAATTCATACATAATTATATTAAATAATACAACCATCAACACGCTGATGATTGACTTTGGGATACATTTTTCAACAATTGGGCCTCTTCTCTCTCTCTTTTGTCCTAGTTCTGGATATGAGTTTTATAAGAATTCGGTATTTGGTGCATGCATATGTGTTTCAAAATTTTTATTTTCTAAACACCGCAGTGGAGAATAAAATTAAAATACTTTTAATTTGAATTTTACATGCATAAAAATATAAAACCACATGGATCTATTTCATATGCTGAAATTGATATATACTGAAATTCAGATTGTGATCAAATCACATACCTGTTTCGCAATCTCTTTATTCAAAACTGGATCTGAAAGAGACGAGACTCTTTGTTAGCCGTACAAGAGTCTGACCTCTATGAGTATCCACTCAGGATCAGCTTGGAATAGACCTTTATAATCTGAATTTTGATTCTCCAAAATTCAGTCTATTGAATATGAACGAAGCCTGGATCACGATCAACACTTGATCTTTCTCTTTGATCTTTTTTTCTCCTTTTCTCTAGAGTTTCTTCTTACTATGTGCTACTACCAGATACTAGAAACCAATAAAAAAGAGACACCCAAACTCTTTTGGGCATGGAACTCCTTGGGACATGCATCCCTAGGAAGGGGTGTATAGAACACCCAAGAGAAGAGAAAGGGAGAGGAAGAGAGGGCATGGGGAGAGCCTTTAGGTGTGAAAGACTACTGATTTTGATGCTTTAGGGACCTTAGGGGAGATCCTTTTAAATAGACATAAAGATTGAATCCTATTCAATTTCATAATACAAGTCCTACTTGCATTAAGATTCCTATTAACTTAAGTTATCCAACTTATATTAGGAAGCCCATTAGGCGCCAACTATTGGAGCCCTTGTACTCATAATTAGACAACTCTTTTGCACCCAAGAGACACCCCATATGAAAACCAAAGGCTCTCTAATTAATGGACATGCTCAAATTGATCAAATCACAGTGGCGCCCTATAATAATTATCAAGGAGATTCTTAAGGGACTTGCACCCTTAATTTATGTGATCCATAACCTTAGACATCCAACAATTGGAGTCTCATGAATTTTATTCATGTAGGTTATTAGCAGGTATTAACTTAGAATTAACTTATCAAATAAGTAATCCTAATAGAAAGAGAAATTGGGTCCAACCATGTGTTAGCAAGATTACCATGAACCCAATGGGTTTCTCTAAATTCAATTGACAGTTCATAAGCTTAATTACTTATTTCAGACCTAATTTTTTTATTGTGTGATCTCATATTAGCAAAATTATCATAAATTCAATGAATTTTTCTAAACCCAATTGATACTTCATAAGCTCAATTACTTATTCCAAACCTAATCTCTTTGTTGTGTGATCTCATACGTTTAATTCTATCTGGTAGTGAGACATACAATGATCTCTATCATCATATTATTAAAACTCTTTTCAATGGGTTGGAATAATTTTACTCTAACTCAATAAGGATTGTCGATACGGAATAACTCTGGTGAGCTCTCACAATCCACACAATCCACCAGTGACACTTAGCAGTATGTAGTGGCAATCCAGTAGAACTGAAATGAATCTCTAGGTGTAGTTAACGTGTGATTTAGTCTGACTATCATGAGTCCCGACTAGATAGCAAGTTATGGATAAATCGTCAAATCTCAACATCAGTCATATGATAGATTGATTAGCTCAAGTCCAGTTGTGACTTTTGTAGAAATTTTTTTCTATCAATCATACTGCTGTGGCCATAGACTCTTGGACTTAGCCTCTCAAATCTCATAAAACTATTTCTCTCTATCAAGGTCGATAGATCCTATCTTGATGTGCACCCCACTCCTACAGTGGATCAACTATCATCAACATCCACTATAAGGGCTCATTAAGACCCATGTTTATGTGTCAATCAAACTCTGATAGTCTCACTACGAGTAGCAGTACCATTTTAAGTCAAAGGATCAGTCACACAACTATAGCATCGAGATAATTACTGACGATTGAATATAAATTCAAGTGATCTCTCGTATGGTCATGCTTAGTACTAGTTGTTCTCTAACAACCATCCACGCTTGTCATCTTGTGTCTCTACACAGTAGATTAAAGATCCATCTATCTCGAAGGA
The DNA here is from genome assembly GCF_000442705.2 of Elaeis guineensis. Lineage (NCBI taxonomy): Eukaryota > Viridiplantae > Streptophyta > Magnoliopsida > Arecales > Arecaceae > Elaeis > Elaeis guineensis. Next base: position 73,621,358 of record NC_026002.2, on the reverse strand, counting down.
AGCGATTTGTGCGTCAGTCTATCTGGATCTATCATCGTCCTCATGATGATCTTATGATCAAAAGTCTTTAGGAGTTAAATACATGTCTCTAATTCTCAATACTTTGAGAATATGTATCGAAATTAATTTCATGAATGATTCAAGGATACATTACACTTGAATGAAAAAGAACTTACTCCTTTTATTGATCATATCAATATATTAAATACAAAATTATGTCCTAGATATATTACAATATGTCAGCCATATTGGCTTCTAGGACATACATCTAACAATCTTCCACTTGGACTAAAGCCAATTGGCCATAAATCTAAGTCCCATCTTTCCAAGGTGGACTTTCATATTTGGGTTGGCTCAACTGTTAAGTCAGCAGGTTTGCCACATTTTTTGCAGGGTCTACTCTTCGCACCTCGATATGAGATAGTCACATATATCAGTGCTCTATGTGTTTGGACTTCTGATGAGACCTTAGCTCCTTATCAAGGGCTATGGTGCCATTATCTTTGCAGTACTGTGTCATAGCATGACATCTAGTTCTACAACTAATATTAAAATTAGAATTCATCCTACATATCTATAGCATATTCAGTCTCTATTGATCGAATATTCAGAATCCTTCTAATATATCGAATAAGAATACACCCTTGACTCGCAACTCAGAATTCCCTCCAAAGATCAAGAATAAATTTTTAGTCCTTCTTAAGTACTTAAGGATATTCTTTATAGCTATCCAGTGCTCCTTATCTAGATTTGACTGATACCTACTCGTGACACTCATAGCAAGGGCAATATCAGGTCGAGTATATAGCATAGCGTACATGCGGCTTCCTATCACCGAAGCATAAGGAATGGAATCCTACTCATGCGCTACACCTCCTTAGATGTGGTCAGATACATCATCTTGGAGAGACTAATACCATGCCTTAGAGGTAAGAGACCTCTCTTAGAGTTTTTCATGTTGAACTTCTTCAATACCTTCTCTATGTATAGCTTTTGTGATAGACCAAGCATCCGTTTAGATCTATCCCTATAGACTTTTATTCTAAGAATATAGGATGCTTTCTCTAGATCTTTCATGGAGAATTCCTTAGACAACCATCTTTTGACCGTGGTCAGTATGAGAACATCATTCTCAATAAAAAGAACATCATCCACATACAATATGAGGAAGGTGATCATCCTCCCACTGACCCTCTTGTATACACAAGGTTCCTCTTCATTTTTGAAGAAATCAAATGATTTGATTGCCTCATCAAAATGATGGTTCTTACTCCGAGAAGCCTATTTTAATCCGTATATGGATCTTTGCAGCTTGCAGACTCTGTGATCACCATCACCGGACATGAAACCCATAGGTTGCTTCATATAGATATCTTCCTCAAGATATCCATTTAGGAAGACAGTTTTCACATCCATCTACCAGATTTCATAATCGTAATAAGCTGCAATAGCAAGCAAAGTGCAGATGGATTTCAGCATGGCTATGGACGAGAAAATTTTCTGATAATCAATGCCCTCGTACTGACTATAACTTTTAGCCACAAGCCTAGCTTTATAGATCTCTACCTTACCATCAGCACCTATCTTCTTTTTGTAGATTCATGTACATCCAATAGGTACAATACCTTCAGGTGGATCCACTAAAGTCCAGACTTGGTTCGAGTGTATCGAGTCAATTTCTGACTTTATAGCATCTAACCATTTTTCGCCTCGTCAAAGGTATTGGGATCATCACCATGATCCCTATCTCCCATAAAGAATATTTTCTTTATTTCTTCTGTAAGCATACCCATGTACCTTTCAGGAGATTGAGAAATCCTGCTAGATCTACGAGATGGCAGAGGAACATCAACTATTGGCTCATGGACTATGGATTTCTGAGGATCTATAGCTCTAGACTCTTCAGAAGCCTTCTCTTCAAGTTTCACTAACCTCCCACTGCCGCCATCCTGGATAAACTATTTTTTCAGAAATATGATATTTTGACTCACAATCACATTGTGATCTTGTAGAAAGTAGAAGTAGTATCCCATGAATTCTTTTAGATACCCTATAAAGTAAGCTATAATAGATCTATCCTCCAACTTTTCTACTATCTATCTCTTGACATAGGTCGGACATTCTCAAGTCTTAAGATAATCTAGATTTGACTTCTTACTGAACCATATCTCATATGGTGTGGTAGGAACGGACTTTGAAAAAACCTTATTCAACAAGTGAATGGAAGTTAACAAGGCATATCCCCAAAGAAATAAGGATAGATCAGTGAAGCTCATCATGGATCTGATCATATCCAATAGGATCCTGTTCCTCCTTTTGGATACCCCATTAAACTGAGGTGTTCCAAGAGGGGTCCACTGAAAGACTATACCATTGTCCTTAAGATATCCTAAAAATTTTTGACTAAGGTATTCACCTCCTCGATCAGATCAAAGAAGCTTAATGGGTTTGCCTATCTATTTTTCTACTTCATGCCTAAATACTTTGAACTTTTCAAAAATCTCAGACTTGTGTTTCATGAGATACATATATTCATATCTAGATAGGTCATCGGTAAAGGTAATGAAGTAGTTATAACCATCCCTGACCTGCACATCAAATGGCCCACACACATCGGTATGTACCAAGGTAAATAACTCTGTGGCCTTTTCTCTATGTCCTACAAAGGGTAACTTAGCCATTTTTCTTCGAAGGTAGGATTCACAAGCTAGATACAACTCTGGATTAAGAGAGCTAAGGATTTCATCTTTTTTCAGTCTGTTTATCTTATCCTCTCCAATATATCCTAGTCTATGGTATCATAAGTATTTCTGATTAATCTCATCTCTAAATTTTTTTTGACTTACGGCACTCACTTTTTGTTCGTTTAGATTCACATTCGCATCAACATGCAAGTGACAAAGACTATCAATTAAAAAACCTCGTGCAACCAATTTATTTCATAAATAAATGGAATAAAAGTTTTTATTAAAACTAATTTCAAAATCTTCCTGTGCTAGCATAGATACAGAAATTAAATTCTAACAGCTATGGAACATAATAACGGTCTTTCTAATCTAACACCAGATGGTAATCGAAGAGGGTAAGTGCCAATGGCCTCTACCGTAACCTTTGCTCCATTGCCGATCCGAAGGATCATGTCACCTTCCCTCAACCTCTTACTTTCTATCAGATCCTGTATTGAGGTACGTATATGAGCACTCGAGCCAGAGTCTGATACCCAACTAGAAGTAAAAGAAATCATAAGGTTAGATTCAATTATGAGCATACCTTCTGAAGGTTTATCACTCTTTTTGGTCTTCAGGCTCTCCAGGTATTTCAGATAGTTCCTCCTCTAGTGGCCTTCGGCATGATAGTGAAAATACTTTTCCTTTGCCTCAGCCATCTTTGGACCATCCTTCTTTGGCTTGCTCTTTTTCTTTTGCTTCTTTATGGATTTAACCTTCTTCCTTCCAGTAGACTTTCTCTTGGAAGAAGAAGTCCACTCCACAGTAAGAACAGTGTCTCTTGAACTCTTCAAGGTACCATTCGTAGTGACCAACATATTGACTAGTTCGAAAATAGTGCAGTCAAATTTGTTCATTTGAAAATTCATAAATGAATTGACTATATGAACTGGTAAGAGATTGAAAGATCAGATCTATCTACAATTCCTTTTGTATTTCTAGCCCAAGCTTTCCAAGCTCCTCAATGTCCTTGATCACTATCATACAATGCTCATGGACAGACTGCCCCTCGCACATTTTGAGATTGAAGAGTCTCCTGGACACTTCAAAGCGTGTAGTATGGCTTTGCTCATCATATAACTCTTGCAAGATCATAGTCCAGACAGTGGGAATATGATCGTGTTGGCTTTGTAATTTATTTGACATGAATGCCAGCACATAACACTTGATCCGACTGTCTTCATCCATCTGCTTCTCAAAAACAGTTCTCTACTTAGCAGTAAGACGGTTTGGTAACACAATGGGATCCTGATCGAGAATATAACTTTTCTGAGGTCAAGATAATCTTGAGGTTTCTAAATCAGTCTTTATAATTATTATCGATCAAATGATTGGTTTCAAAGATGTGAGTTAGAGGGTTTGAGGCTGACATGATTGTTTAACTGTAAGAGTAGAGATTCAAGTTAGACTTTTGTACTTAATATTTTAATTTACTTCTAAGAACTTTAAGATGTAAATAATGACTCTCACTAATTTTTTGAATCCCTCCACTCCCTTGAAAAGAAACGAAAATCCTAACGCGATAAAGGATTTTTGTGAGTGCTGCGGTTCCACCGATGACATGCACCTCACCTAACAGTTATTGGTAATATGTACACCGATACGTAGGCAACTCTTTACTCAGATACTTCACTAAGCATATTATAGCCACTTGGTCTCTAAGTCATGTGGGCTCACCTAACAGTTATTGCTCACACTTCTTAGTTAAGCCCGACGCATCATTCACAAGCAAGTGCAAGGCCATCATTGGATCCCTCATCTAACAGATATTGAGCTCAACTCCATCCTTATCCTAGAGCAACTCTTTGCTAATAGAGTGGTTGTGTGTTTTGATATAACTGAACCACTGTAATCAATCGAGAATAATCAACATTGGTAACACACCTGCACATCTACAATGGTGGAAGACCTATGGACTTAATATTTGTAAAGAGGTTTGGGTTTAGATCTCATCTAATCAGTTATTATATGACTGATCTAATTGGCATGGGCTAAACCAAATCGCTAAACAATCTAATTCAAGACCCAATCTTCCAAATTGGCCAGATAAGTGGAAAACGGTGGGATTCCCCCGTTGCCTTCCTTAGACACCAATGAATTAGTCAGATCAGCTAACGAAACTAATTAAATAATCATGTCTCATTAACTTACCTTAGACATCAATAGATCGATTGATCAGGATTGGTTAGCTCAAGCGAATCGGGCTCAAACCAATGAGCCAAATTTGGTCCTTAGGTTAATCGATTCTACATATGAGACTCGATCGATTTGATCAACAATAATTGTATAATCATTAACTTAATTGATCTAACTCAATTTAATACTTGACTCGATTTGATCAATTACTTAATCGAATTAGACCCATATGACTCATATCAAAAATCTTAGATGTAATCCTGTTACATGACCTAATTTTTGATTTTTTTCATGATCAAAACTCTCATGCACAAACATAAATTTTAGATTTTAAAATTATATTTCAGATCTAAATTTTTTACATGAAAGTAAATTTTAAAATATAAAAATAATTTTTAGATTTTAACATACAAACATACATTATATATATGCATGTATAATTAGATCTAAACAAAATTTCAGATCTAAGCATGATATCATATATCTCATATACTAATGAGATTAAAACTAAATTTATGATCTAAATATACAATCATATATCACATATATGAATCAAAATTCAGATTATAAAAAAATTTCAGATTTCATGCATGCATCTATATTTCACATGAATATTAATTAGAACTCTTTCTAGATCAAAATTTAGATTTATATATGCAACAACATATCAACTATATGTTCTAAAACTAAATTTAAAATTAAATTTTAGATTTGAAGATCCATCCATACATCTAATGTATCAAGAAAAAAATTAATTTTGAAATCTTTTTAAAAATATGTATATCAAAATTCAGTATATGAAAATTCATGGCTCTGATACCAGTATGAAGATTTGGAATTTGGTGCATGCATATGTGTTTCAAAATTTTTATTTTCTAAATATCATAAAAAAGAATAAGATTAAAATATTTTTAATCTAAATTTTACATACATAAAAATATAAAACCACATGGATCTATTTCATATGCTGAAATTGATATATGTTGAAATTTAGATTGTGATCAAATCACATACTTATTTCGTAATCTCTTTCTTCAAAATTGAATCTGAAAGAGATGAGGTTCTCTGTTAGCCGCATAAGTATCCGACCTCTACAAGTATTCACTTTGGATCAGTCTGAAATAATCATCTATAGTTTGAATTTTGATTCTCCAAAATTCAGCCTGTTGAATCTAAACGAAGCCTGGATCACGATCAACACTTGATCTTTCTTTTTGATCTTCTTCTTCTCCTCTTCTCTAGAGTTTTTTCTTACTATATGCTACTACCAGATGCTAGAAATGAGTAAGAAAGAGGCACCCAAACTCTTTTGAGTATGAAACTCTTTGGGACGTGCGTCCGAAGGAAGGGGTGTATAGAACACCCAAGAGAAGAGAAAGAGAGAGGAAGAGAGGGCATGGGGAGAGCCTTTAGGTGTGAGGGACTATAGATTTTGATGCTCTAGAGATCTTAAAGGAGGTACTTTTAAATAGACATAAGGATTGAATCCTATTCAATCTCATAATACAAGTCTTACTTGCATTAGAATTTCTATTAACTTAAGTTATCCAACTTACATTAGGAAGCCCATTAGACACCAACTATTGGAGCCCTTACACTCATAATTAGATACTATTTTTTGCACCAAAGAGATACCCCATATGAAAATCAAAGGCCCTCTAATTAATGGATATGCCCAAATTGATCAAATCAAAGTGGTGCCCCATAATAACTATCAAAGAGATTCATAAGGGACTTGCATCCTTAATTTATGTGATCCATAACCTTAGACATCCAATAATTGGAGTCTCATGAATTTTATTCATGTAGATTATTAGTAGGTAATTAAGTTAGAATTAACTTATCAAATAAATAATCTCAGTAGAAAGAGAAATTGGGTCCAACCACGTGCTAGCAAAGTTACCATGAATCCAATGAGTTTCTCTAAATCCAATTTGATACTTCATAAGCTCAATTACTTATTTCAGGCCTAATCTTTTTATTGTGTGACCTCATAGATTCAATTCTATCTGATAGTAAGACATACAATGGTCTCTATTATCGTATCATTGAAACTCTTTTCAATGGATCAAAATAATTCTACTCTAACTCAACAAGAATTGTCGATCTAAAATAATCCTAGTGAGCTCTCACAATCCACCAGTGACACCTAGCAGTATGTAATGACAACCCAGTAGAACTGAAATGAACCTCTAGGTGTAGTTAACATGTGATTTAATTCCTCTATCGTGAGTCTTGACTAGATGGTAGGTCATGGATAAATCGTCAAACCTCAACATCAGTCATATGATAGATTGATTAGCTCAAGTCTAGTTGTGACTTCTATGAAAACTTTTTTTCTATCAATCACACTGCTATGGCCACAGACTCTTGGACTTAGCCTCTCAAATTTTATAGGACTATTCCTCTCTATCAAGGTCGATAGATCCTATCTTGATGCGCACCCCACTTCTACAGTGGACCAACTATCGCCAACATCTACTACAAAGGCTTATTGAGACCCATATTTATATGTCAATCAAACTCCAGCAGCCTCACTACGAGTAACAATACTATCTCAAGTCAAAAAACCAGTCACATAACTACAGTATCGAAACAATCACTAATGATTGAATAAAAATCCAAGTGATCTCTCGTATGATCACGCTCAGTGCTAATTATTCTCTAACAACCATCCGTGCTTATCATCTTGTGTCTCTACATAGTAGATTAAAGACCCATCTATCCTGAAGAAAGTGATTTGTGTGCCAGTCTATCCGGATCTATCATCGCCCTCACGATGATCCTTTGATCGAAAGTCTTTAGGAATCAAATACATGTCTCTAATTCTCAACACTTTGAGAATATGTATCGAAACTAATTTCATGGATGATTCAAGGATACATTATACTTGAATGAAAAAGAACTTGCTCCTTTTATTGATCATATCAATATATTAAGTATAAAATTATGTCCTAGATATTTTACAATGTGTCAGCCATATTGACTTCTAGGACATACATCTAATAGATTTTTCTCTCCTCCTTGCTCAAGAGTTGGACATATGTTCGTACATCTCTAGCATAGAGATGTGATGCATGGATTTTAGAAAAAAAAAGAGAAAAAAATATTCTTCTCATGATCTCTAGCGTAGAGATCATCATCCTCCTATTTATATTTTTTTAAGAGTATCTTGAGAGAAAAAAAAAATTTAACCATCAAGATGCAATCTTTATAAGAGAGCTAGTACTCCAGTGAGATCAAAAAGCTTCTGATTAGATTGAAGTCTGATGTGGATACCCATAGAGATCAGATACTTGTGCGGTTTCAAGAGACCTTCAGAAGACATCTATGATCATCAGTTCGTGGTGTAGATCGATCCGCACTAAGATATGAAGATTAGATCTTCTTTATTTATTTTTTTCTATTTAATTTCTGAATCTGAATCCTATTTCATATTTATCGATCTTATTTTATGATTTTAAAATTTAATCTTATGCATGTTTAGATTAAATTAGATTTAATCTATATTTTAAAAATTTTCACTGTGTACTCATTTTTAAAAAATTTTGCATGCATAAAATCATGAAATCCCAACATGTGGCAAGTGTTTCATGTGAATACCAGGTAGGAGTGCATGGGTGTTTGTGGAGAGCGCATGTCCAACAGGAGTGGAAGGTGGGCTGTCAACCAGGTGGCATGAAGGCACGAGCAGAGCATTGAGGCCACCTTGTGTCATGCACAAATAGGCACGAGGATAGAACAAGAAGGGAGCTGGTATATGTACATGAGTGCATGAATGATGCAGGGACTAAAGTCTTTAAAAAGAGCTAGAGAGAAGTTGGAGAGAGAGACTGAAGAGGGGAGGCAAAGAGTTGGAACACAGAGATAGTTAGAGAGCTGGAAGGCATGGGGTTGAAGATTGAAAATCCAAGGGCTGCTAATTGAGAGGAGAGAGCTAGGATCTGATCATCAAGCCATCTTTCTTTCTTTCTTCCTCCTCTGTATTTTAGTTTGCTAAATTTTTAGTGTTCAAGAATGGATATTGTTCTATTTTATTTAATGAATATTATGTATGATTTCTTATCCATGGGTAGCTAGACGTTTTGTCCAAAAACTTAGATTTAGTCCTTGATTTTTCTGTAATCATTTGATGCTCTTAATCAGATATTCTTGTTGGTGTAATTTGGTGTTTTTGAATTTAATTCGTATGATTAATTGGCCACTAATTACATGTCTAAGGTGTTACACGATGGATCGAAAGATGAAGTGTGACATTAGTTGATAAAAACATCAAACCTTGGTAGTGTTAGAAATAAAAACACCCTATTGTGACTTTTGTTGAAGACATCCAAAAAGCTTAATGAACTCATATTAAAACTAAAGACCACGAAAGTAGGCTTAGGATTAATGTGAGTATAAGTGTTGAGTCTTAAAAGAGATCATCACATACAAAAGAGGGAGTCTAGCCATTGCTACTAACAAGAATGAAACCAATCCATTATATTAAAATGATCACAGGAAATCAAGTGACAAAATCTATGTTCTAGGCATCCATCATTTATTTTGAATCTTGAAAAGTTGCATTTGATTTGACTTTAAGTATTATAAATAGTTTTCAGTTAATCAAATTTCAGATTTAATCATTTGAACTTGGCTTGTCTAGATAATATAGGAAATTTAAACTTTGGTACTTGAATCTCTTCCTCGTGAGAATGATACTTTATTTATCCTTTACTACTACTTACGATCCATACACTTGTGGGATAGTTTCAAGAGGACAACAAGTTTTTGGCACCATTGCCAGAAAAGAGTGTATTCAATATCAATAAGAAAAAATTTCTAATTAATCTAGACTGTTTTGTTTTTGTTAAAATTCTATACTGATTTGATTTTATTTGATCTATTTTTTTGTGTTTCAGGTTAGTTTTGGTGTATGAGATGAGACCGTAGTCTGGATTTGGAAGATTTTGTTCTAGAGATCGAGCGTATATTGCATACACTAAGGAGAGAATGAAGACTGGAGGAAGAATAGCTAGTAGACATGGTCGAGAACCAGATGACTTTATGTGACTATGCAATGCCAAATGTTAATGGGGTGCAGACGAGCATTGTCAGATCAACTGTCAATGCCAACAATTTTGAAATCAAACTTGGTGTTATTCAGATGGTGCAATAAGAATAGTTTGGTAGAGGAACTACAGAGGATCCAAATGAGCACCTAGCCAATTTTTTGGAGATATGTGACACTATCAAGATCAATGGACCTAGTGAGGATGCAATTCGATTAAGGTTATTTCCATTTTCTTTGAAGGACAAAGTGAAGGCATGGCTGAATTTCAAATCTCCAAATTCTTTTACAACATGGAATGCTTTGTCACAAGCTTTCTTGAGTTAGTATTTTTTCTCAGGTAAAGTAGCAAAACTCAAAAATGATATTACTAGTTTTGTTCAATTGGATAGTGAATCTTTGTATGAAGCTTGGGAAAGATATAAAGATTTGCAGAGGAAGTGTCCACATAATGGTCTTCCAAATTGGTTAATTGTGCAAACTTTTTATAATGGCCTAACACATTCAGTCAGGATTATTATTGATGCAGCTGCAGGAGAACCTTTGATGGATAAATCAACTGAAGAAGTTTATGAGTTGTTGGAAGAGATAGCTTCCAATAACTATCAATAGTCAAATGAGAGAGGTATGTCTAAGAGAGCATCAAGTATGTGATATGGATGGTATCAATATATTGAATGCCAAAGTTGACTCTCTTGTAAAAAATATTTGGGAAACTTGGTACTGCTAATGTTGTTTCTAACATAGTTTTGAGTTGTGATTGGCGTGGAGGAACTCATATAAGTTCTGATTGTCAGCAGGTAAAGCAAGCTCAGTTTGTGTCTAACTTCAACAGGCAGTAGGGCAATCTTTATTCCAACACCTATAACCCGGGATGGAGGAATCATCCCAACTTCGCTTGGAGGGATCAAGATAATCAAGGTAGTAGTTCTAGACTGCTTAATCTCTCTGATTTCAGCCAAGACTCTAAGGAGTTGTGCAACAACCTGAAGGTAAGCAGTCTTGGGAGATGGTAATTGAAAAGTTAGCCAATGTGACTTCAGACAGATTTGAGAAGTTGGAGGCCAAAATAGATCAGTTGGCCAGTTATAACAGAAACTTGAAAATGCAAATGGGGCAGTTAACAAGTTTAATTAATTCACGTGGATAAGAAAATCTGCCTAGCAAGATCGAAGTGAATCCAAAGGAGCACTATAAAGCAGTTACATTGAGAAGTGGCAAGCAACTTGGTCAGATAAGTAGTGAGACTATGGTGGGTGATGAAAATGAATTGAAACATGAAGAAGTGACCAACCCATATCCAGGTGAATAAAGTGAAAAAGAATCAAATTGGACCTAGATCAAGTCTACACCACCACCACCAATCAAATCTTATGTTCCCCCTATTCCTTTTCCGTAGAGATTGAAGCAAAACAAATTAGATAAACAATTTGAAAACTTTTTGCAAGTGTTTAAGCAACTTCACATTAATATTTATTTTGCAGATGCTTTGGCTTAGATTCTAGTCTATGCAAAATTTTTAAAGAAGATCATGTCTAACAAGAGGAAACTAGATGACTATGAGGCCATTGCCTCGATTGAGGAGTGCAGTGCAATAATTTAGAATAAGCTTCCACCAAAGCTTAAAGATTCAGGGAGTTTTTCTATCCCTTGTACCATAGGTAATGTTGATTTTGGTAAAGCCTTATATGATTTGGGTGCTAGTGTCTCACTGATGTCTTTGTCTATTTTCAGAAAGCTCAGTTTGAAAGAGCTTAAGCCTACTACCATTTTTTTGTAGCTAGCAAATAGATCAGTGAAGTATCCTATGGGTATCGTGGAAAATATTTTAGTTAAGGTAAGAAAGTTTTATATTCATGTGGATTTCATTATGTTAGAAATGAAGGAAGATGCAGAAATTCTTATCATTTTGGGTCGGCCATTTCTAACCACAACTGGAGCCATAATTGATGTAAAAAATGGTAAGTTAACATTGAAGGTCGGTGAAGAAGAGGTTGAATTTAATTTAAATAGGACAGCCAAGTATCCTTCTTTCACTGATAGTGTTTGCCACATTGATTGTATTGATGAGTTAACCCGAAATATTTTTCAGTTTGAACATCTTAATGAACTTTTTGAAACTTATTTAGTGAATGCAGCAACAAATAAAGATATGAACTTGGAGGTTGTAGAGGTTGCAAATACTCTGGAGGCTACATTTCCTATGCTGAAGGTGAGAAGGATGCAGTTTGAGGACATAGAAAAAGGTAAGCCACTTCCTCCTCCTTCCAATGTGCAAGCATCAGTTTTGGAGCTGAAACCATTATCCTTATATCTCAAATATGCATTATTAGGTAAGAATGATACTTTACCTATGATTGTTAATGCTTCTTTATCTAATGAACAACTTAATAAACTATTGCATTTGTTGAGATCTAGAAAATAGGTCATAGGATGGACTATTTCAAACCTTAGAGGAATTAGCCCTTCGTTATGCATGCATAGAATATTAATGGAGGATAACCATAAACCTGTTGTTGAAAATCAAATAAGGTTGAATCCTATCATGAAAGAAGTGGTAAGGGCTTAAATACTTAAATGGTTAGATGCTGGTATTGTTTATCCAATTTCTAATAGTTCATAGATTCGTCCAGTGTAGGTAGTATCTAAAAAGGATGGGATGACTGTTGTGAATAATGAGAATAATGAATTAATTCCCACTAGGATAGTAATTGGTTGGAGAGTTTGTATAGACTATAGAAAACTTAATAGTGCTACTCGTAAGGATCATTTTTCTTTATCATTTCTTGATCAAATGTTAGAAAGACTTGCAAAGTATGACTACTACTATTTTTGAGATGGTTATTCAAGTTATAACCAAATTCTTATTGCTCTTGAGGACCAAGAAAAGACAATATTTACATGTCCTTATGGTACTTTTGCATTTCGTAGGATGCCTTTTGTGTTGTGTAAGGCACCTGCGACTTTCCAACGTTGTATGATGGTCATATTTTCTAATTTTATTGAAAAGATTGTAGATGTGTTTATGGATGATTTTTTTGTATTTAGATCTTCTTTTGATAACTATTTGGCTAAGTTGTCTCCAGTTTTGCAGCATTGTGAGGAGACCAACTTGATGTTGAATTGGGAGAAATGTCACTTTATGGTGCAGGAAGGTATTGTTTTAGGACATAAAATTTTAGCATAAGGTATTGAGGTAGACAGAGCAAAAATTGAAATCATTGAGAAGTTGCTGCCACCTACTAATGTTAAGGGGGTTAGAAGCTTCCTTGGGTATGCAGGGTTCTATCGATGATTTATAAAAGATTTTTCTAAAATCTCTAAACCCCTTTGTAATTTGTTGAACAAGGACGTTGTTTTTGATTTTGATAAAAATTGTTTGGATGCTTTTAACAGGTTGAAGTAGGAGCTAATTTCAGCCCCAATTATGGCAGCACCAGATTGGAGTTTGCTATTTGGGTTGATGTGTGATGCGAGTGATTTTGCATTGGGTGCCATTCTTGACCAAAGAAAAGACAGGAAGTTGCATGTTATTTATTATATTAGCAAAACTTTAAATGATACACAATTAAATTATGCAACTACTGAAAAAGAATTATTTGCTGTTATATTTGCTTTTGACAAGTTTCAATCTTATCTCATAGGTTCCAAGGTCATTGTATACACTGATCATGCAGCAATCAAGTACTTATTGATCAAGAAAGATGCGAAGCCATACTTAATCCGGTGGGTGCTGTTGTTACAAGAGTTTGACCTTGAGATTCGAGACAAGAAGGGTATGAAGAATGTGATGGCAGACCACTTATCAAGATTAGAACAACCTAAAGCAGATGAAGTACCCATTAATGAAAATTTTTCAGATAAACATTTGTTGGTTGTTTCATTCATAACTTCCTGGTATGCTGATTATATAAATTATTTGGTGAGTGGTATTATTTCTTCTGATTTAAATTACCACCAAAGGAAGAAGTTTTTGTGGGAGGTGAAACACTATTTTTGGGAGGAGCCATTGCTGTATAAGCATTGTGCTGATAGAATGATTAGAAGATGTATGCTGTAGGAGGAAATGAAGGATATTCTTGAGCATTGCCATTCTTTGAAGTGTGGTGGTCATTTCAGCACTTCCAAAACTGTTGCTAAGGTATGGCAATCTAGTTTTTATTGGCCTACCATATATCAGGATGTCAGGTAGTATGTGGGCATGTATGATCGATGTCAGGAGGTTGGAAACATTTCAAAGAAGCATGAGATGCCCTTGAATAACATATTGGAAGTAGAGCTGTTTGATGTATGGGGAGTGGATTTCATGGACTCATTTTCTTTCTCCTTTAATAATCAGTACATCTTGGCAGCAGTGGACTATGTGTCTAAATGGGTTAAAGCTATTGCAAAACCTACCAATGATTCTAAGGTAGTGATGAGGTTTGTCAAAAAGAATATTTTCTCGAGGTTTAGAGTTCCAAGGGCAATAATCAATGATGAAGGTTCTCATTTTTGTAATCAATCCTTTAATGCCTTATTAAAGAAATATGGGGTTACTCACCAGGTGGCACTTGCTTATCATCCCCAAACTGATGGATAAATGAAGCTTGCAAATCGAGAGTTAAAACAGATTTTGGAAAAGACTGTGGGTAGTTTAAGGAAAGATTGGGTGAAACAAACTGAATGATGCATTATGGGCATAAAGAATAGCCTTCAAAACTCCATTAGGTATGTCACCTTATAGGCTGGTCTTTGAAAAATCATGTCATTTACCAGTTGAGTTGGAGCATAAAGCCTATTGGGCAATCAAGGAGCTGAACATGAATTTAAAGGTTGTAGGTGAGAAAAGATTACTTTAGTTGAGTGAGTTAGAAGAGTTTCAATTAGATGCTTATGAGAGTGCTCAACTTTACAAAGAAAAGATCAAATTTTAGCATGACAAGTATATTCAGAAAAGAGATTTTGAAGTTGGGCAGCAAGTGCTACTCTTCAACTCACGACTTAAATTATTTTCGGATAAGTTGAGATCAAGATGGTCAGGACCATTTACAGTGTCAAAAGTATATCCATATGGTGCTGTGGAGATTTATAGTGAGACTACTGGTTTGTTCAAGGTTAATGGGCAGCATTTAAAATCTTACTTTGTGGGTGATGTGGTATCGAAAAGGGTGGCCTACCCTTTGAAAAATATAAAATATGGTTAGAAACTGTGTGGTAGTCAAGCTAATGATCATAAACAAGCGTTTCTTGGGAGGCAACCCAAGCTAAATCTTTGTTTTGTTCTTTTATCTTTTATAACTTCTTTATTTCTACTAGTTTTCATTAAATAATTATGACCGTAACCCCCTTTGATTTTATTGTGCATCTTTGAGAATTAAGTACGAGGCTAATATTTCTTCATAAATGCAGAATTTAGATTTGAGGAAAGCTATATATTCAGCTTTGCTAATAGGGGAGTATCAGTTTTTCCTTCTTCTTTTCTTTCACATTGAGGATAATCTGTAATTTTAGTTTAGGGAGATAGATTTATGATTTGATGATGATTTGATAGTGTTTTGTGAGCAAATTTTTTTGAAAACTCTATTTTTAATGCCGTTCAAACCTGATTTATGTGAAAGAAGGTGTGAAAAGTTTAACCTGCATGTGAAACTGAGAACTAGTAGAGTAATAAATCATCTCGGATTTTTTATTATTTGTCAAGCATCAATTTTTGATTTGGAATAAGTAACATCTTGTAAAGAATGATCAAGCATGCTGGAATTTGTATGATAGTTGAAGTACATATTCCTTACAAACTTGTGTGAGTAATGTGACTATGTATGAAAAATGAGTGTGATGCTTTTCTTGTGATTATCCCCTTTGAGCTAGTCCTAAACATGGTTTAAGTAAATAAGGTGATGTGTGCATAAAGTTAATTTACTCCAATATTTTGAGTTGCTTAGTAACTAGGGGTATTCATCACCAATGTTTACTCTTACATCAAAAGGCAACTTGAAATATGAGTATACAAAGTACTTTAAGTTTGTAACTTGTTGAGTAACCAGGTGCATTCATCATAAATATTTGCATTCACATCAAAAAGCAAGTGCTTAAAGATGAAAGAATAAATATTATTCAAAAAAAAAGAGAAAAAATGAAGAGAAAATTTAAAAGAAGAATAAAATCCATAGTTTGCTACCTTATTTGTAGTAGTGAGAAGGGGTGATTGCAAGTTGAGTTGATACATGATTCAATTGTATTAGTTACATGATGAGCATGATTGGATTTGGAATTATATATGAAAAATGGAACCAAAGAATATGAGTATGCTTAGTTTTTTTTTTGTTAAAGAATTGATGTTTGCATAATAGGTACTTTGAGTATGATGATATGTTGAATTTTGGTTTGGAGTGTTGTCCTTTATTTTGAATGGTTTTTTCTTTTGCTTGAGGACAAGCAAAAATTCAAGTTTGGGGGCATTTGATCGAGGAATAAATTGCATATGTTTGGTGGTCATAAATACTTAGTTTTAGATTTAGTTCTATATTTATTAACTACTTTGTTTAGTTTCTCGGGTCTTATTTTGTATTTATTTAATTTGTGATCTTCTTTATGTTTTGAAGGTGTTAAGGTGTCTATAAAAAAAGAAATAAGTTGAGCTTGCATAATGAAGGAATTCACCAAATGAAGGATCCACCAAAAAGAGTTTCAGACAAGCTGGCTCGAGCTTGAATCGATCCAACTTGGATCAAAAGTTTTAGAAGTTTAGTATGGCACGTAGTCAAGCCAACCTAACATCATAAGAGCCGACTCGACATCAGTTCAAGCTAGCTCGATGTCTTTCTACGGGCGAGATAGTTTCCGCTTTGATTTTCTGATGCGATTCATGAACAAATCTTTTCAAAAATTCAAAGAGCTTTAGTTTGAGGGATTTGATAAGAGAGAAAATTGAGAGATATTAGGAAGGAAAGAACAAAAATTTAAGAAAGCAAATCAGAGGGAATAAAGGGAGAATGGATGATTTTCTGGGCAGAAAAATAGAGGAGGAAGATCTGGCAAAGGCGGGGGCTGGGCGTAAGGAATTAGCATACTGGACATGGTAGGTAGCTGGGTGCTTCACAGACATTTGTGGCATGTGTTTCACGAGAATACCAGGTGGGAGTGCATGGGTGTTTGTGGAGAGCACGTGTCCAACAGGAGCGGAAGGTGGGCTATCAACTAGCATGGCGTGAAGGCATGAGTAGAGCATTGGAGCCACCATGTGTCATGCACAGATAGACACAAGGACAAAGCAAGAAGGGAGCTGGCACATATACATGAGCGCATGAATGATGCAAGGACTGGAGTCTTTAAAAAGGGCTGGAGAGAAGTTGGAGAGAGAGATCAAAGAGGGGAGGCAAAAAGCTAGAACACAGAGATAGTTAGAGAGCTAGAAGGCTTAGGGTAAAAGACCGAAAATCCAAGGGCTGCTTACCGAGAGGAGAGAGCTAGGATCTGATCATCTAGCCATCTTTCTTTCTTTCTTCCTCTGTATTTTAGTTTGCTGAATTTTTAGTGTTTAAAAATGGATATTGTTTTGTTTTATTCAATGAATATTGTGTGTGATTTTCTATCCATGAGTAGCTAGACATTTTGTCCTAGAACTTAGATTTAGTTCTTGATTTTCTTGTGATCATTTGATGCTCTTAATCAGATATTCTTGTTGGTGTAATTTGGTGTTTTTGAATTTAATTTGTGTGATTAATTGGCTACTAATTGCATGTCTAAGGTGTTACATAATGGATCGAAAGATGAAGTGTGACATTAGTTGGTAAAAATATCAAACCTTGGTAGCGTTACTTAGAAATAAGAACACTCAATTGTGACTTTTGTTGAAGACATCCAAGAAGCTTAATGAACTCATATTAAAACTAAAGACTACAAAAGTAGGCTTAAGATTAATGTTGAGTCTTGAAAGAGATTATTACATACAAAAGAAGGAATCTAGTAATTGCTACTAATAAGAATGAAACCAATCCATTATATTAAAATGATCACAGAAAATCAAGTGACAAAATCTATGTTCTAGGCATCCATCATTTATTTTGAATCTTGGAAGTTGCATTTGATTTGACTTTAAGTGCTATAAACAGTTTTCAGTTAATCGAATTTCAGATTTAATCATTTGAACTTGGCTTGTCTAGATAATATAGGAAATTTGTACTTTGGTACATGAATCTCTTCCTCGTGGGAATGATACTTTATTTATCCTTTACTACTACTTACGATCCATACACTTGTGGGATAGTTTTAAGGGGACAATAAGTTTTTGGCACCATTATCGGAGAAGAGTGTTTTCAATATCAACAAGAAAAATTTTCTTATTAATCTAAACTATTTTGTTTTCATTAAAATTCTGTGCTGATTTGATTTTATTTGATCTATTTTTTTTATGTTTCAGGTTAGTTTTGGTGCATGAGATGAGGCCGTAATCTAGATTTGGAAGATTTTGATCCAGAGATCGAGCATATATTGCATACACTAAGGAGAGAATAAAGACTGAAAGAACAACAGCTAGTAGACATGATCGAGAACCAGATGACTTTACGTGACTATGCAATGCCAAATGTCAATGGGGCATAGACGAGCATTGTCAGACCAACTATCAATGCCAATAATTTTGAAATCAAACCTGGCCTTATTCAGATGATGCAACAAGAACAGTTTGGTGAAAGAACTATGGAGGACCCAAATGAGCACCTAGCCAATTTCTTAGAGATATGTGACACTATCAAGATCAATGGAGCTAGTAAGGATGCAATTCAGTAAAGGTTATTTCCATTTTTGTTGAAGGACAAAGCTAAGGCATGGCTGAATTCCAAATCTCCAAATTCTTTTACAATCTGGAATGCTTTGTTACAAGCTTTCTTGAGTAAGTATTTTCCCCCAGGTAAAATAGCAAAACTCTGAAATGATATCACTAGTTTTGTTCAATTGGATGGTGAATCTTTGTATGAAGCTTAGGAAAGATATAAAGATTTGCAGAGAAAGTGTCCATATTATGGTCTTCCTGATTGGTTAATTGTGCAAACTTTTTATAATGGCCCAACACATTCAGTTAGAATTACTATAGATATAGCTACAGGAGGAGCTTTGATGGGTAAATCAACTGAAGAAGCTTATGAGTTGTTGGAAGAGATGGCTTCCAATAACTATCAACGGTCAAATAAGAGAGATATGCCTAAGAGAGCACTAGGTATGTATGATATGGATGGTATCAATATGTTGAATGCCAAAGTTGACTCTCTTGTAAAAATATTTGGGAAACTTGGTACTGCTAATGTTATTTCTAACACAGTTTTGAGTTGTGATTGGTATGGAGGGACTCATATAAGTTCTGATTGTCAGTAGGTAGAGCAAGCTCAATTTGTATCTAACTTCAACAGGCAGTAGGGCAATCCTTTCTCCAACACCTATAATCCGAGATGGACGAATAATCCCAACTTCATTTGGAGGGATCAAGGTAATCAAGATAGTAATTCTAGACCGCTTAATCTCCCTAATTTTCAGCCAAGACTCCAAGGAGTGTGCAACAACCTGAAGGCAAGCGGTTTGAATTTTACGATCACCACTATCCAAATGATCAAAGTAGTAGCAAAGATCAAAATTGCCTTCTAATCAGACATCGTTCGGCCTTTTGATCATTTATTTTTTATTTAACAGTCTAAATCATTTTGTGCTGAATTGACCATGATAACGATGTCCGATTGAAGTAAAATTTTGATAGTATGCTATAAATATCATCAAAATTATCATTATGATTTTTGGATTCATCGGTAGTCTTTATCTATCAGATCATCATGCGATCATTTGTAACCATCGAAATCAAATTTTATTGATCGACATAGCTAAGGCTATCGGATCGAGGTGGTCTTTTGTAACGATACTCTAACGATAATTATATAGATAATAAATGATAAGATAGATTTTAAATTTTAAAATAAAAAAATTATATTTAGTTGCAAAATATATTTACGATAGATTTTTTGGTTATAAAATATTAAAAAATTTTACGATCAAAAAATTGATTGTAAAATTTTTAAATTATTTTTTTAATCTATAAATAAATTTGTGACCAATTTTTTGGTTGCACAATATTAATTTTATGATCAAAAAATTGATCATAAAATTATTTATAGATTAAAAAAATAATTTAAATATTTTGTAATTGATTTTTTGATCATAATTTTTTTATTATTTTATAATTAAAAAATTAATTATAAATATATTTAAATTAAAAAATAATTAAAATATTTTATGATTAATTTTTTGATTCTAAAATTTAAAAAAAAATTATGATCAAAAAATTGATCACAAACTTATTTATAGATTAATAAATAGCCCAAGAATTTTGCAACCAATTTTTCAATCATCAAAATTTGTTATTTATGAAATATTAAATAATTTATGATCAAAAAATTGATTACAAAATTTTTAAATTATTTTTTAATCTATCAATAAGTTTGTGATCGATATTTTGATTGAAAAATATTAATTTTGCAATCAAAAAATCAGTCATAAAATTTTTGAATTATTTTTATTATGTAATTAAGTTTGCGATCGATTTTTTGATCACAAAATTTTTTTAATATTTTACAATCGAAGAATCTAAATTTGAATTTGAAAAAAAAATTAATTAGTGCTATAGATTTCTTCTTTATAACCCACCTTCTTCTCCTCCTCTCCCCTCCCCTCCCCTCCCCTCCACGGCATTTTCTCCTCTTCTCCTCCCCGGCACCTGAAGCCCCTCTTTCTCTCTCCGACGCCCATCCACGATGGCCTCCCCTCGCCAGCCCACCCGTGATGGCACCCCTCCCCTCCCCTCCCCGTGGCTCACCCGTGACAGCCTCCCCTCCCCTCCGGCCTCCCCTCACCAACGCACCCACGATGGCCCCCTCTCCCCTCCTTAGCGATCGCCAGCGACGGCCTCCCCTCACCGACTTGCCCATGATGGCCTCCCTCATCGGCCTGCCTGCAATGGACCCCTTCCCCTCCCCAATGCCCGAACCTCCTCTTTCCCTCCCCGACCCACCCACGATGACCCACCCTCCCCTCTCCGATGACCGCTTGCAATGGCCTTCCCTCATCGGCTAGCCAACGATAACCCCCCCTCCCCAGCGACCGCCAGCGATGGCCACCCCTCATCTGCCTGATTGCTCCAACTTCCCCTCATTTGCCCACCCGCGATGGCCCCCTCTCCCCTCATCGGTCTATCCGTGATGGCCTCCCCTCATCGGTCTATCCGTGATGGCCTCCCTTGCTGGCTCACCCACGATGGCCCTCCCTCCCCTCTCCGACATCCGAACCCCCTCTTCCCTTCTCCGATGATTGCCCGCGATGGCCTCCCCTGGCCGGCTTGCCCGTGACAGCCCCCCTCCCCTCCCCAGCGACCGCCCGTGATGGCCTCCCCTCGCCGACCTACCTATGATGGCCCCCTTTCCCCGCTAACCTACCCATGTAGGCCCACCTGCGACGATCCCTCCTCCCCTTCTCAGCAATCGCTCACGATGGCCTCCCCTCATCGACCCGCCCACAACGGCCTCCCCTCACCGTAAGCCACGAGAAATGGGCGAAAAATGCCCTCAGTCCATAGTGGACCGTGAGAACCCGAGGGGAACCAATCGCTGGTGCACTCCTCGCTCCATAGACCATGCCAGTCAAATTTTATTTTAAATAATAATATAAAAAATAAAATATATAAAAAATAAAAAAAAATATAAAATTAAAAAAATATAAAATAAAAATTTTATGATCAATTTTAAAAATTAAAATATGATAAAAAATAAATTATGATTAATTTTATGATTAATTTTTTAATTAAAAAATTAAAAAATAATTAGCAATCAATTTTAAAAATAAAAAAATATTTTAATAAAATTAATGATCGATTTATGATTGATAAATTAATTTAAAAAATAAAAATAATTAGCAATCAATTTTATGATCGATTTAATTAATAAAAAAATTTAAAAATAATTAACTACTAATTTTATGACTAATTTATTAATAAAAAAATATTTTAATAATATTAAAAATCAATTTTATGATCAATTTTATTAATAAAAAATTTAAAAATAATTATCGATTGATTTTATGATCGATTTTATTAATAAAAAATATTTTAACAAAATTAGTGATCAATTTTGAGATCGATATATTAATTTAAAAAATAAAAATAATTAGTGATCGATTTTACTATTAATTTTATTAATAAAAAAATTAAAAATAATTAGGAACTAATTTTGCTACCAATTTATTAATAAAAGATATTTTAATAAATTTAATAATTAATTTATGATCAATTTTATTAATAAAAAATTTATAAATAATTATCGATGATTTTATGATCAATTTAATTAATAAAAAATATTTTAACAAAATTAACGATCAATTTTGCAATCGATATATTAATTTAAAAAAAATTAAAAATAATTAGCAATCAAATTTATTAATAAAAAATTTAAAAATAATTAGTGACTGATTTTGTGATTGATTTATTAATAAAAAAATTTTATTAAATTTAGCAATCGATTTAGTGATCGATTTTAGTGATCAATTTTGCAACTGATTTTAAAAAGTAAAATATTATAAAATTTAAATTATTTTTTTATTTTTTTTGTTGCTAAATCGATTGTAAAATTTTGCGATCGATTTAAATCGATCACAAAGTTTTGCAATCATAATTTTTGCAATCGATTAAAATCGATTGCAAAATTGATCATAAAATAAATTAGCAATCGATTTTTATTATTTTGCAATCAATTTTTTAGTCACTAAATCCCTATTTTCTTGTAGTGATACTATAAGCTATCTCCATCACATCTTCCTAATAATTTTAGACACACGGATGACAATTGGGATCGTTCAAAATAATCTTTGGGCATTTTAAAAGTCTTGATAATTTGATTTTCTTCATCAAATATTTTCATCAATCCTTCTATAATTTCTCAATCCATATCATATGAACCATCATCCGAATTTAGTACATTCAGTCTATTACTCGCTTCATTTCTAGTATCATATATATATATAACTATGTAAATTTAGGTCTTTCTCCCTCAACTGGAAAAAGCAAGCCCATTCTATAATGATTCTGACCATTGATCCAAAATATAGATGGTCCAGATCTATTATTGATTTCATTATCAATTTTGTCTCCGATCGATGAAAGGCAAACATCAAGTGCTCTAATATTTTCTCAAAATTTTGAAGATCTTCTTCCTCCATTATAATCTAATAAAGCATCCAAGAAAATCGAAGTTTATTTCAATAATGATAAATCAACTCTTCCTTCACAACAACATAGATCGAATATAAGTCTGGATGCACTGCATGATTTATGCACATATTTTTTGTACCAAAATAAAGCTCCATAAAATTGATATTGATGTTTGAGAATCTCAATGTTTAATGGTTTGGTAAAGCCACCTATAGCACCAAGAAAAAGGTGGAAATCTTAAATCTAATTAAACTTTTGTCCAACTATGAGAAAACTGAAACAAACAATTGCACCATTGCCAAATGGCTTACTCTATCTATTAGGAAAAGTTGGACCAGAATCTTCTCAATTACATAAGGGTCATCAACTGAAATTTCAATGAATTTTGATATTGACAAATAAATACTATAAGATTAGAATATAATTAATATAGATCAGAATATAATAAATGCCGCCTTCTTTTTACATAATATAAGATTCTCTCCCAAGATATCATGCCCACCCATTGCTCTGTGTGTGTCGACATCAGCACTGGATACTCTATTTTGATCAAGACTCTCTGAACTTTCGTATGCAATGGTATACATATTTCCTTCATTGTTCACCACACAATAACAATGTATATGCCAATATTCTTTTTTTCTATTAGTATTGCCCGTGTAACCTTTCATTTTGAACAATCTTCTAGCTCTTTGTCGAATAATGATATTCATCCTTCTTATCCTATTCTTTCTATGTACTTCCCTATCCTCCCTAGATACTTCCTCCAAATTCATTCTATAGTGTAGAAGAATAAATTAGATCCAAAAGTAATTCAACCCGAACCACATACCAAACAAATTTTTTTACCAAATAGAAAAAGTCTGGAGAAGAATATAGCATAAATAAATAGAAATTTGTTCCATGGTAAATAAATTTAGGTTCTTAGCCCAGCCTTCAAGTCCAATAATAAATAATGCAATTTAGAGGAATATGCTGAAGATCAAAGAAAGATAATAGCAATTCAATAAATACCTTATGAAGCAATTAGACCACAGAAATGAATTTCCAAACACAAATTGGCCTATAGAGAATAATGGAACTCAATTTAGCAAAATTTTGATAGAAAGAAATTCTTCCAAAAAACTCATGCTAATTTTCATCATAAATGAAATTATTTGTTTATCAATCTTAGATTTGGGATGCATAACAAAATATTTCATGTATGATCTAATAAATGTAGCTGAATTTTATTCGGCATAGATATTTTCAACACATAAATATCAAAACTTTTAAGAAAATGATGCAAGAGATGTACACCCCCAAACCCCCCCCCCCAAAAAAAAAAAAGGAGTATAGGCCAAGTTAACATTATCTCCATCCATTGATAAAATATAAGCAAATATCAGTGAGCAATCCAAAAGATATTATAATTGCATAAGAGATGCATGATGAAAAGGAAAACTTGTCCTACCCAGACCCAAAATATATAATGCAGAACCGTGCATCAATACACTCCCAAAACATTTTTCTTTACTCCTAGATAATATTTTCACCAACTGATGATTCAAAATCTAGATGGAATATTTTTTTATAATTTTTAGTTTCTTTTTTTAGGATACTGTAGTCATCTAACAATCTCTTGTACCTATCAAGTGACAGATCATACTTCCATTGCAACTATCTATGCTCATACCCAAATTGTTCATGAATATCATTAATTCTTTCGTACATACACCTATAATATTCTTTAACTTTGAAGTTGAAATCTTCAACCTCAAATTTCAATCGTTGTTGTAATCTATTTATCGCAAACCCTGCAGCAAACTCTTCAATTTCTTTTAGATCATGCATCGAAAGCTCCCAAGTTTTAAGAATTTCAGGCGACCCAATTATATATTCGAGTACAATTTCGATACATACCCTAAGCATCCCATCAACCTGAACCTCTAATCCATAAAGTGGCTCGTGCATGCCTAATCTATCGGTTATCTCCTCGACTATGACTTTCGATTAAATTTTGATGGTAAACATGTTTACAACCATAAGCAGTTAAATATTAGTGTTCAAATTCAAAAAATATAAAGCAAAGTAATAATAATAAATTTTAAACCCAAAAAAATGATGGAGGGCTATTTCTCAAGCTGCATAATGCATCGAATTAATAATACCTGCTTATATTATCATGTTACTTATTCCCCAAATTTGACTGAAGCATATACCCTCACAAAGTATACAATAATCGGACAATAAATCCAACAAAATGATTAAATCATAAAGTAAATCATAAAGTAACCCCCTTTTCTTAAAAAATTAAGTAACATTGTATATTTTCCTATTGACATACTAACTTGATCAAATTAAGTGATATTCAAGATACTGGATTAATTAAATCATATATTAAGTTGATCTAAATAAAATTATTTAATAAACATATTGCATTAACATATCCAAAAAATAACTATTTTTTTGCTAATTCATGCCAACCAACATAGATTTTCAAAAAAAAATCCACTAATCTATGCTAATATTATATAATATTTAGTTTGCCATTATCTGCTTTTTTTAAATTTTCTAATAAAATATTTCTTTCAAATGAATATTATTAAATTTTCTAACTTGATCAAATTAAGTTATATTCAAGATACTAGATTAAGTAAATCATATATTAAGTTGATCTAAATAAAATTATTTAGTAAACATATTGCGTTATCATTTCAAAAAAAAAAGTAACTATTTTTTTGTTAATTTATGCCAACCAACATAGATTTTCAAAAAAAAATTCTGCTAATCCATGCTAATATTGTATAATATTTAGTTTGCCATAATCTACTCATTTTTTTAAATTTTTTAATAAAATATTTTTTCAATTGAATATTATTATATTTTTAAAATACACTAATCACCATTTTAAAGCCTTCTACCATTTTTCTTATGAGGGCATATATATAAAAGGGGTGCATAGAACATCTACACGTAACCAGTGCATAGACTGTTCTATGCGCCCACCCACTTAACTACCACATCCCACCCCCCCTCTTTCCAGAACTTTCCACCACTTTAACCCCCACCGCCCCTCCTGCGGCGGCCACCCACCTTCCCGATCTCCATCGCTCCCACCCCTTGCCGCTCACCTCCACCACTTCCCCCTCCACCCCCACCTCCCAATCTCTCAACCACCACCGGCCTGCGCCCCGGCCCTCTCTCAACTATTGCTACTTCCACCCCCTCTGCCCCTCATCCATGCTGCTACTTCCCCCCTTCACCACCTGTCTCCCACCTTCTTGATCTCTGGCTGGATCTCACCGCTCCTCACCCTTCCACCCCCTATAGTAGATCTACATGCATTGTCCATCGCCGCTAGATCCCATTGCTATCGATCGATTCCACCAACTAAGGACCCGCATCGGAGGCCTTGAAGTCCACACCTATGTCTCTATCTCTTACTTTGCCGATGAGAAAGTGTGCCATCTGCAAGATGTGCC
Organism: Elaeis guineensis; assembly: GCF_000442705.2. Classification (NCBI taxonomy): domain Eukaryota; kingdom Viridiplantae; phylum Streptophyta; class Magnoliopsida; order Arecales; family Arecaceae; genus Elaeis; species Elaeis guineensis. Next base: position 73,594,763 of record NC_026002.2, on the reverse strand, counting down.
AGTGCTGGCTTGCTGTCTCTAGTACCATCTATTGGCCTGTTCTTTTTCTCCTTATGTGGATCATTCTTTTTCCCTTTTTTTTCTTATCCCTCTCTTCATCTTCTCCTAATCCTATCCTGCGACTTCCCCATCCTCATAAGCCCAACCCTAGCCCTAGCCCTAGCCCTATCCCTTACCAGGTACCCCTGCAACTCCACCACCAACTCTAAGCCTAACCCCAAACCCCAGCACCAACCCTCATCCTTCCAACCACCATTTCGGTCCCTCTAATTTGAACCCTTAACACCATGGATCTTCCCAATTATAAAACCCTAACCCTTACCACCGTCTCCTCCACCGTCTCCACCACCGCTATTCAAACCTAACCCAATCCAAACCCTAAGTCTAGCCCAAACCCTAAGTCCAACCTGAACCCTAAAGCTAACCCTAAGGCTAACCGAACCCAAACCCTAAGGCTAACCCGAACCTAACCTTAATCCTAACATCCTATCCCAGTCCAGGTTGGCCCAACCCCATTCTGTAACCCAACCCATACCCCAAGGTTGATCCGAACCCTAATGCCAACCCTAAGGCTAACCTGAACCCAGACCCTAAAGCTAACCTGAACCCTCACCATACGTCTAACCCAGATCCGATCCTAATCTTGAGATCCTGTCCCAATCCAGGTTGGGTCAACCCCAATCTGGAATCGGACCCAAACTCTAAGGCTAACCCCAATCCAAACCCTAAGGGAAACCTAAACCTAGCCCTAGTCCAGCCATCCAAGCTGACCCAAACCCAAAAAAACAATCCAAAAGCTCCAAACCTGAAACCCATCAGCCCAATACCCGATAGCCGAACCACCTAACAGCCCAGTACCCATAAACCAAAACCCTAAAACCCAAGATCCCAATAACTCATTATCCGATAGCCAAATATCCAACAACTCGGATCATCATATCCAGATCCACAAAATCGAACCCGTTCTGATCAAATCCAAAATCCTAAGTTAATGCTATTAGATCCAAACCCCACCCAAAACCCAAAGCAAAGTAAGGAACTTGGGGGCTGCTGAACCTTAACAGTAACCGTCCCATTTTGATACCTCTTTTCCTTTTTTCCTTGCCCTCACACCATCATGGAGAGTGACTAAGAAGTGATTTTTGGGAATGGAAGCTACTCCATGCAGCAATCTTTCCAAATGGCAATCACTAGTGGCCACATATCCATGTTGATCGCCATAACCCTAACCCCACATGATGAAGCACGGGAGGAAGAAGGCTGCCAAATAATGCAGCAACCCCCCATAACTATGATAGCAAAACACAGACAAACCTTTTTCTTGAGTTGCATCAAAAATGCTCCCTTCCTTAGATGATGCATCAAGAGGAATGGATGGCCATAGCACACCTGCGGCAACCACCCATATACGACCTAATGAGGAATTAGAAAAAAAAAGGAAGAAATGTAGGCAAACAAAAATCTAGCTAGAGCCAAAAAAGCTCATCAAAAAATTCAATCTTCTATGGATGCCTATTGCCCACCACCCAGAGGGTGGTATTTATAGTCCGCCACTCCCTCACTGTCTGTCCACACTTCTTTGATCGAGGAGTGCCCTCCATTGATCGAAATAGATCAAGTGGCAAGACTGACTCCCTATCCAATCCATCAAATAACTCTAAAACGGTCCATTATCCAGCAGTTTCAGAAGATCATTCCTCCTAAATGATAGTCAGGAGGAACCACCTGGGATTACTCTATTCAAAGTAGTCCCATCCTGAGATCCTGCCTCCCATCCTCTTAAACAAAGATCTCTATCAGCAAGCAAGTGGATCCGGCACACGTATTTTTTATCCTTTTAAAATCATTAATGTAAGACTACCACATATTTTTTTATCATTTTTATAATTTCTAGCTTAGCCATAATTTTTTTATCATTTCTAGTTCAGCCGTAATTTTTTTTTATGCGGTCTAATTGATGCATGACATGTGGCATCTTATATCTTTTTTAATGATAAATCTAGAGACTGCTATATTTTTTTATTGCTTCTTAGACAGACACATTTTTTTTTATTGATTTCTGAATTAGATAGGTTGTAGGTTCAGCTGCAAAGAATTATGTGGGCTATTCGATGGAGGACATGTGGCAACATAGATGTGCGATACTTATCGCATCGGGAGAGCACTGGCTTCTCCTTTAGGTTGCATTTGGTAGCTGGCAATTTATCTAGATTGCTAGTAATTTAATGTGGTAATTTCGATTACTGTATTTTGGCAATCCAAATTATCTCGTGGGAGACAATCTAGATTGCTTTGGGGAGGGGTGGCTATCCAAATTACCACTTTTTTGATAATGTTGTAATAAATATTTTAGAGAAAATTATCTCTCAAAAAAATCACATAAAATCCAATGTCTAACCCTCTCCTCCACTCCCCTCCGCATGCGCCCCAGCCCATGGCTCTTCCATCTTTCTTTACCTGCCCGTGGCTCCTCCGTAGCTCCTCCACGCCCATCCCCACCACCCTCACAGCACCACATGCATCCGCCCCCTCCTCACCCCCACCCCCGGTGCGTGCAGTTCCCCATATCCCTCAGCCCGCCACTTTTTCATGCCACCACCACATTTACATCATTCCCGTTATTTCTCACCAAGGAAAAAGAAAAGCACTCGGATAAAATTATTGAGAGTATTTTGAAATTTTGATTTCACATAATCAATAATCTGATTATCACACCAAACATATTAATCAAGATTTTCAAAAATTTTAATGTAATATTATCTGTGTGTAACAAATATAGTAATTGTTGGTGCAAAAATCCGCCTGCGCTGGAGAAGCTGGAGTCGAGGGAGTCGTGGTCGCCGCCGGGACCTGCAAAAGAAGTCTAAACCGGAGGTGGGGTTGCTCCGGTAAGACCCTCCGATGCTCAAGTCAGTTCTTTGCCTCAACAAGAATGGAGTGCTTGAACGAAAATTTTAGCAGAGTTTTGAGATAGAAAATAGAGATTAGAGAATAACGTATCTGGGGTCCCCTTTTATAGATGGGGGGAGCAAAGGATTGATAGCGACTGTCTATGATTGCCTCGTCGTGGGCTGTACGGGGCCAGGAGGAATTAATCATGAAGAGTAATGGGGTGGAGTTGTGGCTGTCATCATGGCTCACCACGTGGAATCAGTTGCGGGGAGTGGAGCGGCGTCTGTTGTCGTGACTCATCAAGGAGTAGTGGAACTGCAAAGGATCCGTCGTAGGGAGTGGGGCAGAGTCGTGGCCGTTACTGTGGCCCGCCAGGGAGTAATGGAGCCGCGTAGAATCCACCGCAGAGAGTGGAGCAGAGTCGTGGCCGTTACTGCGGCCTGTCAGGGGGTCCAGACTTGTCGACTGAAGTTCGGTTGGAGTCTGATTTCCGCAGAAGTCCGGATGGGGATCATTTGTCGAGGAATCTAGGTCGAGACCTTCAGCAGGAGTTCAGGGTGGAAGTCCGGCTCCCGTGGGGGCCCGGACAAATCCCACCTGTAGCTGGAGTCGGAGGCGAAATCCGGCTCCCGTAGGAGCTCGGATGAAGTCTTCCAGCAATCGAAGTTGGAGATGGAGTCCGGCTCCCGTAGGAGTCTGGATGAAGTTTACCTGCAGTTGAAGTAGGAGATGGGGTCCGGCTCCCGTAGGAGTCCGGATGAAGTTTACCTGCAGTTGAAGTTGGAGACGGAGTCTGGCTCCCATAGGAGTCCGGACGAAGTTTACCTGCAGCTGAAGTTGGAGACGGAGTCCAGCTCCCGTAGGAGTCCGGACGAAGTTTACCTGCAGCTGAAGTTGGAGACGGAGTCCGGCTCCCGTAGGAGTCCGAACGAAGTTTACCTGCAGTTGAAGTTGGAGACGGAGTCCGGTTCCCATAGGAGTCCGGATGAAGTTTGCCTGCAGTCGAAGTTGGAGACGGAGTCCGACTCCCGTAGGAGTCCGGATGAAGTTTGCCTGCAGTCGAAGTTGGAGACGGAGTCTGGCTCCCGTAGGAGTCTAGACGAAGTTTGCCTGCAATTGAAGTTGGAGACGGAGTCCGGCTCCCATAGGAGTCCGGACAAAGTTTACCTGCAACTGAAGTTGGAGACGGAGTCCGGCTCCCGTAGGAGTCCGAACGAAGTTTACCCGTAGCTAAAGTCGGAGATGGAGTCCGGCTCTCGTAGGAGTCCAGACGAAGTTTGCCTACAGTCGAAGTTGGAGACGGAGTCCGGCTCCCGTAGGAGTCCGGACGAAGTTTACCAGCAGTTGAAGTTGGAGATGGAGTCCGGCTCCCATAGGAGTCCGAACGAAGTTTACCTGCAACTGAAGTTGGAGACGGAGTCCGGCTCCTGTAGGAGTCCAGACGAAGTTGACCCGCAGCTGAAGTCAGAGACGGAGTCCGGCTCCCGTAGAAGTCCGGACGAAGTTTACCTATAGTTGAAGTTGGAGACGGAGTCCAGCTCCCATAGGAGTTCGGACGAAGTTTACCTGCAGCTAAAGTTGGAGACGGAGTCCGGCTCCCATAGGAGTCCGGACGAAGTTTACCCACAGCTGAAGTCGGAGACGGAGTCCGGCTCCCGTAGGAGTCCGGACGAAGTTTGCCTGCAATCGAAGTTAGAGACGGAGTCCGGCTCCCATAGGAGTCCGGACGAAGTTTGCCTGCAATCAAAGTTGGAGACGGAGTCCGGCTCCCGTAGGAGTCCGGACGAGGTTTACCTGCAGTTGAAGTTGGAGACGGAGTCCGGCTCCCGTAGGAGTCCGGACGAAGTTTGCCTGCAGTCAAAGTTGGAGATGGAGTCCGGCTCCCGTGGGGTCACTCCTGACACGAACTTCAGCTTGGGGGGTTTTACACCCAACATCAGTCTCTCTACTTCCGAGTTCGTGCTTCGAGCAAAGGAAGCACAGAAAATTTTCACAGTCGAAGTCATTTCCTCGAATTCTGCACACGACCGCCCTCGAAAATCTTGGCATTTAATGCATGCGTGCTGGAGCCTTTTTCTGATTAGGGCGATCCAAAAAGTCCTTTCGAAGCTCCCACCAGGGTGTAATCCTAAGCGTCACGCCATAGCGGTCCGTGAACGGTCAACCCTATGTCGCGGTGAGTGGGACACGTGGCGGGCATTGGTAGGCCTAGGGATATCTGCCACCATAACTGCACCAGGCTCCATTGCTTATTTAAGCCCCCGCCTTTACTCCAGGGGCTTCACTTCGCCTGAGGGTCGACACCTTTCTTTCGCCTGAGAGTTTAGCCACTCAGCCACTCCATCGGTGCCTTTTTTGACTCCGAGCACCCTTCGCACCAGTCTTTGCCATCCCCGTCGGCTCTCCGCCGCCTTCAATCCCCTCGCCTCTTCGAGGAGTTCTCCCACTGGGGCCCCCGCCCCGGAGGCCAACCTCGAGAGGATGTCACGGACCAAGAGGAGTGTGAGGAGGAAAACAGCGGCCTGCAAGTTCTCTAGCTGTCAAACTGTCACCGAGGGTTTTCGTCGCCTTAAAGGGGGCTCGAGGGAGAATTCCTTCAACAACAGGGGTTTAATGACGGGGTCCACCGACAAGGGCCTTCCACTCGAGAGTTTTGGAGTAGCCGAATGGGGTGACACCGATCAAGGAGGCAGAGTTGTCGTCACAAGCTGTGGCAGGATTCTTGACGTCGTCGGGGTCGAAGGACCAGAAGCGGTCGGCACCGATGGTGGGGCAGTAGAACTTGTTGCGGGGATGGTGGAAGTAGCGCATGCCGACCTTGTCGGAGTACCTAGGACGGTGGTTGTCATGGAGCACACGGTGGTGGCGCATGCCTCCGGCGCCATCGCGGCCTCTGGGATACCTCCGGTTCTTCTTGAAGCAGGTCGTCGTCACCGCTGCTGTTGCCTTCGCTGCCCCCTGAATTCTATCCCATCCTTTTCCCCCTAGGGTTGGGGTTTCGGTGATGGAGCAGAACGAGGCAGGGGGCGAGAGCCGAGAGACTTATCACACGTACTGAAAAATACTGCTGAGAAGGACGGAACCGGGAAGAGAAGTCGACAGCTTGAAGTGGTCTCCGGTGTATCCCTTTATTTTCTTTTTCTGACCCTCCGGATCTTGTAACGTACATCTTGTTAATCGAAAAATGAGAAGGAGATTTTGTTACTTCGTCCGCACTTTACGTCGAATTGCTGCCTGCCGAACTTCTTTCCTTTACCGTTGTTATTGTTGTATTCCCTTCTCTCTCTTTCTTCTTCTTTTTTTTTTTTGAGGTCGTCCAGAGGTTACTGGTTATGGCCATGTCGGCTCGCCTTTCCAGTCATCCTTCTTCTTCAGTCTTAATGGCTCTATAATGCGTATTTAATAAATAATATAAGAAGAGAATTTTCTGCTACCTCTTTTACCCATGTGTTGAATTGTCGCCTGCTGTGCTTCTTTCGGCCTTTGTGTCATTCATAGGTACCCGATTGCCATCGCATCGGCCCGTCCTTTCATTCAAGACCGCAGATTTGTCTGGGGCCGCTCGGGCTTGGTGCCCCCCATTAGGGCTCGAGCTCGGAGGTCTGAGCTTCTCGTCACCCTGAGAAAGTCGTCTTGTCTCGGGCTTGCGTTGAGAGCTTTCTTGAAAGCTGGGCTTCTTGATAAGAACCCCAACCCTTGCTGAGGTGAGGTTCTCTGCATATTTGATGCTGTTTGTTTTCCATTCGTCGCCGATGAAGTCCATCGCTTTCCTTTTTCATCACTTTCCTCTTTAACTCCTCTCCGCTTTCCCCTTTTTCTTTTTTGATTGGGATTTTTCCCTCTGCTCTTGGTGGGGTTGCGGGAGTCTGGCTCCAGTAGGTGAAGTCAGGGCAAAGTTCGGCTCCCGTAGGAGTCGGGGTGAAGTCCGGCTCCCATAGGAGTCCGGACGGAGCCTACCTGCAATCGAAGTCAGGGGCGAAGTCCAGCTCCCGTAGGAGTCCGAATGAAGCTTACCAGCGGTCAAGGTCAGGGATGAAGCCCGGCTCCCATAGGAGTCCGGGCGGAGTCTTCCCGTAGCCGGAGTCGGAGACGAGATCTGGCTCCCGCAAGAGTCCGGACGGAGTCTGCTTGCGGTTGAAGTCGGGGACGGAGTCCGGCTCCCATAGGAGTCCGGGCGAAGTCTACCTGCGATCAAAGTCGAGGATGAAGTCCGGCTCCCGTAGAAGTCCGGACGGAGTCTTATTGCGAAGGGGCTGCTGGGAAGGTCCCCCTTTTTCTCATTTGGTCTTGAATGAGATATGTTATCAGTGGGCCGATCCAGCTAGGCTCGTGGTCAATTTCCATCATGGGCCGCGATTCTTTCATACTCGGATACTTTAGAACTTCAAAGAGAACATTCTTAGGCAATTCGACCGGAGCCAGCATTGCCAGCTTGGAGAGAAGGTCGGCCCTAATATTTTCCATCCTCAGAATCTACTTGATGTTGAAGCTACTGAAGGCGGGGACGAGCTCCTTTACCTTTTCAAGATACTTAGCCATGCTGTCCTCCCGTGCTTCATAGTTTTCGTTGACTTGTCCCACTACTAGTTGGGAGTCGCTGTGGACTTTGAGCCGATCTACTCCCAGCTCTTTGGCGATCTTCAGTCCTGCGATCAGAGCTTCATATTCTGCTCCATTGTTTGTTGCGGAGAACTCGAAGCGCAGAGCGTACTCCATGACGATTCCCTCTGGACTGATCAAGATCAGGCCCGCGCCTGCGCCTGACATGTTGGAAGACCCGTCCACGTAGAGGGCCCAAAAGCAACCAGAGGGATCTGCTTCTTCTTTGGGGGAGTTCGGTCGGGTCTCCAGGCCATCAATTTCACCTTGTTCAGGTTCGGCCTCCTCAGGGATAGTACACTCCACTATGAAATCTGTCAATATCTAGGCCTTCACTGCTGGCCTGGGTCAGTAGTTGATGTCGAATTCTGTGAGCTCGATCGCCCATTTTGCCATCCTCCCGAAGGCATCTACCCGATGTAGAATCACCTTGATCGGTTGGTCGGTGAGCAGTGTTACGGTGTGCCCTTGAAAGTAAGATCGGAGCCTCCGGGCTGAAATCAATAGGGTGTAAGTCAGTTTTTCTAATTTGGTATACCTGGTCTCGGCGTCTCTCAATACGTGACTGACGTAGTAGATCGACCGTTGGACTTTTGCTTCTTCCTTGACAAGGACTGCCGCGAGAGCCGTGGGAGAGACCGTCAGGTATAAAAATAATTCTTCTCCAGGCTCTGGCTTTGCCAACAGTGGAGGTGAGCCGAGGTAGCTCTTTAGTTCTTCAAATGTCTGTTGGCACTTAGGGGTCCAACAGAAGTTCTTCAGCCACCTGAGGGTTTGGAAAAAGGGTAAGCACCGTTCGACCAACCTCGCGACGAAGCGATTCAGGGCTGCCACCCTCCCTGTAAGGTGCTGAACCTCTTTTATTGACTTCGGGGCGGCCATCTCCTGGATGGCGTGAATTTTCTTCGGGTTGGCCTCGATTTCGCGTCCTGATGCCATAAAGCCCAGAAACTTCCCCGAGGTCACTCCGAAAGCACATTTAGTCGAGTTCAGCTTCATCTTGTATTTTCGGAGGGCGTCGAAGGCCTCCTCGAGGTTGGTGACGTGGTTCATGGACGATTTGCTTTTCACGAGCATGTCATCCACGTAGACCTCCATATTGCGGCCGATCTGCTCCTTGAAGATTTTGTTCACCAGCCGTTGGTAGGTTGCGCCTGCATTTTTGAGGCCGAAAGGCATGACCCTGTAATAGTAAAGGCCACGGTTAGTAATGAAAGCAGTCTTTTCTTCATCTTTCGGTGCCATCCTGATTTGATTATAGCCGGAGAATGCATCCATAAAGGTGAGGAGCTCATGGCCCGAGGTTGCGTCCACCAGTTCATCAATTCTGGGCAGAGGGTAGCTGTCCTTTGGGCAGGTTTTATTCAGCTTTTTGAAGTCTGTGCACATCCTCCACTTACCGTTTGCCTTTTTGACTAGGACAACGTTGGAAATCCAGTCAGGATAACTGACTTCTCTAATGAATCCAGCTTTCAGGAGTTTGTCCACTTCCTCGGCTATCGCTTTCTGCCTCTCTGGTGCATGATCTCGAATTTTCTCTTTCATCGGTCGATGCTTGGGATCGACGGCCAGGCGGTGCTCCATGACTTTCGTGTCAATCTCCGGCATGTCTGCTGGAACCCAAGTGAAAGCATCCGCATTCTTTTGTAGAAAGTAGATTAGATGCGTCCGCACCTCTTCCCCTAGGTTGGAGCCGATCTTCATCACATGCTCTGCATTCCCGTCGTTCAAAGGGATCGGAACCAGATCTTCGATTGGGCCGCCCCTCTCCTCAGTGAGGTCGTCGCGGGCATCCAGCCCATCAACTGGACAGGGGTCGGATTGGTCGCTTCTTTACAAGGCTATGTTGTAGCAGTGTCTGGCCAGGGCTTGGTCTCTCCTGACCTCTCTGATCCCCTGGTCGGTAGGGAATTTCAACTTCAAATGGTAGGTTGACACGATGGCTCGGAGAGCATTGAGACCAGGTCGGCCGAGGATCGCGTTGTAGGCTGACGGTGCCTTCACCACCAGAAAATTCACCAGAGCCCGGGATTGCCTTGGATATCGACCCGCGGCCACAATCAAAGTTATCACTCCCTCCACCGAAACAGCATCGTCGGTAAACCCTACTAGAGGGGAGCTAATCGACCTCAAATGGCTGTCAAGGATGGACATTCTTGAGAAGGCGTCGTAGAATAAAATATCGGTCGAACTCCCATTGTCGACAAGAATGCGGTGGACGTCGTAATTAGCTATGTTCAGAAAAACTATGACCGCATCGTTATGAGGGAATTGAACTCCCTAAGCATCTTCTTCGGTGAAAGTGATGGATTCCTTGATCTTTTGCCGCTTGGGAGGTCCGGCCAATATGCCAGTCGCTCCCCACCGAGATTCTTCCGAGATAGTGTTGGCGAAATCCATCGAAGGCCGATTGTCCGACCGCTCCATGCCGGCAGCCATCGCCGGAGGACGTGGGACTTGGGAAATTGGAGGCGAGGCCGGAGCCTGAGATCTGGCCGCGGAGGCCATGGGTCGCCGTGCGGATGCTTTGCAAGAAGGCATCGAGTGAGGATCTAGTGGGGGAAGGAGGAGTGGATGTCGGAGAAGATGATCAGAGACGGTCCCGTTGAGCGCTCCTTTAAGAACAAGGGTACTGCGAAGACACAGGCCCCTTCCTCTAGCGCCAATCCTGTTGGTGCAAAAATCCACCTGCGTCGGAGAAGCTGGAGTCGAGGGAGTCGCGGTCGCCGTCGGGACCTGCAAAAAAAGTCTAAATCGGAGGTGGGCTTGCTCCGGCAAGACCCTCCGACGCTTAAATCAGTTCTCTGCCTCAACAAGAATGGAGTGTTCGAACGAAAATTTTAACAGAGTTTTGGGATAGAAAATAGAGCTTAGAGAATAACGTATCTGGGATCCCCTTTTATAGACGGGGGGAGCAAAGGATTGATAGCGACTGTCTATGATTGCCTCATCGTGGGCCGTACGGGGCCAGAAGGAATTAATCATGAAGAGTAATGGGATGGAGTCGTGGCTGTCATCATGGCTCGCCATGTGGAATCAGTTGCGGGGAGCGGAGCGACGTCCGTTGTCGCGACTCGCCAGAAAGTAGTGGAACTGCACAGGATCTACCGCAGGGAGTGGGGCAGAGTCGTGACCGTTGCTGCGACCCGCCAGAGAGTAATGAAGCCGCGTAGGATCCACCGCAGGGAGTGGAGCAGAGTCATGGCCGTTACTGCGGCCTGCCAGGGGGTCCAGACTTGTCAGCTGAAGTTCGGTTGGAGTCTGATTTCCGCAGAAGCCCGGATGGGGATCATTTATCGAGAAATCTAGGCCAAGACCTTCAGCAGGAGTTCAGGATGGAAGTCCGGCTCCTGTGGGGGCCCGGACAAATCCCACCTGTAGCTGGAGTCGGAGGCGAAATCCGACTCCCGTAGGAGCTCGGACGAAGTCTTCCTGCAATCGAAGTTGGAGAAGGAGTCCGGCTCCCATAGGAGTCTGGACGAAGTTTACCTGCAGTTGAAGTTGGAGATGGGGTCCGGCTCCCGTAGGAGTCCGGACGAAGTTTACCTGCAGTTGAAGTTGGAGACGGAGTCCGGCTCCCATAGGAGTCCAGACGAAGTTTACCTGCAGCTGAAGTTGGAGACGGAGTCCGGCTCCCGTAGGAGTCCAGACGAAGTTTGCCTGCAGTCGAAGTTGGAGACGGAGTCCGGCTCCCGTAGGAGTCTGGATGAAGTTTGCCTGCAGTCGAAGTTGGAGACGGAGTCTGGCTCCCGTAGGAGTCCGGACGAAGTTTGCCTGCAGTCGAAATTGGAGACGGAGTCCGACTCCCATAGGAGTCCGGACGAAGTTTACCTGCAGTTGAAGTTGGAGACGGAGTCCGGCTCTCGTAGGAGTCCGGACGAAGTTTACCCGCAGCTGAAGTCGGAGACGGAGTCCGGCTCCCGTAGGAGTCCGGACGAAGTTTGCCTGCAGTCAAAGTTGGAGACGGAGTCTGGCTCCCGTAGGAGTCCGGACGAAGTTACCTGCAGTTGAAGTTGGAGACGGAGTCCGGCTCCCATAGGAGTCCGGATGAAGTTTACCTGCAGCTGAAGTTGGAGATGGAGTCCGGCTCCCGTAGGAGTCCAGACGAAGTTTACCCGCAGCTGAAGTCGGAGATGGAGTCCGACTCCCGTAGAAATCCGGACGAAGTTTACCTGCAGTTGAAGTTGGAGACGGAGTCCGACTCCCATAGGAGTCCGGACGAAGTTTACCTGCAGCTGAAGTTGGAGACGGAGTCCGGCTCCCGTAGGAGTCCGGACGAAGTTTACCCGCAGCTGAAGTCGGAGACGGAGTCCGGCTCCCGTAGGAGTCCGGACGAAGTTTGCCTACAGTCGAAGTTGGAGACGAAGTCCGGCTCCCGTAGGAGTCCGGACGAAGTTTGCCTGCAGTCGAAGTTGGAGACGGAGTCCGGCTCCCGTAGGAGTCCGGACGAGGTTTACCTGCAGTTGAAGTTGGAGACGGAGTCCGGCTCCCGTAGGAGTCCGGACGAAGTTTGCCTGCAGTCGAAGTTGGAGACGGAGTTCGGCTCCCGCGGGGTCACTCCTGACACGAACTTCGGCTGGGGGGTTTTACACCCAACAGTATTCAATATTACTGACAATCTAATAATGATAATTTATCTTAAAAATAATTTATATTATCCTTCAAGATTGCGTGGCGATGCACCAAATGCAACCCTAATATAGTTGTATAGGTTCTTCCACACGCGTCATCCTTGGTTTGCACGAGTAAGTGATTTACTTTTCTGCCACCCAGCTTTTCTTTTTATTCTTTAATAATCATTCTTAACCGCCCAAAAGTTTCCGTTGGTCGGTGAAGGAGCTATTGTCCCCCTGATCGTGTTTTCTTTCGTTTAAAGCATCTCTGAACAGTGTGATAGCAGTTCATTATCTTATTAGTCTGGGCCATTTGTTACAACAGTTGTAAGGGGTTTCTTGGTTATTTTTGGTATTCATATGCACGTTCTGGAAGCTATGTTCTGGAAGAAATGCTTATCAGATTTGTTTATGAAGATATAAAGAGCAGGAATGTTTATGGAGAGCTTATCAAGAGACTGGAGAGTCCTGTTACCTCAGGAGAAGGACAATTAGACTCCTTAACTTCGGATACTTCTTTTAGAAATTTCTGTTATACAAATGAAGGCTTTTGGCGCATTTTATAGGTAGATGAAATGATGGTGAGACTGGGGAAATGCTGGACACCAAATTAGAACTTTGATAAGAACTCTCAATTTGTATTGGAAAAACAAAAAAGGTATGCAACGTTGGTGGGATTCAGAGTTAAGGTTGTGCTAAACAGAGGTAGTAGAAATTCTTGAATCAAATTATTTTTGTTAAATTTATTTATATTGGTTGAATGGACTGAGGGATCTATAGTGGTTTCTAAATTGAAGTACAGTGAACGAGGTAGAGATGTGCGTCCTAAGATGTTACGTAGGCCTGTACTAATACAAAGATAATGATAGAACTTGCTGCGCTGTCTAAATTGGCTTGTTAGGTTTAAGGAGGGCCCTCAAGCGTAAACTACGGGCAAGCAATAATAGAGAGGATTGCTTGATAGAAACTTACCGTTATTTTTGTTTATTGACTTTTTCTCTTGGGTATCCATAGTTCTAAATTTCATTCCCAGCTAATTATAAGTGAAATTGTTAATGAAAATTGATATCATTCCAGTGATAAAGTCGATGTTGCTTCAAACAAACATGATAGATCACTATCTCATGATTAAACTCTTTGTTTAAAATTGATTACATGACTGCTTTAAATTAAAAAAGTTTGAGGCATCAATGAATTAAAAAAGTTTGCCTGCAATCGAAGTTGGAGACGGAGTCCGGCTCCCGTAGGAGTCTGGACGAAGTTTACCTGCAGTTGAAGTTGGAGACGGGGTCCGGCTCCCGTAGGAGTCCGGACGAAGTTTACCTGCAGTTGAAGTTGGAGACGGAGTCCGGCTCCCATAGGAGTCCGGACGAAGTTTACCTGCAGCTGAAGTTGGAGACGGAGTCCGGCTCCCGTAGGAGTCCGGATGAAGTTTACCTGCAGCTGAAGTTGGAGACGGAGTCCGGCTCCTATAGGAGTCCGAACGAAGTTTACCTGCAGTTGAAGTTGGAGACGTAGTCCGGCTCCCATAGGAGTCTGGACGAAGTTTGCCTGCAGTCAAAGTTGGAGATGGAGTCCGGCTCCCATAGGAGTCCGGACGAAGTTTGCCTGCAGTCAAAGTTGGAGACGGAGTCTGGCTCCTATAGGAGTCCGGATGAAGTTTACCTGCAGCTGAAGTTGGAGACGGAGTCTGGCTCCCGTAGGAGTCCGGACGAAGTTTACCCACAGCTGAAGTCGGAGACGGAGTCCGACTCCCGTAGGAGTCCGAATGAAGTTTGCCTGCAGTCGAAGTTGGAGACGGAGTCCGGCTCCCGTAGGAGTTCGGACGAAGTTTACCTGCAGTTGAAGTTGGAGATGGAGTCCGGCTCCCATAGGAGTCCGGACAAAGTTTACCTGCAGCTGAAGTTGGAGACGGAGTCCGGCTCCCATAGGAGTCCGGACGAAGTTTACCCGCAGCTGAAGTCGGAGACGGAGTCCGGCTCTCGTAGGAGTCCGGACGAAGTTTACCACAGTTGAAGTTGGAGACGGAGTCTGGCTCCCATAGGAGTCCGAATGAAGTTTACCTGCAGCTGATGTTGGAGACGGAGTCCGGCTCCCGTAGGAGTCCGGACGAAGTTTACCCGTAGCTGAAGTCGGAGATGGAGTCCGGCTCCTGTAGGAGTCCGGACGAAGTTTGCCTGCAGTTGAAATTGGAGACGGAGTCCGGCTCCCGTAGAAGTCCGGATGAAGTTTGCCTGTAGTCGAAGTTGGAGACGGAGTCCGGCTCCCGTAGGAGTCTGGACGAGGTTTACCTACCGTTGAAGTTGGAGACGGAGTTCGGCTCCCGTAGGAGTCCGGATGAAGTTTGCCTGCAGTCGAAGTTGGAGACGGAGTCCGGCTCCCGTGGGGTCACTCCTGACACGAACTTCGGCTGGGGGAAGTTTTACACCCAACACCAGTCCCCCTACTTTCGAGTTCGTGCTTCGAGCGAAGGAAGTACAGAAAATTTTCATAGCCGAAGTCGTTTCCTCGAATTCTGCACACGACCGCCCTCGAAAATTTTGGCATTTAATGCATGCGTGCTGGAGCCTTTTTCTGATTAGGGCGATCCGAAAAGTCTTTTCGGAGCTCCCACCAGGGCGTAATCCTAAGCGTCACGCCATAGCGGTCCGCGAACAGTCAACCCTATGTCGCGGTGAGTGGGACACGTGGCGGGCATTGATAGGCCTAGGGATATCTGCCACCATAACTGCACTAGGCCCCGTTGCTTATTTAAGCCCCCGCCTTTACTCCAGGGGCTTCACTTCGCCTGAGGGTCGACACCTTTCTTCCGCCTGAGAGTTTAGCCACTCAGCCACTCCATCGGTGCCCTTTTCGACTCCGTGCACCCTTCGCACCAATCTTCGCCATCCCCGCCGGCTCTCCGCCGCCTTCAGTCCCCTCGCCTCTCCGAGGAGTTCTCCCACCGGGGCCCCCGCCCCGGAGGCCAACCTCGAGAGGATGCCATGGACAAAGAGGAGTGTGAGGAGGAAAACAGCGGCCTGCAAGTTCTCCAGCTGTCAAGCTGTCACCGAGGGTTCCCGTCGCCTTAAAGGGGGCTCGAGGGAGAATTCCTTCAACAACAGGGGTTTAATGACAGGGTCCATCGGTAAGGGCGTTCCGCCCGAGAGTTTTGGAGTAGCCGAACGGGGCGACACCGGTCAAGGGGGCAGAGTTGTCATCACAAGCTGTGGCGGGATTCTTGACGTCGTCAACACCGAGGGACCAGAAGCGATCGGCACCGACGGTAGGGCAGTAGAACTTGTTGCGAGGACGGTGGAAGTAGCGCATGCCGACCTTGCCGGAGTACCTAGGACGGTGGTTGTCGTGGAGCACACGATGGTGGCGCATGCCTCCGGCGCCATCGCGGCCTCTGGGATACCTCCGATTCTTCTTGAAGCAGGTCGTCGACTCCGCTGCTGTTGCCTTCGCTGCCCCCTGAATTCTATCACATCCTTTTTCCCCTAGGGTTGGGGTTTCGACGATGGAGCGGAACGAGGCGAGGGGCGAGAGCTGAGAGACTTATCACATGTACTGGAAAATACTGCTGAGAAGGACGAAACCAGGAAGAGAAGTCGATAGCTTGAAGTGGTCTCCGGTGTATCCCTTTGTTTTCTTTTTCTGGCCCTCCGGGTCTTGTAACATACATCTTGTTAATCGAAAAATGAGAAGGAGATTTTGTTACTTCGTCCGCACTTTGTGTCGAATTGCTGCCTGCCGAACTTCTTTCCTTTACCGTTGTTATTGTTGTATTCCCTTCTCTCTCTTTCTTCTTCTTCTTTTTTTTTTTTTTGAGGTCGTCCGGAGGTTACTGGTTGTGGCCACGTTGGCTCACCTTTCCAGTCATCCTTCTTCTTCAGCCTTAATGGCTCTATAATACGTATTTAATAAATAATATAAGAAAGAAATTTTTTGCTACCTCTTTTACCCATGTGTTGAATTGTCGCCTGCTGTGCTTCTTTCGGCCTTTGTGTCGTTCGGAGGTACCCGATTGCCATCGCATCGGTCCATCCTTTCGTCCGAGGCCGCAGATTTGTCTGGGGCCGCTCGGGCTTGGTGCCCCCCATTAGGGCTCGAGCTCGGAGGTCTGAGCTTCTCGTCACCCTGAGGAAGTCATCTTGTCTCGGGCTTGCGTTGAGAGCTTTTTTGAAAGCTGGGCTTCTTGATAAGAACCCCAACCCTTGCTGAGGCGAGGTTCTCTGCATATTGATGCTGTTTGTTTTCCATTCATCGCCGACGAAGTCCATCGCTTTTCTTTTTCATCGCTTTTCTCTTTAACTCCTCTCCGCTTTCCCCTTTTTCTTTTTCGAGTGGGATTTTTCCCTCTGCTCTTGGTGGGGTTGCGGGAGTCTAGCTCCTGTAGGCAAAGTCTGGCTCCCGTAGGAGTCCGGACGGAGCCTACCTGCAATCGAAGTCAGGGGCGAAGTCTGGCTCCCGTAGGAGTCCGGACGAAGCTTACCAGCGGTCGAGGTCGGGGACGAAGCCCGACTCCCGTAGGAGTCCAGGCGGAGTCTTCCCGTAGCCGGAGTCAGAGACGAGATCTGGCTCCCGCAGGAGTCTGGACGGAGTCTACTTGCGGTTGAAGTCGGGGATGGAGCCCGACTCCCGTAGGAGTTCGGGCGAAGTCTACCTGCGATCAAAGTCGAGGGCGAAGTCCAGCTCTCGTAGAAGTTCGGACAGAGTCTTATTGCGAAGGGACCGCTGGGAAGGTCCCCCTTTTTCTCATCTGGTCTTGAATGACCAGACCTTAATTGGTGTCAGGGCGAGGTTCTTCCCCTATTTCTGTTATAACAGGTTTCAACTCTGGTTAGGATGAGGTTCTCCTCCTGTCCCTAATGCGGCTGTAGGGGCACATAGGGGCACTACTGGGCCCTTCCCCCCATCTAGTCTAGGTGTAACCGGGCATTCGACTTTGCTCATGTTAGGACGAGGTTCTCCTCCGTTCCTAACATGGCTGTGGGGGCATATATGGGCATTGCAGGGCCTCTCCCCCCATCCGGTCTAAAGAGAACCGGGCGTTCGACTTTGCTCAAGTTAGGGCGAGGTTTTCCTCCTGTCCCTAACAGGGCTGTGGGGGCACATATGGGTGTTGCAGGACCTCTCCCCCCATCTGATCTAAAGAGAACCGGGCCTTTGACTTTGCTCAAGTTAGGGCGAGGTTTTTCTCCTGTCCCTAATAGGGCTGTGGGGGTACATATGGGCGTTGCAGGACCTCTCCCCCCATCTGGTCTAAAGAGAATCGGGCCTTCGACTTTGCTCAAGTTAGGGCGAGATTTTCCTCCTGTCCCTAACAGGACTGTGGGGGCACATATGGGCATTGCAGGGCCTCTCTCCCCATCCGATCTAAAGAGAATCGGGCCTTCGACTTTGTCGAGAAGAAGTTCCCCTCCCGCTTCCGACACGGTTTGTTTCGACTGTCCTGTCGATATAAGCTAGTGCCAAGAGGGGAGACATGTAGATATACAACTTTTATTTAAAATAAAGTTATCGGTAATACATTCGTAAGTTTTTCGAGCTCCATGGTCGCGGGAGGTCTGCTCCCTCGAGCTCCTTGAGGTAATAGGTTCCGGGCCGAACTACTTCTTTGACTTCATACGGGTCTTCCCAGTTTGGGGTGAGCTTATCTTGGTCCTGAGGTTGCGAGACAGCAGCTCATCGAAGCACTAGATCTCCTGCTCTAAAGACTTTATTCTTGACCCGGAAATTGTAATAGCGGACGACTTTCTGTCTGTAGGCTGCCATCTGAACTTGAGCTACCTCTCACTTTTCTTCTAGTAAGTCGAGGTTGGCTTTGAGACCTTGCGAATTGTGATGTTCGTTGAATGCCATGACTCGCGCTGACGGGAGTTTAAGCTCAATTGGGATAACAGCCTCCGTTCCGAAGGCTAAAGCAAAGGGGGTCTCCCCCGTGGGCAGTCTTTGGGTAGTTCGATACGCCCACAGCACATGATAAAGTTCGTCTGCCCAAGTTTTCTTCACCTTTTCGAGCCTTGTCTTGATCCCTTGCAGCAGGGTTCTGTTGGTCACTTCAGCTTCACCATTCGCCTGGGGATGGGCTACTGATGTGAAGTTGTGGGAGATGTTCAGATCTTCACAGAATTCAGCGAATCTTGCTCCCGCGAACTGTCGTCCGTTATCGATGATTAGGGTTCTTGACAGACCGAACCTGCAAACGATTGACTTTTAGACGAAATCTTGCACCTTAGCTTCTGTGATTTTCGCCAATGGTTCGGCTTCGACCCACTTGGTGAAGTAGTCAATCGCTACCAGGAGAAACTTCCTATGCCCCGATGCCACAGGAAAGGGTCCAAGGATGTCCATCCCCCATTACGCAAAAGGCCATGGGGCACTCAAGGGTGTAAGCTCGGTGGCGGGCTGTCTCTGGATGTTGGCATATCTCTGACATCGGTCACACTTTCTGACGTATTCAATCGAGTCATGATGCATCGTCGGCCAGTAATATCCTTGGCGGAGCAACTTGTGAGATAAAGATCTAGCCCCCATATGGCTTCCGCAGATTCCTTCATGCACCTCCCACAAGGCGTAGTCAGCTTCCGAAGGCCGGAGACATTTTAAAAGGGACAACGAGTATGATCTCTTGTACAACTTGCCCTCATAAAGGATGTAGCGGGAGGCTTAATTTCTGAGCTTCCGAGCTTCTTTTGCATCATAGGGGAGAACCCCGTCTCTGAGATATGTTATCAGTGGGTCGATCCAGCTGGGCTCGTGGTCAATTTTCATCACGGGCCACGATTCATCTGTACTCGGGCACTTTAGAACTTCAAAGAGAACATTCTTAGGCAATTCGGTCAGAGCCAGTATTGCCAGCTTGGAGAGAAGGTCGGCCCTGATATTTTCTATCCTCGAAATCTGCTTGATGTTGAAGCTACTGAAGGCGGGGACGAGCTCCTTTACCTTTTCAAGATACTTAGCCATGCTGTCCTCCCGTGCTTCGTAGTTTCCATTGACTTGTCCCACTACTAGTTGGAGTCGCTGTGGACTTGGAGCCGATCTACTCCCAGCTCTTTGGCAATCTTCAGTCCTGCGATCAGAGCTTCATATTCTGCTCCATTGTTTATTGCGGGGAACTCGAAGCGCAGAGCGTACTCCACGATGATTTCCTCTGGACTGATCAAGATCAGGCCCACGCCTGCGCCTGACATGTTGGAAGACCCATCCACGTAGAGGGCCCAAAAGCAACCAGAGGGATCTGCTTCTTCTTTGGGGGAGTTCGGTTGGGTCTCCAGGCCATCAATTTCACCTTGTTCGGGTTCGGCCTCCTCAGGGATAGTACACTCCACTATGAAATCTGCCAATATCTAGGCCTTCACTGCTGGTCTGGGTTGGTAGTTGATGTCGAATTCTGTGAGCTCGATCACCCATTTTGCCATCCTCCCGGAGGCATCTGCCCGGTGTAGAATCGCCTTGATCGGTTGGTCAGTGAGCAGCGTTACGGTGTACCCTTGAAAGTAGGGTCAGAGCCTCCGGGCTACAATCAACAGGGCGTAAGTCAGTTTTTCTAATTTAGTATACCTGATCTCGACGTCTCTCAATGCGCGACTGACGTAGTAGATCGGCTGTTGGACTTTTGCTTCTTCCTTGACAAGGATTGCCGCGAGAGCCGTGGAAGAGACCGCCAAGTATAAAAACAGTTCTTCTCCAGGCTCTGGCTTCGCCAACAGCGGAGGTGAGCCAAGGTAGCTCCTTAGTTCTTCGAACGCCTGTTGGCACTCAGGGGTCCAA
Organism: Elaeis guineensis; assembly: GCF_000442705.2. Taxonomy (NCBI): domain Eukaryota; kingdom Viridiplantae; phylum Streptophyta; class Magnoliopsida; order Arecales; family Arecaceae; genus Elaeis; species Elaeis guineensis. The sequence continues at coordinate 73,574,898 of NC_026002.2, read as the reverse complement.
TAGAAGTTCTTCGGCCGCCTGAGGGTTTGGAAGAAGGGTAAGCACCGTTCGACCGACCTCGCGATGAAGCGATTCAGGGCTGCCACCCTCCCTGTAAGGCGTTGAACCTCTTTTATCGACTTTGGGGCGGCCATCTCCTGGATGGCGCAAATTTTCTTCGGGTTGGCCTCGATTCTGCATCCTGATACCATAAAGCCCAGGAACTTTCCCGAGGTCACTCTGAAAGCACATTTAGTCGGGTTCAGCTTCATCTTATATTTTCGGAGGGCGCCGAAGGCCTCCTCAAGGTCGGTGACGTGGTTCATGGAAGATTTGCTTTTCACAAGCATATCATCCACGTAGACCTCCATATTGCGGCCGATCTGCTCCTTGAAGATTTTGTTCACCAGCCGTTGGTAGGTTGCGCCTGCATTTTTTAGACCGAAAGGCATGACCCTGTAACAGTAAAGGCCACGGTTAGTATTGAAAGCAGTCTTTTCTTCGTCTTCCAGTGCCATCCTGATTTGATTATAGCTGGAGAATGCATCCATAAAGGTGAGGAGCTCATGGCCCGAGGTCGCGTCCACCAGTTCATCAATTCTGGACAGAGGATAGCTGTCCTTTGGGCAGGCTTTATTCGGCTTTTTGAAGTCTATGCACATCCTCCACTTGTCGTTTGCCTTTTTGACTAGGACAACGTTGGAAATCCAATCAGGATAATTGACTTCTCTAATGAATCCAGCTTTCAGGAGTTTGTCCACTTCCTCGGCTATCGCTTTCTGCCTCTCTGGTGCATGACCTCGGATTTTCTCTTTCGTCGGTCGATGCTTGGGATCGACGGCCAGACGGTGCTCCATGACTTTCGTGTCAATCCCCGGCATGTCTGCTAGAACCCAAGCGAAAACGTCCGCATTCTTTCATAGAAAGTCGATGAGATGCGTCCGCACCTCTTCCCCTAGGTTGGAGCTGATCTTCACCACATACTCCGCATTCCTGTCGTTCAAAGGGATCGGAACCAGATCTTCGATTGGGCCGCCCCTCTCCTCAGTGAGGTCGTCGCGGGCATCCAGCCCATCAACTGGACAGGGGTCGGATTGGTTGCTTCTTTGCAAGGCTATGTTGTAGTAGTGTCTGGCCAGGGCTTGGTCTCCCCTGACCTCTCCGATCCCCTGGTCGGTAGGAAATTTCAACTTCAAATGGTAGGTTGACACGATGGCTCGGAGAGCATTGAGGTCAGGTCGGCCGAGGATCGCGTTGTAGGCTGACGGTGCCTTCACCATCAGGAAATTCACCAGAGCCCGAGATTGCCTTGGATATCGACCCGCGACCACAGTCAAAGTTATCACTCCCTCCACCGGAACAGTGTCGCCGGTAAACCCTACTAGAGGGAGCTAATCGGCCTCAAATGGCCGTCAAGGATGGACATTCTTAAGAAGACGTCATAGAATAAAATGTCAGTCGAACTCCCATTGTCGACAAGAATACGGCGGACGTCGTAATTAGCTATGTTCAGGGAAACTACGACCGCATCGTTATGAGGGAATTGAACTCCCTGAGCATCTTCTTCGGTGAAAGTTATGGATTCCTCGATCTTTTGCCGCTTGGGAGGTCCGGCCAATACGCCAGTCGCTCCCCGCTGAGATTCTTCCGAGATAGTGTTGGCGAAATCCGTCGGAGGCTGATTGTCCGACCGCTCCATGCCGGCAGCCATCGTCAGAGGACGTGGGACCTGAAAAACTGGAGGCGAGGCCGGAGCCTGAGATCTGGCCGCGGAGGCCGTGGGTCGCCGTGCGAATGCTTCACGAGAAGGCATCGGGCGAGGATCTAGTGGGGGAAAGAGGAGTGGATGTCGGAGAAGATGATCGGAGATGATCCCGTTGAGCGCTCCTTTAAGAATAAGGGTACTGCGAAGACACAGGCCCCTTCCTCTAGCACCAATTCTGTTGGTGCAAAAATCTACCTGCACCGGAGAAGCTGGAGTCGAGGGAGTCGCGGTCACCGCTGGAACCTGCAAAAGAAGTCTAACCTGGCCAATTGAGTCACCGGAAATGCCGCTAGTCAGGTCACAATGCATACCAGCCGGAGCGGGTCGACGAGAGTGTTTATCATCCCAGACGATCATAGTCAAACTCGGCGCCCGTCTCTTTCAGTCTAACATTTTATTGTTTTGTATTATTTATCGTTCCTCAGCTAGTAAATGTCCACCCTGTTTTGGGACCTTTCGCGATACCCCCTGCCCTCCCTTCCGTCGCGTCAGCAGCCGCCGCAGCGGCGCCTCCTCTCCCCAATCCTCTCCTCTCCTTTCATCTTCTCTGCTATTCTAAACAAAAATACACATAAAGAACAATCCCCGCCCTTCCGCTCAACTGCGGTTTTTCTTCCCAGTCCCGCACCCCTCCTCCTCTGCTGCTGCTGCTGTTAGGGTTTCTGCTTCTCTCCATCTCCTCGCGTTTCCTCGCCAGTGGAACGGGCCGGGCTCTCCTTTGCTGCTGCCGTCCGCAAGGACCACCGGATCTTTGGAGCAGGTCCTCCGGGCCAACCGCGAGACGAGATGTTCTGGCGAATCCCCAATTTCTCTGCTTCCTCTCCAGTGAGTAGAAACCCTAGCTATGATTTCCCTTCTAGGTTCTTAATGCGGTCGAAATTCATTCTTCTGCTGGATTTGACGGGAGTAGGAGAAAAAAAAATGATGGAATTTCTCCATGTCTCGATCTCACCTGTTTCTTTTACTCCAGTCAGTGTTACTTCCTGTCCCGTAGAAATTTTTGTCTTCTCGCTCTTATAATAAGCTTACTCGTTCTCTACCTGGCGTTTGTTTGCTAAATAACTTTTGTTCGCCAGCCCTCCCAAGTATCGTAGTTATTTTTGCCGAGTTCTGGTTTGCTAGATAATCACTGCATGCCATAATTCGGGCAACATTTGGTGAGGCTTGTCGAATTTGGTATGGATTTGTTTTGTAACCGCATCAGTTGACACAGTTTTAGTGATTATTTCTCCAAGTTTTTTTCTGAAGGTACCAATTGGTAACAATCTTTTCCATTTTTCACCCCCCCCCCACCCCCCCGGCCACCCACCTTCCCGATCTCCATCGCTCCCACCCCTTGCCGCTCACCTCCACCACTTCCCCCTCCACCCCCACCTCCCAATCTCTCAACCACCACCGGCCTGCGCCCCGGCCCTCTCTCAACTATTGCTACTTCCACCCCCTCTGCCCCTCATCCATGCTGCTACTTCCCCCCTTCACCACCTGTCTCCCACCTTCTTGATCTCTGGCTGGATCTCACCGCTCCTCACCCTTCCACCCCCTATAGTAGATCTACATGCATTGTCCATCGCCGCTAGATCCTATTGCTATCGATCGATTCCACCAACTAAGGACCCGCATCGGAGGCCTTGAAGTCCACACCTATGGCTCTATCTCTTACTTTGCCGATGAGAAAGTGTGCCATCTGCAAGATGTGCCAGTGCTGGCTTGCTGTCTCTAGTACCATCTATTGGCCTGTTCTTTTTCTCCTTATGTGGATCATTCTTTTTCCCTTTTTTTTCTTATCCCTCTCTTCATCTTCTCCTAATCCTATCCTGCGACTTCCCCATCCTCATAAGCCCAACCCTAGCCCTAGCCCTAGCCCTATCCCTTACCAGGTACCCCTGCAACTCCACCACCAACTCTAAGCCTAACCCCAAACCCCAGCACCAACCCTCATCCTTCCAACCACCATTTCGGTCCCTCTAATTTGAACCCTTAACACCATGGATCTTCCCAATTATAAAACCCTAACCCTTACCACCGTCTCCTCCACCGTCTCCACCACCGCTATTCAAACCTAACCCAATCCAAACCCTAAGTCTAGCCCAAACCCTAAGTCCAACCTGAACCCTAAAGCTAACCCTAAGGCTAACCGAACCCAAACCCTAAGGCTAACCCGAACCTAACCTTAATCCTAACATCCTATCCCAGTCCAGGTTGGCCCAACCCCATTCTGTAACCCAACCCATACCCCAAGGTTGATCCGAACCCTAATGCCAACCCTAAGGCTAACCTGAACCCAGACCCTAAAGCTAACCTGAACCCTCACCATACGTCTAACCCAGATCCGATCCTAATCTTGAGATCCTGTCCCAATCCAGGTTGGGTCAACCCCAATCTGGAATCGGACCCAAACTCTAAGGCTAACCCCAATCCAAACCCTAAGGGAAACCTAAACCTAGCCCTAGTCCAGCCATCCAAGCTGACCCAAACCCAAAAAAACAATCCAAAAGCTCCAAACCTGAAACCCATCAGCCCAATACCCGATAGCCGAACCACCTAACAGCCCAGTACCCATAAACCAAAACCCTAAAACCCAAGATCCCAATAACTCATTATCCGATAGCCAAATATCCAACAACTCGGATCATCATATCCAGATCCACAAAATCGAACCCGTTCTGATCAAATCCAAAATCCTAAGTTAATGCTATTAGATCCAAACCCCACCCAAAACCCAAAGCAAAGTAAGGAACTTGGGGGCTGCTGAACCTTAACAGTAACCGTCCCATTTTGATACCTCTTTTCCTTTTTTCCTTGCCCTCACACCATCATGGAGAGTGACTAAGAAGTGATTTTTGGGAATGGAAGCTACTCCATGCAGCAATCTTTCCAAATGGCAATCACTAGTGGCCACATATCCATGTTGATCGCCATAACCCTAACCCCACATGATGAAGCACGGGAGGAAGAAGGCTGCCAAATAATGCAGCAACCCCCCATAACTATGATAGCAAAACACAGACAAACCTTTTTCTTGAGTTGCATCAAAAATGCTCCCTTCCTTAGATGATGCATCAAGAGGAACGGATGGCCATAGCACACCTGCGGCAACCACCCATATACGACCTAATGAGGAATTAGAAAAAAAAAGGAAGAAATGTAGGCAAACAAAAATCTAGCTAGAGCCAAAAAAGCTCATCAAAAAATTCAATCTTCTATGGATGCCTATTGCCCACCACCCAGAGGGTGGTATTTATAGTCCGCCACTCCCTCACTGTCTGTCCACACTTCTTTGATCGAGGAGTGCCCTCCATTGATCGAAATAGATCAAGTGGCAAGACTGACTCCCTATCCAATCCATCAAATAACTCTAAAACGGTCCATTATCCAGCAGTTTCAGAAGATCATTCCTCCTAAATGATAGTCAGGAGGAACCACCTGGGATTACTCTATTCAAAGTAGTCCCATCCTGAGATCCTGCCTCCCATCCTCTTAAACAAAGATCTCTATCAGCAAGCAAGTGGATCCGGCACACGTATTTTTTATCCTTTTAAAATCATTAATGTAAGACTACCACATATTTTTTTATCATTTTTATAATTTCTAGCTTAGCCATAATTTTTTTATCATTTCTAGTTCAGCCGTAATTTTTTTTTATGCGGTCTAATTGATGCATGACATGTGGCATCTTATATCTTTTTTAATGATAAATCTAGAGACTGCTATATTTTTTTATTGCTTCTTAGACAGACACATTTTTTTTTATTGATTTCTGAATTAGATAGGTTGTAGGTTCAGCTGCAAAGAATTATGTGGGCTATTCGATGGAGGACATGTGGCAACATAGATGTGCGATACTTATCGCATCGGGAGAGCACTGGCTTCTCCTTTAGGTTGCATTTGGTAGCTGGCAATTTATCTAGATTGCTAGTAATTTAATGTGGTAATTTCGATTACTGTATTTTGGCAATCCAAATTATCTCGTGGGAGACAATCTAGATTGCTTTGGGGAGGGGTGGCTATCCAAATTACCACTTTTTTGATAATGTTGTAATAAATATTTTAGAGAAAATTATCTCTCAAAAAAATCACATAAAATCCAATGTCTAACCCTCTCCTCCACTCCCCTCCGCATGCGCCCCAGCCCATGGCTCTTCCATCTTTCTTTACCTGCCCGTGGCTCCTCCGTAGCTCCTCCACGCCCATCCCCACCACCCTCACAGCACCACATGCATCCGCCCCCTCCTCACCCCCACCCCCGGTGCGTGCAGTTCCCCATATCCCTCAGCCCGCCACTTTTTCATGCCACCACCACATTTACATCATTCCCGTTATTTCTCACCAAGGAAAAAGAAAAGCACTCGGATAAAATTATTGAGAGTATTTTGAAATTTTGATTTCACATAATCAATAATCTGATTATCACACCAAACATATTAATCAAGATTTTCAAAAATTTTAATGTAATATTATCTGTGTGTAACAAATATAGTAATTGTTGGTGCAAAAATCCGCCTGCGCTGGAGAAGCTGGAGTCGAGGGAGTCGTGGTCGCCGCCGGGACCTGCAAAAGAAGTCTAAACCGGAGGTGGGGTTGCTCCGGTAAGACCCTCCGATGCTCAAGTCAGTTCTTTGCCTCAACAAGAATGGAGTGCTTGAACGAAAATTTTAGCAGAGTTTTGAGATAGAAAATAGAGATTAGAGAATAACGTATCTGGGGTCCCCTTTTATAGATGGGGGGAGCAAAGGATTGATAGCGACTGTCTATGATTGCCTCGTCGTGGGCTGTACGGGGCCAGGAGGAATTAATCATGAAGAGTAATGGGGTGGAGTTGTGGCTGTCATCATGGCTCACCACGTGGAATCAGTTGCGGGGAGTGGAGCGGCGTCTGTTGTCGTGACTCATCAAGGAGTAGTGGAACTGCAAAGGATCCGTCGTAGGGAGTGGGGCAGAGTCGTGGCCGTTACTGTGGCCCGCCAGGGAGTAATGGAGCCGCGTAGAATCCACCGCAGAGAGTGGAGCAGAGTCGTGGCCGTTACTGCGGCCTGTCAGGGGGTCCAGATTTGTCGACTGAAGTTCGGTTGGAGTCTGATTTTCGCAGAAGTCCGGATGGGGATCATTTGTCGAGGAATCTAGGTCGAGACCTTCAGCAGGAGTTCAGGGTGGAAGTCCGGCTCCCGTGGGGGCCCGGACAAATCCCACCTGTAGCTGGAGTCGGAGGCGAAATCCGGCTCCCGTAGGAGCTCGGATGAAGTCTTCCAGCAATCGAAGTTGGAGATGGAGTCCGGCTCCCGTAGGAGTCTGGATGAAGTTTACCTGCAGTTGAAGTAGGAGATGGGGTCCGGCTCCCGTAGGAGTCCGGATGAAGTTTACCTGCAGTTGAAGTTGGAGACGGAGTCTGGCTCCCATAGGAGTCCGGACGAAGTTTACCTGCAGCTGAAGTTGGAGACGGAGTCCAGCTCCCGTAGGAGTCCGGACGAAGTTTACCTGCAGCTGAAGTTGGAGACGGAGTCCGGCTCCCGTAGGAGTCCGAACGAAGTTTACCTGCAGTTGAAGTTGGAGACGGAGTCCGGTTCCCATAGGAGTCCGGATGAAGTTTGCCTGCAGTCGAAGTTGGAGACGGAGTCCGACTCCCGTAGGAGTCCGGATGAAGTTTGCCTGCAGTCGAAGTTGGAGACGGAGTCTGGCTCCCGTAGGAGTCTAGACGAAGTTTGCCTGCAATTGAAGTTGGAGACGGAGTCCGGCTCCCATAGGAGTCCGGACAAAGTTTACCTGCAACTGAAGTTGGAGACGGAGTCCGGCTCCCGTAGGAGTCCGAACGAAGTTTACCCGTAGCTAAAGTCGGAGATGGAGTCCGGCTCTCGTAGGAGTCCAGACGAAGTTTGCCTACAGTCGAAGTTGGAGACGGAGTCCGGCTCCCGTAGGAGTCCGGACGAAGTTTACCAGCAGTTGAAGTTGGAGATGGAGTCCGGCTCCCATAGGAGTCCGAACGAAGTTTACCTGCAACTGAAGTTGGAGACGGAGTCCGGCTCCTGTAGGAGTCCAGACGAAGTTGACCCGCAGCTGAAGTCAGAGACGGAGTCCGGCTCCCGTAGAAGTCCGGACGAAGTTTACCTATAGTTGAAGTTGGAGACGGAGTCCAGCTCCCATAGGAGTTCGGACGAAGTTTACCTGCAGCTAAAGTTGGAGACGGAGTCCGGCTCCCATAGGAGTCCGGACGAAGTTTACCCACAGCTGAAGTCGGAGACGGAGTCCGGCTCCCGTAGGAGTCCGGACGAAGTTTGCCTGCAATCGAAGTTAGAGACGGAGTCCGGCTCCCATAGGAGTCCGGACGAAGTTTGCCTGCAATCAAAGTTGGAGACGGAGTCCGGCTCCCGTAGGAGTCCGGACGAGGTTTACCTGCAGTTGAAGTTGGAGACGGAGTCCGGCTCCCGTAGGAGTCCGGACGAAGTTTGCCTGCAGTCAAAGTTGGAGATGGAGTCCGGCTCCCGTGGGGTCACTCCTGACACGAACTTCAGCTTGGGGGGTTTTACACCCAACATCAGTCTCTCTACTTCCGAGTTCGTGCTTCGAGCAAAGGAAGCACAGAAAATTTTCACAGTCGAAGTCATTTCCTCGAATTCTGCACACGACCGCCCTCGAAAATCTTGGCATTTAATGCATGCGTGCTGGAGCCTTTTTCTGATTAGGGCGATCCAAAAAGTCCTTTCGAAGCTCCCACCAGGGTGTAATCCTAAGCGTCACGCCATAGCGGTCCGTGAACGGTCAACCCTATGTCGCGGTGAGTGGGACACGTGGCGGGCATTGGTAGGCCTAGGGATATCTGCCACCATAACTGCACCAGGCTCCATTGCTTATTTAAGCCCCCGCCTTTACTCCAGGGGCTTCACTTCGCCTGAGGGTCGACACCTTTCTTTCGCCTGAGAGTTTAGCCACTCAGCCACTCCATCGGTGCCTTTTTTGACTCCGAGCACCCTTCGCACCAGTCTTTGCCATCCCCGTCGGCTCTCCGCCGCCTTCAATCCCCTCGCCTCTTCGAGGAGTTCTCCCACTGGGGCCCCCGCCCCGGAGGCCAACCTCGAGAGGATGTCACGGACCAAGAGGAGTGTGAGGAGGAAAACAGCGGCCTGCAAGTTCTCTAGCTGTCAAACTGTCACCGAGGGTTTTCGTCGCCTTAAAGGGGGCTCGAGGGAGAATTCCTTCAACAACAGGGGTTTAATGACGGGGTCCACCGACAAGGGCCTTCCACTCGAGAGTTTTGGAGTAGCCGAATGGGGTGACACCGATCAAGGAGGCAGAGTTGTCGTCACAAGCTGTGGCAGGATTCTTGACGTCGTCGGGGTCGAAGGACCAGAAGCGGTCGGCACCGATGGTGGGGCAGTAGAACTTGTTGCGGGGATGGTGGAAGTAGCGCATGCCGACCTTGTCGGAGTACCTAGGACGGTGGTTGTCATGGAGCACACGGTGGTGGCGCATGCCTCCGGCGCCATCGCGGCCTCTGGGATACCTCCGGTTCTTCTTGAAGCAGGTCGTCGTCACCGCTGCTGTTGCCTTCGCTGCCCCCTGAATTCTATCCCATCCTTTTCCCCCTAGGGTTGGGGTTTCGGTGATGGAGCAGAACGAGGCAGGGGGCGAGAGCCGAGAGACTTATCACACGTACTGGAAAATACTGCTGAGAAGGACGGAACCGGGAAGAGAAGTCGACAGCTTGAAGTGGTCTCCGGTGTATCCCTTTATTTTCTTTTTCTGACCCTCCGGATCTTGTAACGTACATCTTGTTAATCGAAAAATGAGAAGGAGATTTTGTTACTTCGTCCGCACTTTACGTCGAATTGCTGCCTGCCGAACTTCTTTCCTTTACCGTTGTTATTGTTGTATTCCCTTCTCTCTCTTTCTTCTTCTTTTTTTTTTTTTGAGGTCGTCCGGAGGTTACTGGTTATGGCCATGTCGGCTCGCCTTTCCAGTCATCCTTCTTCTTCAGTCTTAATGGCTCTATAATGTGTATTTAATAAATAATATAAGAAGAGAATTTTTTGCTACCTCTTTTACCCATGTGTTGAATTGTCGCCTGCTGTGCTTCTTTCGGCCTTTGTGTCATTCATAGGTACCCGATTGCCATCGCATCGGCCCGTCCTTTCATTCAAGACCGCAGATTTGTCTGGGGCCGCTCGGGCTTGGTGCCCCCCATTAGGGCTCGAGCTCGGAGGTCTGAGCTTCTCGTCACCCTGAGAAAGTCGTCTTGTCTCGGGCTTGCGTTGAGAGCTTTCTTGAAAGCTGGGCTTCTTGATAAGAACCCCAACCCTTGCTGAGGTGAGGTTCTCTGCATATTTGATGCTGTTTGTTTTCCATTCGTCGCCGATGAAGTCCATCGCTTTCCTTTTTCATCACTTTCCTCTTTAACTCCTCTCCGCTTTCCCCTTTTTCTTTTTTGATTGGGATTTTTCCCTCTGCTCTTGGTGGGGTTGCGGGAGTCTGGCTCCAGTAGGTGAAGTCAGGGCAAAGTTCGGCTCCCGTAGGAGTCGGGGTGAAGTCCGGCTCCCATAGGAGTCCGGACGGAGCCTACCTGCAATCGAAGTCAGGGGCGAAGTCCAGCTCCCGTAGGAGTCCGAATGAAGCTTACCAGCGGTCAAGGTCAGGGATGAAGCCCGGCTCCCATAGGAGTCCGGGCGGAGTCTTCCCGTAGCCGGAGTCGGAGACGAGATCTGGCTCCCGCAAGAGTCCGGACGGAGTCTGCTTGCGGTTGAAGTCGGGGACGGAGTCCGGCTCCCATAGGAGTCCGGGCGAAGTCTACCTGCGATCAAAGTCGAGGATGAAGTCCGGCTCCCGTAGAAGTCCGGACGGAGTCTTATTGCGAAGGGGCTGCTGGGAAGGTCCCCCTTTTTCTCATTTGGTCTTGAATGAGATATGTTATCAGTGGGCCGATCCAGCTGGGCTCGTGGTCAATTTCCATCATGGGCCGCGATTCTTTCATACTCGGATACTTTAGAACTTCAAAGAGAACATTCTTAGGCAATTCGACCGGAGCCAGAATTGCCAGCTTGGAGAGAAGGTCAGCCCTGATATTTTCCATCCTCAGAATCTACTTGATGTTGAAGCTACTGAAGGCGGGGACGAGCTCCTTTACCTTTTCAAGATACTTAGCCATGCTGTCCTCCCGTGCTTCATAGTTTTCGTTGACTTGTCCCACTACTAGTTGGGAGTCGCTGTGGACTTTGAGCCGATCTACTCCCAGCTCTTTGGCGATCTTCAGTCCTGCGATCAGAGCTTCATATTCTGCTCCATTGTTTGTTGCGGAGAACTCGAAGCGCAGAGCGTACTCCATGACGATTCCCTCTGGACTGATCAAGATCAGGCCCGCGCCTGCGCTTGACATGTTGGAAGACCCGTCCACGTAGAGGGCCCAAAAGCAACCAGAGGGATCTGCTTCTTCTTTGGGGGAGTTCGGTCGGGTCTCCAGGCCATCAATTTCACCTTGTTCAGGTTCGGCCTCCTCAGGGATAGTACACTCCACTATGAAATCTGCCAATATCTAGGCCTTCACTGCTGGCCTGGGTCAGTAGTTGATGTCGAATTCTGTGAGCTCGATCGCCCATTTTGCCATCCTCCCGAAGGCATCTACCCGATGTAGAATCACCTTGATCGGTTGGTCGGTGAGCAGTGTTACGGTGTGCCCTTGAAAGTAAGATCGGAGCCTCCGGGCTGAAATCAATAGGGTGTAAGTCAGTTTTTCTAATTTGGTATACCTGGTCTCGGCGTCTCTCAATACGTGACTGACGTAGTAGATCGACCGTTGGACTTTTGCTTCTTCCTTGACAAGGACTGCCGCGAGAGCCGTGGGAGAGACCGTCAGGTATAAAAATAATTCTTCTCCAGGCTCTGGCTTTGCCAACAGTGGAGGTGAGCCGAGGTAGCTCTTTAGTTCTTCAAATGTCTGTTGGCACTCAGGGGTCCAACAGAAGTTCTTCAGCCACCTGAGGGTTTGGAAAAAGGGTAAGCACCGTTCGACCAACCTCGCGACGAAGCGATTCAGGGCTGCCACCCTCCCTGTAAGGTGCTGAACCTCTTTTATTGACTTCGGGGCGGCCATCTCCTGGATGGCGTGAATTTTCTTCGGGTTGGCCTCGATTTCGTGTCCTGATGCCATAAAGCCCAGAAACTTCCCCGAGGTCACTCCGAAAGCACATTTAGTCGAGTTCAGCTTCATCTTGTATTTTCGGAGGGCGTCGAAGGCCTCCTCGAGGTTGGTGACGTGGTTCATGGACGATTTGCTTTTCACGAGCATGTCATCCACGTAGACCTCCATATTGCGGTCGATCTGCTCCTTGAAGATTTTGTTCACCAGCCGTTGGTAGGTTGCGCCTGCATTTTTGAGGCCGAAAGGCATGACCCTGTAATAGTAAAGGCCACGGTTAGTAATGAAAGCAGTCTTTTCTTCATCTTTCGGTGCCATCCTGATTTGATTATAGCCGGAGAATGCATCCATAAAGGTGAGGAGCTCATGGCCCGAGGTTGCGTCCACCAGTTCATCAATTCTGGGCAGAGGGTAGCTGTCCTTTGGGCAGGCTTTATTCAGCTTTTTGAAGTCTGTGCACATCCTCCACTTACCGTTTGCCTTTTTGACTAGGACAACGTTGGAAATCCAGTCAGGATAACTGACTTCTCTAATGAATCCAGCTTTCAGGAGTTTGTCCACTTCCTCGGCTATCGCTTTCTGCCTCTCTGGTGCATGATCTCGAATTTTCTCTTTCATCGGTCGATGCTTGGGATCGACGGCCAGGCGGTGCTCCATGACTTTCGTGTCAATCTCCGGCATGTCTGCTGGAACCCAAGTGAAAGCATCCGCATTCTTTTGTAGAAAGTAGATTAGATGCGTCCGCACCTCTTCCCCTAGGTTGGAGCCGATCTTCATCACATGCTCTGCATTCCCGTCGTTCAAAGGGATCGGAACCAGATCTTCGATTGGGCCGCCCCTCTCCTCAGTGAGGTCGTCGCGGGCATCCAGCCCATCAACTGGACAGGGGTCGGATTGGTCGCTTCTTTACAAGGCTATGTTGTAGCAGTGTCTGGCCAGGACTTGGTCTCTCCTGACCTCTCTGATCCCCTGGTCGGTAGGGAATTTCAACTTCAAATGGTAGGTTGACACGATGGCTCGGAGAGCATTGAGACCAGGTCGGCCGAGGATCGCGTTGTAGGCTGACGGTGCCTTCACCACCAGAAAATTCACCAGAGCCCGGGATTGCCTTGGATATCGACCCGCGGCCACAATCAAAGTTATCACTCCCTCCACCGAAACAGCATCGTCGGTAAACCCTACTAGAGGGGAGCTAATCGACCTCAAATGGCTGTCAAGGATGGACATTCTTGAGAAGGCGTCGTAGAATAAAATATCGGTCGAACTCCCATTGTCGACAAGAATGCGGTGGACGTCGTAATTAGCTATGTTCAGAAAAACTATGACCGCATCGTTATGAGGGAATTGAACTCCCTAAGCATCTTCTTCGGTGAAAGTGATGGATTCCTTGATCTTTTGCCGCTTGGGAGGTCCGGCCAATATGCCAGTCGCTCCCCACCGAGATTCTTCCGAGATAGTGTTGGCGAAATCCATCGAAGGCCGATTGTCCGACCGCTCCATGCCGGCAGCCATCGCCGGAGGACGTGGGACTTGGGAAATTGGAGGCGAGGCCGGAGCCTGAGATCTGGCTGCGGAGGCCATGGGTCGCCGTGCGGATGCTTTGCAAGAAGGCATCGAGTGAGGATCTAGTGGGGGAAGGAGGAGTGGATGTCGGAGAAGATGATCAGAGACGGTCCCGTTGAGCGCTCCTTTAAGAACAAGGGTACTGCGAAGACACAGGCCCCTTCCTCTAGCGCCAATCCTGTTGGTGCAAAAATCCACCTGCGTCGGAGAAGCTGGAGTCGAGGGAGTCGCGGTCGCCGTCGGGACCTGCAAAAAAAGTCTAAATCGGAGGTGGGCTTGCTCCGGCAAGACCCTCCGACGCTTAAATCAGTTCTCTGCCTCAACAAGAATGGAGTGTTCGAACGAAAATTTTAACAGAGTTTTGGGATAGAAAATAGAGCTTAGAGAATAACGTATCTGGGATCCCCTTTTATAGACGGGGGGAGCAAAGGATTGATAGCGACTGTCTATGATTGCCTCATCGTGGGCCGTACGGGGCCAGAAGGAATTAATCATGAAGAGTAATGGGATGGAGTCGTGGCTGTCATCATGGCTCGCCATGTGGAATCAGTTGCGGGGAGCGGAGCGACGTCCGTTGTCGCGACTCGCCAGAAAGTAGTGGAACTGCACAGGATCTACCGCAGGGAGTGGGGCAGAGTCGTGACCGTTGCTGCGACCCGCCAGAGAGTAATGAAGCCGCGTAGGATCCACCGCAGGGAGTGGAGCAGAGTCATGGCCGTTACTGCGGCCTGCCAGGGGGTCCAGACTTGTCAGCTGAAGTTCGGTTGGAGTCTGATTTCCGCAGAAGCCCGGATGGGGATCATTTATCGAGAAATCTAGGCCAAGACCTTCAGCAGGAGTTCAGGATGGAAGTCCGGCTCCTGTGGGGGCCCGGACAAATCCCACCTGTAGCTGGAGTCGGAGGCGAAATCCGACTCCCGTAGGAGCTCGGACGAAGTCTTCCTGCAATCGAAGTTGGAGAAGGAGTCCGGCTCCCATAGGAGTCTGGACGAAGTTTACTTGCAGTTGAAGTTGGAGATGGGGTCCGGCTCCCGTAGGAGTCCGGACGAAGTTTACCTGCAGTTGAAGTTGGAGACGGAGTCCGGCTCCCATAGGAGTCCAGACGAAGTTTACCTGCAGCTGAAGTTGGAGACGGAGTCCGGCTCCCGTAGGAGTCCAGACGAAGTTTGCCTGCAGTCGAAGTTGGAGACGGAGTCCGGCTCCCGTAGGAGTCTGGATGAAGTTTGCCTGCAGTCGAAGTTGGAGACGGAGTCTGGCTCCCGTAGGAGTCCGGACGAAGTTTGCCTGCAGTCGAAATTGGAGACGGAGTCCGACTCCCATAGGAGTCCGGACGAAGTTTACCTGCAGTTGAAGTTGGAGACGGAGTCCGGCTCTCGTAGGAGTCCGGACGAAGTTTACCCGCAGCTGAAGTCGGAGACGGAGTCCGGCTCCCGTAGGAGTCCGGACGAAGTTTGCCTGCAGTCAAAGTTGGAGACGGAGTCCGGCTCCCGTAGGAGTCCGGACGAAGTTACCTGCAGTTGAAGTTGGAGACGGAGTCCGGCTCCCATAGGAGTCCGGATGAAGTTTACCTGCAGCTGAAGTTGGAGATGGAGTCCGGCTCCCGTAGGAGTCCAGACGAAGTTTACCCGCAGCTGAAGTCGGAGATGGAGTCCGACTCCCGTAGAAATCCGGACGAAGTTTACCTGCAGTTGAAGTTGGAGACGGAGTCCGACTCCCATAGGAGTCCGGACGAAGTTTACCTGCAGCTGAAGTTGGAGACGGAGTCCGGCTCCCGTAGGAGTCCGGACGAAGTTTACCCGCAGCTGAAGTCGGAGACGGAGTCCGGCTCCCGTAGGAGTCCGGACGAAGTTTGCCTACAGTCGAAGTTGGAGACGAAGTCCGGCTCCCGTAGGAGTCCGGACGAAGTTTGCCTGCAGTCGAAGTTGGAGACGGAGTCCGGCTCCCGTAGGAGTCCGGACGAGGTTTACCTGCAGTCGAAGTTGGAGACGGAGTCCGGCTCCCGTAGGAGTCCGGACGAAGTTTGCCTGCAGTCGAAGTTGGAGACGGAGTTCGGCTCCCGCGGGGTCACTCCTGACACGAACTTCGGCTGGGGGGTTTTACACCCAACAGTATTCAATATTACTGACAATCTAATAATGATAATTTATCTTAAAAATAATTTATATTATCCTTCAAGATTGCGTGGCGATGCACCAAATGCAACCCTAATATAGTTGTATAGGTTCTTCCACACGCGTCATCCTTGGTTTGCACGAGTAAGTGATTTACTTTTCTGCCACCCAGCTTTTCTTTTTATTCTTTAATAATCATTCTTAACCGCCCAAAAGTTTCCGTTGGTCGGTGAAGGAGCTATTGTCCCCCTGATCGTGTTTTCTTTCGTTTAAAGCATCTCTGAACAGTGTGATAGCAGTTCATTATCTTATTAGTCTGGGCCATTTGTTACAACAGTTGTAAGGGGTTTCTTGGTTATTTTTGGTATTCATATGCACGTTCTGGAAGCTATGTTCTGGAAGAAATGCTTATCAGATTTGTTTATGAAGATATAAAGAGCAGGAATGTTTATGGAGAGCTTATCAAGAGACTGGAGAGTCCTGTTACCTCAGGAGAAGGACAATTAGACTCCTTAACTTCGGATACTTCTTTTAGAAATTTCTGTTATACAAATGAAGGCTTTTGGCGCATTTTATAGGTAGATGAAATGATGGTGAGACTGGGGAAATGCTGGACACCAAATTAGAACTTTGATAAGAACTCTCAATTTGTATTGGAAAAACAAAAAAGGTATGCAACGTTGGTGGGATTCAGAGTTAAGGTTGTGCTAAACAGAGGTAGTAGAAATTCTTGAATCAAATTATTTTTGTTAAATTTATTTATATTGGTTGAATGGACTGAGGGATCTATAGTGGTTTCTAAATTGAAGTACAGTGAACGAGGTAGAGATGTGCGTCCTAAGATGTTACGTAGGCCTGTACTAATACAAAGATAATGATAGAACTTGCTGCGCTGTCTAAATTGGCTTGTTAGGTTTAAGGAGGGCCCTCAAGCGTAAACTACGGGCAAGCAATAATAGAGAGGATTGCTTGATAGAAACTTACCGTTATTTTTGTTTATTGACTTTTTCTCTTGGGTATCCATAGTTCTAAATTTCATTCCCAGCTAATTATAAGTGAAATTGTTAATGAAAATTGATATCATTCCAGTGATAAAGTCGATGTTGCTTCAAACAAACATGATAGATCACTATCTCATGATTAAACTCTTTGTTTAAAATTGATTACATGACTGCTTTAAATTAAAAAAGTTTGAGGCATAAATGAATTCATATTCTGCAGATTTCTCACCTTAGGATCTAGGTCGTCCAAGCCTAGTGCCACCCATAATTCCTCTATTCTGAAATTATACCTAGATAGACTCAGTTTATTTGGTTTTTCTTCTGTCTTTTTGTTTGACCAACTATTCTGATCTTTGTTATTCCTTACCGCATTATGATGATTTCTAATTTAAGAGACTTTGATTTATTTCTGCAGTTTTATTCCAACCTTTTTTTTTTTTTGCATTGAGAGCTTCATTTGATCATCGATATTGTTGGAAAACTTTTGGTTGTCTTCAGAGCATGTTTGAACTTGAAAGAGATCTTTTTGTAATCGCATTTGGACTTCTTTACAAGCTGGTGAGAGTCTTCAGTTTCTCTTCCCCAGAGATGCGGGTGCACTATGGAAATTAATAGTTTTCTCTTTTGTTTAACCTGCGTTGCAATTGGGAAGTTCTTTCTCTGAGAGAGGCGGAGACCAAGGCTTATGGTGTAATATGTTCTTTACTTTCCGAACACTAGCTTTGTGAGATAGATGATGTATTTTGAAAGCTTGGAAGGGGTTGTGCTTGGAATCATAAAAACCAGATTTAAAATGGAAACGTCTGCATTGGGGGTAAGAAAAATAAATATAATAAAATATTTATATTTATTAAAATAGATAAATACATATTATTTAAAATTATAGATATTTTAAATAGATAATGTATCTTAATCATAGATATCTCGATAATAGATATAATAAAATAGATAAATATAATTAAATATAATTTTAAAAAATTACATTCTATGCATCGTAAAGAAGTATAAGCTAATTGAGAAATTTTTTGTGCACCGTGCATGGGGCCAGACAAAAAAAAAAAAATCGCACCACTATCCAGCCTCATGTGTGAGTCAATTATCGTGTGCAATGCTTATGTTCCGTACTGTACGTGGTGCAGAAAGAATTTCTCTAAGCTAGTTTTATCAAAACTTTATATTGGATCCGTGCTCGAGGCCAGCCCAACTCTGGACTTTGATGTGAAAAACTGGATTCCAATTATCCCTGATCCAACCTGGCTTGAGCCGTCCGATTACCTAACTTTTTGGGCTTGGGCTTAAAATCATGAACGTGGAAAATAAACCAAGCTGGGGCCGAATCATGTGAGTCCTGTGCTGTATCTGGCCTTGTTGCAGGCCAGGTTATATCACATGCATTACGCCCAGGAGGTATCATCAGATATACAGGCGACGAGGAATTGCACTGAGTGGACACCCAAAGCCTTGTGTTCCTATGTGCTCCATATATGACTTATCACGTGACTCAGGATCTCAAATGTGGAAGAGAGAATCTATTCAAAACTCCACTCGTGATTGGAATTCTGCGGGCTGCCAATTAATGTCAGTTAAAGTCTTTGCCCAATTAACTTGAAGTAGTTATGGATATGTTTGTCTTGTTTCGGTCTAGCATGTTAACTCTGGTTTCTTATAAGTAGATGTTCTCTTCACCCAACCAAAGTGAACTGCCAAGTGCCAATGGAACAATCGTGCCCTTTGAGGCTGGGCTGTTCGGTAGGTTAGTCTGGCCCGCCTTGTGGCACCAAGAATTCATATCCGGACCAACAGTGGAAGACAGGCCCAGCCCAGTGACCAGAGGGCCGAAGGCCATTCAGTGAATCAGGGGAGCGAGGGTGGCTCAACACATTGGGATGTCTAAAGCTA
Organism: Elaeis guineensis; assembly: GCF_000442705.2. NCBI lineage: Eukaryota > Viridiplantae > Streptophyta > Magnoliopsida > Arecales > Arecaceae > Elaeis > Elaeis guineensis. The sequence continues at coordinate 73,556,463 of NC_026002.2, read as the reverse complement.
AATACTAAAATATGATTTTTTTTTATTGAACTTTATATAAATTTTTTACTGAAATTTTATTTTTCTAACTTTTTGAGATGCAAAATTTTTAATTAAATTTTTATAATAAAGTTCTTCTAATATTTTTTTTTCAATTTATAATATAGTTAATCTATTTAATCTTTTTTGAAATATTATTGATCTTAAATAAGATTTTATTAATTTTAATTTTAAATTTTTTTTCTACCGAAGCAATACTTATTAAAATTATTAATATTATTCTAAAAGTAATATATGCATTTGAAAAAGAATCGACTCATTTTATATGATTGAGTATGTTTATTGGACTGTTATTTTTTACTTGTATAATTTTTTTTAAATTGTTAGCTCTGAAAATAAATCTAAATCATCAATATCAGAGTAGTTATTATATTTTAAGAAACATTCAAGATTAAGATAATATTCTTTCAAACTATCATTGTCTAATGACTTCGATTTTTTATCACTAAATACAAAACTAAATATATTTTCAATATATCTGAAACTATTCTAATTTTCTTTGGAGTGAAAAAATTGCTTGATTTACTATATATAAGAAATAATTAATTCTAAATATTTCTTCAAGAGATTTTATTATTTTATTGTAAATATTCTCATCAAATTATTTTTTTCTATAAATGATACATTTATCATAAAATTTAGGCTCTATTTTTATTTCAAATATAATTTTTTTAAAAAAATTATAGTAGATGCAAATCTATATTCTCTATATTTTTCAAAAATAGAAAGAAGACCTTTTAGTTGTTTTATAGCAACATCAATATGCATATTTTTTGATTGTAAATTTTTACTAACTAAGTTAATAGCAAATAATATATTATACTAAATAGTCATATCCAACAAAAACTCAAAATTTCCAAACTCATATGTTGTGAAGCAATTAGCTTCACTTTTAGTTTTAAAATTTTTACTAATTTCTGCTAATTTCAATAAAACATCTCTTATTTGTGGAGCTTGAAATCTTATTGCTTTAATACTTTCAATACGATTTTTTCCATGTGTTTATGACAATGATTTAAGAGTTAAATCAGATATATTATTGTATAAAATTTTTTTATCATTTAGTAGAAGAAGAAAATAATAAATATATATATTGTACCACTCTAAAAAATGATATAACTTTAGTACAAGAGTTAGCCTTCATATATTTCTGTTTGCCCTTCATATTATATCCAATATGAAGCTTTTATTGTACACGGCTATAGGAGTTTATTTAGAAATATATACTATGTACAAAATATCTGAACATAGCCCCAATACAAACATTTGCATTAGTAAACGGAGAGGACTAAGTTCAAAAAGTAAAAAGAAAACAAAAGAAACAACAACTATGAATAATACAGTAGATCCAAAAGGTATAAAAATCGTTAGAAAAGGAATATTAATCTGAGTAACCCAGCCAAACTTTGAACTTGAACAAAAGGTGTGTAGTATGCTGAAGCAAGGATAAGTGGCCTCCATCTATAATAGTAAAGATTTAGCATAATTGTTACAAAAGGTGCTGTTAAAAGTGAAGGGAATCCATAGCACGATTCTAGTTGAACCTTCTTTTTATAAAAAAAAATAACAATGCAGCATTATTTCTTTGACCACGCTATTACCAGTCTCAGTTGCCACATGTGTCGTAACTCAGGAAAGAAAAAAAATAAAAGAAACAAACTGATGCATGGAGACTCTGACCTTCCGCCTTCCTTGCCATCGCTCAGATGTCGGAAGCCCAAAAATCCACCGTCGTGGTGCCGCCGGAAGCTTGAAACTTTGCCCTGCTGGAGATATCCTTCAAGCGTGGAATGTCCGCCGTCGGAGATCAGGAGACGCCCCTCAAGTCAGATCGTTACCGTCGGATGGTGGGATGGGTCTGCATCCTCTCTATCGATGGTGGTACCACCGGTGCCTTTGATGGCCTTTTCATTGGTGTCGCCTTCACTTGCTTCAAGGCCTCCCTCTGCAAGCTCTCCGACGACCTCACTGTCCGAATTGCCAACTTCTTCGCCCACGGCCCCGATAGACAACCGCTCTTCTCCGTCTCGAGGCCTCCTCACCCACTCCTGTCTCATCGCTCCCGCTCGTCGTCTCCTGTCTCGCCGTCTCCGTCTTTATCTCCAGTGCCATTCATCTTCTCGTGTCCGTAGGTGGATGGCTGGATGTGGTGCAAATGGATGGCAGAGAGAGGGGGCTTAAAATAAATTGGGGCCTAAAGCCCTTGCTTTACTTTGGTGGCCTTATCCTTAAGCCGGCACTGGGGGAGACACGTTTCCTTACAAGTGTCTGGGGAATTTAGCTCTCGAGATGTTAACAAAATAATTGCTGTTTCTGCTAGAGAGTATTGTGACTTATCCGAAACCATGCCAAGGATTCAGGGAGAACCATGTTTTGGAAAGCAAAAACACTACTTCAAATCGGAAATAAAACTGTTTCTTTCCATGTGGAATAACAGGGCCATTCTTGAATGTATTGTATGCATCTGCATCAATGAGCTGGTGAAAATGAAACTAGGTCCCTAATATCCTCTCTCTCTCTCTCTCTCTCTCTCTCTCTTTTGAAAAAGCATTAATCATTATTATCTTTTTCTATGAAAATATATTAATTGTATATATCTCTACAACCATTTGAACTAATTAAACTCTCATGTGGGCTGCACTAGTCTATTTCTTTATCAATCATCATATCCAAGATTGATAAGTGCACCTCCAATTTGTAAGAGGTAATTCCTTATTACTATATAGAAAAATAATCATAATGAGAAGAAAATTTACATCCAAGTGTCATGAATATTTTCTCATTTAATCAATTATCAGTTATACTTGAATAATGTACCACTATAATCAACGTATCATTACATTGAATATTCATAAATATTATTTGGAATGTTATTTTGGAATGATTTACATCTGTCAAACCTTTTGGTAGTGGTCGAAGGAAAACCATCTCAATATTTCTGACTTTATCACTTCGGATATAGACAATGTAAAGGCATGATCATATCGGCCCGTGAATATCAGCGGTGGTTACAACCATAGTCATTATCGCACGGTTAAAATAGTCATAATCATCCAGGCACGTGGATAAATAACTGTTATAGCTCATAATTTCACAAACCGATCATTGCCGTACAGGTATTTTTTTTTTTTTTTTTGATAGAAGCTATACAGTTATTGTATGTCCTGCTTATTATAGGAATGGCATCTGATCTTTTTTTATAAATAGAAGGCTGGAGATCTTCGTATAAGTTTCTCGATGTTCATTCCACAGCACAAATTCTCACTCGAACTCTCTCTTCTTCTATTGTTCTCTGAATCCGAACTGATTTTAGCATTGAAAGATCTCTTGTCAAAAAAATTTTGACAAAAAAAATTATTTTAGATCCCAAGAAGCGGCAGTGATCTCACCAACCTCAAGCATATTTCATCCCTATCGATCTTAGCCTGATCTTGAAGTTGGCTATACTGCATCCTTGAGCATTGGGATGGTACTGTTGCCCACAGGTATTGAAACTCTTTCCAAATGCGCTGGCTTTAGCATCATTTGAGCTCAGCCTTTGGCATCCACACTTTAAACCTCCAACCCCTTGAATCCTTCACCACTCACTCAATCGCACTATTAGTGGTAGCTAGAAAGGAATTGGTAGCATAGATAATCCACAGATATTGAGGATATGTGACGTAAAAAACTAGACAGAGGCCTTAGTAGGTTCCGCGGTCGCGGGTACTAGATTCCATTTCTCTTTTTTCCCCCGGTTGTCGAACAGCGTAACCTGCCGGTTTGATCTGGAAAAGCAAAGGAAGAGGAATAGTTGCAAAACCCATTTGCAAGCTAATGGCCACCTCAGGCAGTAAAAGAAGACAAAGGTTCCCATCCTTGCCCTGCCCCACAGCTATTCGTGCTTCAAGAGGGATCCGTTCATAATTGAACCAAACTACATGGGGAAAGATCAAATGAACGGCTAAGGGATATCCAAGGATGGAAAAGGTCAAAGTGGCTGCTGCAACTTGGAAAAAGGAAGGGTTCAAAAGAATTCTTTCAAAAAGGTAACCAGAGACAGCAAGGTCACAGTTGTATGTCTGCAAGCTAAATGATGTGATCTTCCTTGAAGCCCACTGGGCGGGTTTTCCTGTCAGCTTGATTTAGGATTGTGCTTTCTGTGGATTGCTACAGTACTAGTGATTTGAATTTTTGGATCTAGAGGCAGGGTTCGGATTGGATCTTTCACACGAAAGAATGATTTATCATTTATCCATCGTTGGATCGCATAACCGCCGTTAGGAGATTATGAAAGAGAGAGTTCGGAGTGCTTTGAGAGCTGTGCGATGCATAATCCAATGGTTGATGTTGCCAAAGGAGAATAATCATTCTTTTGTGCGGAAGATACAAACCGAACCCCCTAAATGCGAGTTGTCCCATCTTGTCTGATTATCTTCTTGCTTGAATTGAGCCAAGTAAAAATTAAAGACTAAATCACAATTTATTAAAGGAAAATATCTTTAGGTCATGTCATGTCGATTCAATTTATTCCAGTAAGACTTGGGCTTTTGATCTTGGGCCAATCTGATACCATTCTATTTAGAGTTCGGATTTTCTGTGGTGCATATTTGGCATCGCAGATGGTTATACATTCTTGGATAGCATGAATTAACTGAAATTTATGGCTCCTAAAATTACGATGCTAGATAGGTTTTATCTAGCATTGAATAAATATTTATAATTTATTAGTGGATTGTTTTTATTTACATGTGCAGTATTTGCCAGCTCAAACACTTGGTGTGAAACCACCCTAGACTTTTACCGTGACTTTGATATGCAAGAAAACAAGCATAGAGCAGCAGAAAATGCGTTCAACATGGATATATGAATTTTAGGGACTTTCGGATTGCTAGAAGTATTAAGTTTAATAAATATTATTGGTCTATTTTCTATTAATTTAGATCCAGATTGTATTTGATAGTGGCAATCTATCGAGATTGCTGGCAATTTAAAAGGGTTCTATTAGATTATCATGTTTAGTATGCTTTTTGAATTGATAATCCAGAGGGAAGGGGTGACTATCCAGATTATCACGTATTTGGTAATCTTGTAATAATTTTTTTAGACAAAAATATCCTCAAAAATTCGGACGATCTTTTTTCTCACGTTGGGCAGCGGAAATAGGGTGGGCCAAAACCGGCGCCCTCTTTCACAAAATCCGATCGACAGTGGTACCAAAATTCGACGAATCGATGGACCGCCGCCGTCTCCCAACTGCCGGCCGTCGGTAGCCATCAGGAAGCAAGAAGAAAATACCGATCAAGATGAGATTCGACGACCCATCCTCCTCCCCCCTTTTTTTTTTATTTGTTTGGTTAACTGGGCCGCCGACGAGCCATGTCTGATGCCGCTGGCTACCTAGATGTTGCCGTTAGAGTCACCGCCACGTCCTCGAACTACGGCCTGCAGTCACTATGCAAAGAAGGAGGCACGGCATGGAGGAGCTGGCGATCTCTTTCTCCCCTTTTTTTTTTTTTGTCTAATATGTAGAAGGGGACGATTGGGCTCGGTAGGGATCAAGCGATGCCATTCGCCGCTGGCGGCGTCATGCTGGATGGCCGTGGGGGATGGGGTGCGAGGGACCGGCGGTGTGGATGGATGAAGGCGGTGATGGAGATGACTGCGGAGGACGCAGGGTGCGGATTCGCGAGAGACCAGGGGACGATGTAAGGGGTGGCGCAAATGGCCAGGGGGTCGGGGGCGATGCTAGAGACGTGACTATCGGGGGCGAACGATCAAGGGGGGTCGGGTTGAAGCAGCAGGGGGTTGGAGGGGTTGTGGCGTACAGGGAAAGGAGAAAGAAAGAAAAAAAAATAAAAATAATAAAAATAAAAATATAATATAATATAATATAATATAATATATATTATATAATATAATATATAATATATATTATATATTATAATATATAATATTTTTTTATTTTTTTATTTCGAAAAAATAAAAATTTTATGCATGGAATAAGATTTTTAATAAATTTAATTTAAAGATATTTTTGAAATTTGATGTTACACTACCAGTAATTTGATTATCATACCAAACATATCGATCAAAATTTTCAGTAATTTTATTGCAACATTATTTGCATGTATCAAATACAGTAATATTGATTACTGACAATCTATCTAGATTGCAGGTAATCCAGATTACTACTGTCTGGTAATGTACTAGATATAATTTTAGAGTTAAGAAGTTGGTTAAGAGATAATTCATTCGTTTCTCGACTAAGTTATCCTTTCATCTACATGAATTGGACCATACACACAGAAAGTGTTTAGGTTTTACAGATACTATTGATTATCTCTATTAAGTGTTAACCTAAATTTTTTAAATCAATCAACTATTTCACAAAAAGAGGTGATCGGGCTGCTTCCGGTCTACTCTTTGTGAGCCGCACGTTGACGGCCCCCTCTTAGTTTCCAATTTTTTCAAAAAATCAATTTTGATTTAACACATACATCAAATTCAACATCAGCCACGTCACCCAATCCCGATATTTAAGTAGAATTCGCACGTGTCATGGACTAGAAGTGTTATCTCTCTCATTTTTTTAAAAAAATAAAAAATTTGTCGCTTCATCTTTTATTAGCAAGTGTTGCTCCTTGTCATCCCGTGTGTGATGGGCGTTCAAATAGGAATGAAAACCGTAAAAATATTGCTATGCTTGGTCACACGACTCAAACTCGAATCTTATCCGAAATACCTTTTTGGTGCCTTATATAGTATAACGTATTGTGCATCTAGGATGAATCCAACCTAAGTAAATTATTACTTGATGGTCCACGCAATCACATCTAAGTTCCTTTTTCAACGTTTCAACTAAAAGGCAAGAATGCAAATGGACCAAGGTCTGAAATGGTGCACACACACAAAAATTCCATCAAACTAATTACAGCTTTCTCATCACTAAACTGGAAAGCCCAGCAGCCCAACCCACCGTTTTGAGCACCATATCCAATGGCCGGAACACCCATCACCTCCGCCTTGGTCAACTGAAATCTATTAGCTTCTGACCTACATGGGCGCGCCTACGACCTAACTCGTTCCCATTCCCTCAGCTACCAACCCAACCGACTAATTTTGAAAACCCCACCCATCAGACGGCCAGGATCATCCAACCCAAAGTAACTCCCGTTGCCTGCTGCTGGCAAAACAGGGGAGTCCCCACCACGCCGAAATGTACCGTCCGTTAACCTCTTAACAGCAACCAGTCGGCATGTCCCCCACCGTCTCGTTTCACAGAAACGAATCATCGCCACGTGTCATAGGTAGACCGGCGCTTCACAATAGCACGCATAAATTCCCCCAATTCCCATCTCACTTGGCGGGCCAGCTGGAACAGGACGACGTTCGGTGCTACAGTTGGGCCCCGTAAGTTTGCTGGTCTGGGTTTGGGGATGGCCATTCGACGTCGAAGGGATCTCCACGCGACGTATTTACTGAAAAAATATCAAATAGTGGAAATTCCATATATTTCTTTATTTTATTTAGAATTAAAATTAAAATTCTCTTCTCTTCTTCGTCCGTCTCCCATTCCCTTCTCTTTCTGCAATCCGCAAACGGCCACTCGCATCTATATATACCAACTCGTGTCTTTTTCGGAGCCCGGTAGTCCTTCTCTCCCTCCCCTCTTTCCCATTTAGGTATTCTCGTCGGCCGCTCTCTATCAATTGGGTTGCGTTGTTGATGGCCGCGACGAGCCAAGCGAGCCTGCTCCTTGCGAAGCAGCTGAAAGGTGAGGATATGATCCTTTCTTGTCGATGCTGATGGTTTCTAGGGTTTTCTTTGGGGGGATTGTTTTGTTGGCGTGCATCTAGTGGATGAAATGTTTTGTTCTTCTTATTGTTGGATCAGATCTTACCAAGAATCCTGTGGACGGGTTCTCGGCTGGCTTGGTTGATGATACCAATGTTTTTGAGTGGAACGTGACTATCATCGGTCCCCCTGATACGCTCTAGTGAGTCGTGGCTTCCCACCTCGTGTAATCATGGTTTTATCTCTTCTTTTTGTTGTTTATCTCTTTTGGTTCTTGTTATTGTGAATTCTTTTGGTAGAAAGTTGAATCTTTTTGTTGTTTGGGCTGGTTGATTGTTTGGACTGCGTGAAAATTGGGATTTTTATGGACTCTGTCAGGCTGGGGCTGATTTGTGTTGTAAAGTTAGGTTTTTAATTCAATTGCTTGGGGCTTTGCATGACTTGAACATGAAAAGATAGGATCTTTGATTGTAATGCCTCAAAAGAAACTTTATTTTCTTGTTATCTTATACCTCCTGCAAAACTCTTTGTTTTGGTCCTACAAGACTTTTATTATTAATTTTCTGGTAATTATTTGATTTTTTGATGCGGAAATGAGTCTGTCAGAGAATTTTCTAATATGAGTTTTGCAGTGCAATTCATAGTTTCACAAATAAACTCATGATTGTTGAAGTCCTGGCTAGGGATGGGAACCCATAGCAAAGCGGGATCTTTTAAGCTAAGCCCAAATTGATAGGTCAGGGCTTTTGATTACGCTGTGGGAGGAGAGTGGGAACTGTAAACCATCTGGTAAATTTTGTTTGACCAGTTGTACCTGCAGAACTTGCTTTGCTTATAATTTCAGGTTCCCTGGTTATTAGGTGGATGTTTGTATGTCCATACAGTGTGTTAGCTTATGTTTGGAAGCGATTTCAAGACACTCTCCATCTTGATGGTGGCAATGGATAAGGAACCAATAGTCAAGTGAGATCATGATGCCCACCCCACTTTTGATAGGCTACTGCCTGTATAACTTTTTGTGCTGTGGCCCGTGTATTGGAGTTTGTAAATGGTTTCTTGAATTCAAAACCTTTGCAAGAAATTCCTCTCTTGCATCTTATATTCCATGTTATTTGATGATGATTTGTTAGCGAACCTGTAGGAATCAGAGAAGAAGATCACTGTAAATGTTGGAGAGAATATCAAACTGTTATATAGTGGCTTAAATGTTGTCATTTTTGATGATCCATAGGCAGTTCTTAGACTTCAATAAATTCAACTCACCTTTTCCCCGCTTTTTGTATTTGCTAATCCTTGTTGGTATCTAATCTGGCAGTGACGGTGGCTATTTTAATGCAATTATGAGCTTTCCTGCCAACTATCCCAATAGCCCTCCAACAGTCAGATTTACATCAGAGATGTGGCATCCAAATGGTTAGTTTCTAAAGTGTGTTTTAAATCATCCCATTTACCTTACCATGTGAAACAACATATAAGAATGTCTTGTTTCGTATTGGAACTTCAGTTTATCCTGATGGCCGTGTTTGCATATCAATTCTTCATCCACCTGGGGAGGACCCAAATGGATATGAGCTTGCAAGTGAGCGTTGGACACCTGTGCATACGGTATGGCTTTTCACACGTTATAATGCTGTATTCTCTTTTGTTTATATGGATTTTTCTTTTCTTAATTGACTTCCTATTAAGCGTGTTCTAATTATCTCAGAAATGGCACAAATAGGATCCCATATTTATACTCATTTTTGATATCGAACAAATAGCCAATCCAAATGTCATATAAATTCTAAAAATTCTGTTAATTGTAATAGCTCTGAGCATCATTGTTCTCACATGATCCGATCATCTTCAAGCTCAAAAAATTGAATCCTGCATTAGAGATTGAATTTAGTTATATAAGGATTGTTTCAGTGGGTCAGCAATTCCCTGTGTTATACTTTACAAAGATTTTCTCTTTATTTGGTACAACAATGAAGGATTATGTTCTAACATTCATCTTTTGGGTGATAGGATACATATTTAATGGAACTTTTCTGGTCATTTCAAATGAATGGAATCATTTGCTTTATAGAGAGGTTCAGATTATTTTAGCATAACTTTTGACATTGGAACCTCATAGATTGTTAGCTAGTAGAAGAAACTTGAGGCCTGCTGGAACTTACGGATATAGACCTGAGCAATTTTAAATTTTGAAACAATGAAAGTTATTCAAGAAGTGTGGCATATTAAAAATATTTTAAGGCTCCATAAATTTAACCATCGACAGTTTTGATGACTCAAAGCTTTTTCTTACTTTGTAATTATAAATTCTTGATTTTATTTCTAATACTTGTCCCAATTTATAACAATACTATTTAACAGATGCAAGTTGATCGATTTGTATTGATTAATGATAAGTTATATGTAGTTGTTTGGTCAATTCTATGCAGAACTGTTGTTGTTAATCCCTGCATGTTATAAGCGTTGTTTTCTTTGATGTGTTTGACCAGATTTGACCCAAAAATAACCAGATAGATCAGTAAAATAATTCTTGAGCCAATTCAACTTGACCTGAAGGCAAGTGGACCACTCTTAGATTTGTATCTTTCTGTGGCAATTCAAAAATATGGATGAAGCTTAGATTGTGCTGAAACTACATCCGGCTTGACCTGCTTGCAGCCCTTCAAGTGAAAGAGGGATTAAACTTCAGTAGAGAAAGTTAATTGATATCTAGGGGACCATAACTTTTGTAGTTTTAGGAAAATAATCCTATGATAAAATAAATTGAGGAGTTATTCTAAATGTGTGGGTTCAATATTCCCTGTAGGATTGTAGGATTCATTTTCATTATTTTATCGACAATGGTTTGCCTATAATGCTTTTTTGACTGCGAAGAGATCTACGTTCTGCAGTATTGTGTGTCTATTTATTTAGGTTTGTAATCATCTGAAGGTGTAAAATCTTCATATTTATTTCAATATTTAACTTTATATGTGTTTTTCTTGGAGCATGTCACTACATCAGAATAATGGGATACATGAAATATGCAGGTTGAGAGCATAGTACTGAGCATTATCTCTATGCTTTCTAGTCCTAATGATGAATCTCCAGCCAACATTGAAGCTGCTGTAAGTGAAAATTTTGTATTTTTAGACACTGCTTTTCTAATTCTTATTATTCTTGATTTCTCTTTATCAATTGTCATGCATTTATCCATTTATGAAAATATATCTCTAGGTTGCAGCCCATTGAAGGCTACAAGAAACAGTTGACATAAGAAAATTCTGTATTATACTGTTTTCAATTTGTTATGTTTTAGATATATATATTTTATGTGTTCATTTTAAGATCTCATGTATTTACTGATGGTCTTCACTATGCTGTGAAGTTTGACTTCTTGGATATAATCTAGACTTCAGTTAATGAGAGAGTTTGAATAAATATCATTGGAAAATGTGAAAATGGCACTAATATCATTGATTGGTTTTGCTTATTCATATACAATTATCCAATGTAAATCTTTGTTTGAGATGGATTTGTGAATATACTAGCTAATCATATATATATATATAAAGTGATACTTACCGGAGGAGCCTTGGGGTGTTGCTAGTGCCTCCAAGCATTGTGGTGTTGCCAACTCAGATTGCTGACGTGTGTGCTGACGGTGCAGTTGGTATTGACTGTGCGTGCTGCTCCACTTCTCCTGACATGCTGCATGGCGTCCTCGTTGACGTGTGCAATTGGTTCATTGTGCAGGTAGTCGGTGTGCGTTCTCCCATCGTGATGTTCGATAAGTGTCAAATCTGTGGATGGGAAAAGAAGAGAGTAGAGGGGAGAGCATGTGGAGGAGGTACCTTATCTCTTTATTAGGAGAAAAAAAATCGGACAGAAGAAAAGAGAGGAGAGGGGAGTAAATCTTTGAAAAAACATCCGGATATTTCTGAGAGAAGAATTGTTGCCTTACCTGTTTATTAGGAGGGAGAGAGTTATATAATTTGAACGAAGAAGAGATGACTGTTCGAAGAGAGGATTCAAAGATGAACACGGATCTGTGGATGGGAAGAGAAGAGAGGAGAGGGGAGAGCACGTGGAGGAGTTGCCTTATCTTTTTATTAGGAGAAAGAAAATAGGACAGAAGAACAGAGAGGAGAGGGGAGAGCAGGTGGAGGAGTTGCCTTACCTTTATTTTTGAAAAAAACGTCCGAACATGTCTGAGAGAAGGATTGTTGCCTTACCTGTTTATTAGGAGAGAGAGAGTTGCATAATTTGAATGAAAAAGAGATGATTGTTCGAAAAGAGGATTCAGAGATGAACAATGGAGTTGTCAAATCTAAATCATTTTTCATTTTCATTTCATACCCATTGTTCTATATTTGTATGTATTATCAGGAGGTTGAAGTGTTTGGACAAAGTAGCGAAGGAAGAGAGACTGAGAAGGCTAGCTGAAGAAAAAAGGAAGAATGGTTGGAGATCAAAGGAGAAAAGGCAAAGAGTTCTATTGAGGTCATTTGGGAAGAGTATTCAGATAAATTTTTTTCCTCATTATCTTAGATTTTTTTCTCTCATCAGATTAGATTAACTGTTATGACACATCGTAAAGCACTAGGACTTTCTTTAGATAAGAACATCATTTGAGGGATATTGGGACGGTTGCTGGTGTTGATGCAGTAGCCGTCCAGTCTCAATTAAATGAGGGCCTGAGGATTGTTTGGATTATCCAAACAACTTTCAGTACAGATTAAAAAAAAAAAATTTAGAAAGGATAGGGTTGCTACTGTGGATGTAGTAGCCGTCCGCTATCAATGAAATTAATCTCTCAGGGTTGCTTGGATTGGCCAAACAACCTTCTGTAGAGAAAAAAAAGATTTGGTAATTAGGAGATGAAAGAAGAAAGAACAGAGAAAAAGAAGAAGAAGAATGCAGAGAAATGCCATTGGTTGAGGGATCGGGAAGAAAGGAAAAAAGAAAACAGAGAAAGAAAGAAAGTGAATGGAAGACAAAAGAATAGAGGGGGAAAAATCGGTAACGGGTTAACAGGTTTCAATTGTCAGTTAACAGGTTGGCGGGTTTCGGTTATCAGATCGGATTTATAGGGTTGGAGGCTGAATTTGACCTGGATTGAACATGGGTTAGGTTTGAAATTGGTTTGGGTTACCTTTGAAATGGATTTGGGTTAGGTCAGATCGGCATCTAGATTAGGGTTATAGGGCTTGGATTTGGGTTAGTAGGTTTGAATTGGGTTTGGGTTAGGCCAAATCAGCATCTAGATTTGGGTTACAGGGTTGGGCTCGGATTAGACCAGATAATTAGGAACAAGGTTAATTAGATCGCATAATCAGCTTTAAGTCAGATTAGGGTTACAGGAGTTTGGCTTAGGGTTGTGATGAAGAATCTAGGGAGCAGGGAGATAGAAAAAAAGTTCAGTGGCCGAACAAAAAATAGGAAGAAGAAACAGTGGGAAGGTATGAGAAACGGGAAATATTCTAGAAACAGTGAAAACAGCAAGAAGAAACAATGAGAACAGCAAGAGAGAGGAAGAGTTCTCGCTCGATTTAAAAAAATAATAATAAATAAAATAAAAAAAAAGGAGCATGAGGGGAAGAATCGAGAAAAAAAAATTGTGAGTGATACATTCAAGAAAAAAAAGTATGACAAAAAACACTTATCCATGCCGGAACAGAGTGGAAAATCTGAACCTCGCATGAACGGTGCTTGAAAATGGCAACAATATTCCAAATCTTTCTGCTTTATGGCTAGATCTCCCACCGACAGCCACATCTTCCGTCTTTTTTAGCAGAGGAGCGAAAGCTGGTGATGGAGAGCCGACGGCGGTGGGGGGAGGGTCGGTGGCAGAGGAGATCTAGCGAGAGCCGGTCACGAAGAGGATCGAGGGATGGTGATGGAGGAGATGTAGGAAAGGGACCAACCACTTTCAGAAGAGCAGACAGAGAAGGGGAGAGCCGGTGATGGAGAAGGGAAAAGGTGTCGGCAGCGGCTCCGTATGGTGAAGGAGAAAAAAATTAGGGTTAAAAGAGTTTTGAGGAGGCGGTAATGAGCCAAGCCGTTTAAGGAGAGGAGATGGGCACGGGGGAAGGTCCACGATGGAGAAGAGATCTATGCCGGCGGCAGGATGGAAGAAGGAAGAGGGTGGGGAGGTCCGTACCGTGAAGGATAAAAAAATTAGGGTTAGCATGTATATAGAGGAAAATGGAGAGCAGTTTTGAGGAGGTGGCGGCAAGGGGCCGAGCCATTTAAGGAGAGTTTAGTTTAGTTGTATGTGATTTCAATTTTTCTAATTGAGAACTCAAAGGTTGTTTGTTCATTAACATTTATAGTCTACCAACAATACATATTAACTTCCATTTAATAGATGCATGATGCTTCCTCCTTATATATAAGATATGAAATTGTTCTTTCTTATTCACTATTATTTCTTTTTGCACTGTTGTTGCAGATGTCTGTGTTTCCTTAATTCCATATTAATTTGTTGTTTCATATTATTTTTCTATCAGTATAAGCACATCAATATTTTTAACTGTCAAATATTACATATTATAATCCTACAAACAACAACATCTAAATAATTAAAAATAGGACAACAACATCTGCAAAATTATTTTCGTACATTTGGCCCCATGCAACGCACGGGTCTTCGACTAGTTAAATATGAAGAGTGAAAGGCTAGAAGTCTAGTGCAGTAAAAGTTGTCCCCAAGCAGTTAATTTAAGTGTTTGTAGTAATTTGTGGCTTGAAGTGCTTAACTTGATAAATAGAAAAACAATATTATATTTGTGATTTGCATCTCCTTTTATGTTAGAGCCAGTGCACTTAGAACAATTGTGTAAACTTTTGTTGAAGATTTGACCAAATTAATGTTGCCTAAGCTTGACCAGTTGTCAATGATTCACTCTCACAATGATTATCAATGGTTTCTATTTCTTTATATATTTATTACATGTGGATATTAATATCCTTCTTTAAATTTAAAAAAAAAACAATATACATATCAGACTCCATGGGATATATTCAGTTGAAATGTAATACAAGCATTGCATCTGTTCAGATAAACCCTGTCCGAATCATAAGAATTGTTGCGATCCTCTCATGGACTTGGTTTTATTCTCCAATTAGGTTACAAATGGTTCCAACAACAACAGACCTTAGTCCTAATTGGCTATGATTAGAAGTGATTTGAGTCTTGAGATGTCTCAAAGAACTGTAAGCCATAAGCTAAACCAATTCAATGCAACGGTTGGACTTATTCCATGCTCTAATTTGAAACATGTGACCAATTCAAGATTAGCTGGGTTCTACACCTTTATACAAGGGATTAATCTGTTTCCAGGTCCAAGTATAGAATCTATAAGGACAAGTCAAGATCAGACTTGACTAGATTGTACTTCGAGGATCCCTTTCTCTTGAATTTTTCCTTCTTGCTAACTAGTGTTTGCTTTTATAACATGTGGTTATGAAACATCACATATCCTAAAAGTTTCTGTTCTCATGCACACACATGCACATTGCATATCATGGAAGTACTTCATTGAACACACTCCAAGACAGACTCTGATTGCTTGTGTTACAAGGCTGATCAAGGGAGCAACGGGATTTGACATCAAGCTTGGATTTAAATTAATTTAGAAGGCTGATACAAGTTGGTAAAATAGATTTTGAAGATATGATCAAATATGGCTTATATTATCAAATCTAACAGATTTGGACAGATCAAATCCTGGCAGATTATAAAATCTTGAAAATATGATCAAATATGGCTGATATCATTAAATCTAGGCAGACTTGGAAGGATGGCTGATATAATCAAATCCTGATAGATTACAAGGATGATTCTTTTCCCTTATTTATAAAAATCTCTTACCCTTTTGGTAAGAAACAAATGTACATGCATTCATGGGTAGGTTCAAAGGATCTTGTTAATATAAATAGGGGTGCTTGGTTACTAGAAAAGCAATTTAGAGTTACAATTTCTTATTTTTTATATTAAATACCAGCAATAGCATAATATTTCTTTTTATCTCGTTGTTTCTGAAGGCACTTTTTTTCCTCGAAGTGGAGAAGCCGTCGTTAGGAGTGGAACGTCCTAACAAATTGGTTCAATTACGGGGATACTAACTCCCGCGAGTTTCATCGATGAATGCATCAGCCGAACCTTTATGGCAATTAAGGATTCAATAGAGGTAACTTGTCATGGTGATCAACTCTTGGAGCAGCTGTTGCTCGAGGAGATGTTTCGAATTTTTATGGTGAGTTAAACCAATCAGGCGAAAGCGATACAAATCTTGACAGAGTCCATGCACCATACTAAAGAGACTTTGCAAGAAAATTTTTAGTCATTAGAAGAGGAGAGTCCATCAACACACTCCGATGCTCCCGTACAAGACAATAATATCGGATTTCTTTATTCCTCTCACTCTAATCCGAAATGGGATAAGTAGAGTCCAACGAGTTGAGAATACCATACTCCCTCTGGTGTCTATCTAAGGAAGGGAGGTGAACTCCTCACAAGTCCTCGTCCCCCATATGGAGAGGGGAACTGCTATGGTGATATCCTAAATAACCGATCATCCTAACTTGGCTATTGAGGTCGTTGGAGAGATCCACTTACATCATCATACTATCGGACAACAAGCAGCTCGTTAGTCTACAACCGACCGTCTTCAAAGAGGCCCAAATCATACCTTTAGGGTCAATCGATATCCAGATCAACATCAATCGATATTGCATCCGTCCTGCAATTATATTTCTATGCTGTCCATGATGTTTGGGGCTTATGCGGCCCCTTATATTACACCTTGGGCTTGATTGTTTTTTCTATGGGGGTGGCTAATCGGATATAGATCCTAAACAGGAAGGGGTTGATTTCAAGATTTACCTTCGATGCATACCACCAACATTTCGGACCACCACAGACATGATAGGATTTCACCTGAAGAGTTGCAACACCACAGACCTCCTGATAGGATTGGCGAGAAACTCTACACCTGCCTCCTACCACGATGTTTCGATTGTGATTGGGTCGAGTCTCGGGTAACGACAAAGGATGGAGAGGAGGAAGATGGCAGCGTCAAGAGAGATGTCGAGGAGTGCAAGGTGGACAATAGCAACGAACCATCCGAGGACTTAAACCCCCTCATCAGCAATTACAGCTACAATGAGGCCGAGGAGAAAAGCCAAATGTTTCAAGAGGTTTTGAGAATTAAGGAGATTCTTGCCACCAAGCATGATCAGTCGGATAGTGTCTTGGTTGACTCATTGAGGGGGCTGCAGCTGAGGGAGCTTTTTGTAGAGACCTTGAAGGCAACTAAAATTGGAAAGGTTATTAAAGGTCTGCAGAAACACAATTCAAAGCAAATTCGCCATCTTGTGTGCATCCTCATTGATGGTGGGAAAGTTTTGGTTGATGAGTGAGTCAGTGCGACAGCTGCCATTACAGATAATTCTCCAGCCTTTATCAATCCTTCTATCACGAATGAGGAAGGACTCCCATCGCCTCCATTGAATAAGCGATCTTTATTGGCGACGTAGACTACTTGCATCCAACTATTTAAGTTCCTTAATAGAATGGATGATGACGGAAATTTAAGAAATAATGGAGAGTTTGACAAGAATTGAGAAAATAAAAAAAGGCATCTTGTGAACCATGAACCAGTGGGGAAGCAACAACCTCCACACTAGCCCGTTGTTACTGAAGATAGGATGTAGATGAGGAAACAAAAACTAGTGGTAAGGCAAACAAAGCCGCATGAAGTCTCGGCTCTCCAAGATAAGCCTCAAGGCATTCTGAGGAAGAAAGCAAGTTTGTCAATGCTGGCTTTGGGTCTGAGAGACCAAGAAGGCTGCCTTCTGAGTAGAAAGTTGATGTTAAGATGAAAGCTAAATAACAAGACCTTTTTGCTATACAGAAGAAACCCCTAATGATTCTACATGATAAGTCAAAATATTCTGAAGAGGCATTGGTCCAAGCCAAGTTAGAGGCAGCGAAGAGAAAACTTCATGAGGGTTACTAGCAAGCTAAAAATGCAAAGAAACAGAGAATGATATAAATGATAGAACTGCATGATATACCAAAGCAGAGTCATCACCATAGGTAACCTAACATAAAACCTCGAAACAACTTCAAGAGCTGGGGCGTTATTAGTTGTGTTGAAGTTGGGGCATTATTAGTTGTGTCAGTTGGCACTTTTGATTCCCTCACATTGCATCTTGGGGACAAGATGAAACTAAAGGAGGGGGGACTATTACAAGGCTGACCAAGGGAGTAAAAGGATTTGACATCAGACTTGGATTTAAATTAATTTAGAAGGCTGGTACAAGTTGGTAAAATAGATTTTGAAGATATGATCAAATATAGTTGATTCATCAAATCTAGATGGATTTGGATGGATTAAATCCTGGCAGATTACAAAATCTTGAAGATATGATCAAATATGGATGATATCATCAAAACTAGACAGATTTGGAAGGATGACTGATATTATCAAATCCTAGCAAATTATAAAGATGTTTCTTTTCTCTTATTTATAAAAATCTCTTATTCTTTTAGCAAAAAAAGAATATAGATGCATTCATGGGTAGGTTCAAAGGATCTCTCTAATATAAATAGGGGTGCCTAGTCATTAGAAAAACAATCTGAAGTTGTAATTTCTTATTTTTTATATTAAATACTAGTAATAGTATAATTTTTTCTTCTATCTTGTTGTTCTTGGAGGCACTTTTCTTCTTCGAAGTAGAGAAACCATCATTAGAAGTGGAACATCCTAACAAATTGGTTCCATTGTGGAGATACTAACTCCGATGATCTTCATCGATGATTGCATCAATTGAATCTTTTATGATGATTGAGGACTCAATACAGATAACTTGTCATGATGATCAATCCTTGGAGCATCCGTCGCTTGAGGAGATGTTTCGAATTTTTATAGCGAGCCAAACCAACTTGGTGAAAGTGATACAAATCCTAATGGAGTCCATGCATCATACCGAAAAAACTCTTCGCAAGAAAAGATTTCCAATCGTAGAGGAGGGGAGTGTCCATCAACACACTCCGGTGCTCCTGTACAAGACAATGATGCTGGATTTCCTAAGTCCTCTCGTCTCAATCCGAAACGGGACAAGTAGGGTCCTATGAGTTGAGAATACCATATCTCCTCCAATGTTTGTTAGAGGGGAGGTGAACTCCTCATAAGTGCTTGGCCTCCATATGAGGGGAATCACTACGGTGGTACTCCAAATAATCGACCATCCTAACGTGGTCGTTAAGGTCGTTGGAGAGATCCACTCACATCATCATGCTATTGGACAACAAGCAGCTCGCTAGTCTACAACCGATCGCCTTCAAAGAGATCCAAATCACATCTTTGGGGTTAATCGATATCCAGATCAGCACCAATCAGTATTGAATCAACTCTGCAACTATGTTTCTGTACTGCCTATGATGTTTGGGACTTATACCATTTCTTATATTATACCTTTGGGTTCGATTGTTTTTTCTATGGGGGTGGCTAGTCGGATAAAGCTATTGAACAGGAAGGGGCTGATTTCATCTAAGATTTATCTCTGACGCATATCACCAACATTTCGGACCACCACAAATCTCCTAATAGGATTCCATCTGAAAAGTTACAGCACCATAGACCTCCTGATAGGATTGGCAAGAAACTCCACACTTGCCTCCTACCGTGGCCTTTCGAGTGTGATCGGGTCGAGTCTCGGATAACGATGGAGGATGAAGAGGATGGAGATGGCAGCGTCAAGAGATGTCGAGTGCAAGGTGGATAGCAGCAATGAACCATCTGAGGACTTGAAACAGTCGAGCCCAAAGGTGTAGTATAAGGAGTGGTATAAGTCTCAAACGTCATGAACAGCATAGAAACATAGTTGTAGGGCTGATGCAGTGCTGCTTGATGCTAATCTGGATATTGATTGACCTCAAAGGTGTGATTTGGACCTCCTTGAAGGCGGTCGACTGTAGACTAGCGAGCTGCTTGCTGTTCGATAGTATAATGATGTGAGTGGATCTCTCCAACGACCTCAATAGCCAAGTTAGGGTGGTCGGTTATTTAGGGTACCACCATAGCGGTTTCCTCCCCATATGAGGCTAAGCACTTGTGAGGAGTTCACCTCCCCTCCTTCAGTAAATACCGGAGGGGTATGGTATTTTCAACTCATTGGACCCTACTTGTTCCATTTTGGATTCGGACGAGAGGACTAAGGGAATCCGATGCCATTGTCTTGTACAGGAGCACTGGAGTGCATTAATGGATGCTCTCCTCTTCTCTAGCTGAAAATTTTTTCTTGTAAAGAGTCTCTTCGGTACGATGCATGGACTCTATCAGGGTTTGTATCGCTTTCGTCAAGTTGGTTTGGCTCACCATAAAAATTCGAAACATCTCCTCAAGCGACGGTTGCTTCGAGGGTTGATCACCATGATAAGTTGCCTCCGTTGAGTCCTTGGTTGCCATAAAAGATTTGATTGATGCATTCGTTAGTGAAGATTGTCGGAGTTAGTATCTCGACAATGGAACTAATTAATTAGGATGTTCCATTTTTAGCGATGACTTCTCTGCATCGAGGGAGAGAAGTGCTCCAAGAACAATGAGATAGAAAGAAAAATTATGCCATTGTTGGTATTTAATACAGAAAGTAATAAATTACAACTCCAGATTGCTTTTCTAATGACCGGACACCTCTATTTATATTAGCAAGATCTTTTGAACCTACCTATGAATGCATCTACATTCGTTTCTTGCTAAAAGGTTAAGAGATTTTTACAAATAAGGAAAAAGAATCATCTTTATAATTTATCAGGATTTGATTATATTAGCCATCCTTTTAAGTCTGTCTAGATTTGATGATATCAGCAATATTTGATCATATATTCAAGATTTTGTAATCTGTCAGGATTTGATCCTTCCAAATCTGTCCAGGTTTGATGATGTCAGCCATATTTGATCATATCTTCAAGATCTATTTTACCAACTTGTACCAATCTTCTAAATTGGTTTAAATCCAAACCTGATGTCAAATCCCTTTGCTTTCTTGGTTAGCCTTGTAACATTACGTTGCTTAAAACTCGATTCTGAGCTAGCCAGGTATGTTATTTTAGGTTGGTGGATCCTGGAGCTGCTGAACCTATATGCTCTATGGTTCAGACATTTGGCTCATGAGAGGAAATTTAATTTTGAATTCTAATCATTTCATATTGCTGCAGCATTCATGATGCCAATATACTTGAAATTTGATTTGTTTGACCATTTGCTAGTATTCGCTGCTGCTACCAGAAACTGGGTTGTGCGAGTGAGACCAGCCAGTTGATGTCCAACATGTTCTATATACACTTTGCAATCCACAAAGCCAATGGACATTTACAGAAGAGGGCAGTTGCTGAAGATTTGAGATAATGTCTCAACAAAAAAGTACCTAGCTGAGTTAAATTATCTTAGTTTATGTGTGAGGTATCACTTGTTCAGCTTAAGTTTCGATTTCCTTATAGTTCAAGTAAATAACATGTCCTCATTCAAATCATTTTCTTTTTTCAAGTGTTATTTCCCAAGGACAGTAAAGCCTTTTCTTTCTACTGGAGAACAGAACCTGTCAGATATTGTCTGTACTGTTGAATGCTTAGGTGTCTCTTTTGTTCTTAACAGATATCTTTCCTTAATGCCCTTTTGAGTATTGGAGAACCCTTCTGATGCTTCTACTTATCGGTTGTCATGCTAGAGTCATAGGACAGTCCAAATTTGATGGCCAGAAAACTTTTGGTGGGAATTTACTGTAAATCAAGTAGAACTAAATGATATCTTGGAGCAATAGAGGCTGAATGATGATCAAGGAGAACAAAATCTCAAGCGAAGTCAATGTACAGAAGCCTTGTTTTTGGTGCTGGAAGGCTACTGCTTCATAGGTACCTTGGATCTTTTGAAGGGCAATTTCAAGAGGAAGGCTTGAGAAAGCAGAAAACTGTCATGAACCTGTGCATTGTGATGATTTTGGATGTCGGTTTAAGGACTGGTATTTTGAAACTTAATTTTTAAGTTTCTTGTATCAATATGCTACTTTAGACATTTTTTCTTTTGGTCATTTTTGGTTGTTCAGAAGCAGTATCTTAGTTTTGCTTATATGTATTTTTTCCTAATATCTGTTCCAGTTGTCTGGTGGAACAACATAGCTACGCATGCCCATCCATTTGCCTAGCTGGTCCATGTCTGACTGCTCAAGCGACATGTACAGGCCTGACTGGCCCTCGAACCTGTCTTTAATCCCTTTTGCCTAGAAACTGATCGGAAATTATATATCAGCTTGTGCCAAGTAACAATTTTCTAGGTCTAGTTTTTATTTACACAGAGAAGATCATAAATTATTAAATTGTTCAATTAATTTTTATTTTGTTTATGATGTTTTTAGCTAAATTTATAAATTGTTGGTTAGAATATGATGCTTCATGATCTATTATCATTGAGCGCCAAAAAGGAAGTGACCTAGTCACTTACTGTTGTAGTAACTTGAATGTCAAATGATACCCTGGAATTTTTCTTCATATTTCTGGTGTAGTGACACATTACACCTTCCAAGTAAAATTAATTTTAGAATGATGCTGCTGTGCTTTCTAAATAAAGTTTTGGTCAGTGTTTACAAGGGAATTCAGGTTCATTTGTCCTTCGTGTATGGTATAGAAGTAATATATGAGTCATGTGGATTTTGACTAGAGCATTGAGCAAAATGTATCAGAATATTGTTCTGTATGTCAGGAGTCTTGCCTCTGAAGAGCTGGTAAATCTAACAGTTGGTGTGGATATTCCTCCCATACTTGAACATTTGTTAAATTTGAGTTACATGTTAACTGCAGGTTTCCTCGTTGATTTTATTATTGGAGTTTGATATTTGTTGCTTGTTCGGAATTTGATGCCATGTTCCACCATATTTTAAGTTTCTGATTTGCTTATTCTCCTTTCATACATCAGTGTCATAATTTTTCAGTTAGGCAAGTCCAATCTGGAGTTGCCACTGAATTTTGTCATGGAATTTGATCGGATGTGAATTTACTTAAATTGCAATGCAGAAGGAATGGAGGGACAGGAGGGATGAATTTAAGAAGAAAGTTAGCCGCATTGTCAGACGATCCCAAGAAATGCTGTAAGAGCTTGAAAGAGTGGAGCTTTGTCAGAGATAAAAGGTCTGCCTAGCTTCATGCTGGTCTCTGTGGAAGTCTTATGGTATGGGAGAGAGGCTGCATATCCCGTGGTAGTCTCTTACAGCTCTTGTAGATTTTCCATTGTCTTCCAGTGGTGGTCTCGTTTTTGTTTCTCAACAAACTGAGGCTGTCTGTCGTTTGGATGTTTGGTTATCTAATATGGGTTTGGTGAGTTTTAAGTGTCTTGGTCTGTTGAATGATTCTAGGGGACACATCTCACTACGTTAACCCTCTTATTTTCTATAAATTATGACCGTTGCAGTTTAGTGAAGTTGGGCCGCCTTCTTCTTCATCTCACTCCCTCTCTATCTCTCCCTTTCTTTTTTTTTTCGAAGTTTCTTTGTGGCATTTTAAATGCATATATTGATTTTATATATATATATATATATATATATATATATATATATATATATATATATATATATATATATATATATATATATATTTGAGACATTAGTGTGTCTTGTGTGGTTTGAACTGTTTTACTTGTAACAGTAAGATACTATTCAGATACTTATCATGGCTAAACCTAAGTGGCTGTTGTCTGCGGCTTCCACATATTGTGGTTATGGTTTATCTTTTGTAGCAGTAACAATACATGTTATTTCTTATCCCAAGAAAAGATTAAAAGACGTTGATTATTTGGCATCATCTTGCTCTTAAAGGTTTGTCGGTTATCCAGTTTTACTTTTAATGAGTTCTTGTTAAGCTTCAAGCGAGTGACTTCTAGGACAATATCTGCTTGTTTGCTTTTCATAAAAATCTCTTGTGGAAAGTTCAACAGGTCATAAAATCCGAATAAAGAAATTTAGGATAAATAGATCTTTATAACTTTAATGGAACCTTTTATTGAATCCTTATTGTTGATTGTTTGTAGCTCATGAGCAATATGTTACTCTATGGTATTGTAAATGTTGAACACAGATTATGCAATAAATTATTAAAATTGCACTATTTTAGCTCATCCACTTCTGGCATTAAGATTTCCGACCATTCTGTATTATTGACTTAGTTCCTGCTTGATGCATCGGGGATTCAATGTCCGGTAATATCTGTACTGCAATTAACTTCAAAATCTCTAACAAGGAAACGTGGCAGATTATTTTGGCTGTGTGACTTTGAGCCTCGTTCAACTCACCCTGGCGTGGCTGGTTTTAAGGGAAAAGAAAAGAGTTTGGATACTTTCAAGTTTGTGTTTGAACCAGGTTATCTTAATCGTGGAAAGAGGTGCATCATCTTGAACTTTTGGTTTATCAAAGTGGGCATCTTACTAAACTTGTGGTCCCTTCGGACAAAGATTTTGGAGTCAATGTAACAGGTTGTAGGTTCTTGGGCCTTGATGGTCTTTCAATAACAATGTTCTTTAGAAGTCGGATTATAGAAGATTACTTGACTCTTTTTTTTTTTTTTGTGACAGGTCACTGGACCAATAAGATTTAACACGGGCATGTTCTTTAAAGAGCTCCCTGCCACTGATCAGTACACTAATACTTGAACTATGATTTGAAAAGTAAGCGATTCTGTTTGTGGACCTCCTCGGTGTCTGCTGTCTGATGGCTGAACAACTCTCCTCTATTCTTGAGCTTCTCCCATTGACCAATCCTCAGTCCAGTCTTCGCCCCGCTCCAAAGTCTATATTTACGGCATAACAATTATAAATTCAACTATCTATATAATTTTTTCATGGTCGGCAAAGTCATATTTTAATAATGCTCCAGCCTATGTTCTCATCATTGTCATCATCGTCTGTGACCTTCAATGAGTGCAAGTTGGGGCAACAGGATGGAGATTGGGATAGACTAGGTCTGATGCAGATGGGATTGATCAAGTTAAAAATTCATCAATTTAAATTTGATATATTTATTAAATAAATAAAAAATTTAAATTTAAATTTAATTTATTTATTAAATATATTAATTAAATTAAATAAATTAAATAGATTAAGTAAATTGGATTAAACAGCAGCAATATGTTAAGCAAGTTTTAATAGAGTTAAATAAATCTTAAATAAATTAAATAGATTCAATAATCTCAATCTGAATTTAATATATTTAATAAATAGATTCATATAAATTAATCTGTTTATAATCCAACTGCATTTATGTCAAATAAGGATATGCTTAAAATGGGTTGTTTGCATGTTTGGTTAATAGGTCGGATTGTAAATTGCTACCTCTAAATAATAGTATGGAAAATGTTTTGAGGCTTCGGTGACCTTGGGAGCTTGATATTCAACTATTTCCACGCACGGTATCAATTGTTGAAAGTTCCTGCAATTTTGTTGCAAACACGTTCATATGTACCTCTAATGTTGCCCTTAAAATTATTTCCAGCTCCATGCAGGGGATGGCCATCACTGGATGCCACATCGAATTGGAACTAATTTGTTATGGATCATGTTAGAATTAGTGATGAATGAGGTTGCCACATTAGATTGGAACTAATTTGTTCCGAGTCATAATAATAGAATTAATCATGCATGGACAAGCTTATCATAACAAAACCATTTTATGCAACCGTCTAGCGGCCTAAAATCGATGGCATAAATTCCCATATCCCATTCACATGATGACTCGAGTATGATATGACTCGGGTTTGGCGGCGTCTGCCCCAGATTCAACCACCGAGCTAACATTGGGATGGTATAAGCTCTTGATTCTTAAACGAGGGGTTGGGAATTTAATTTCAAGTGATATTGGCTTTTTTTTTTTTTTTTTTGGCTTTTATTTTTTTGGGGGCGGAGGGGTGGTGGTCAGGATGCCAACCACTAAATTACATCGATCTCAAAATCTTCCGATCTTTATCTTTCGACTGCCTGCATATATCTTGAAGTGAATATTATGGGTCGAATGTTTGACATCACGAAACAAAGGGATCATTCTTTCATGCAAAAAAAGATACAACCTAAATCCATATTTTGGCTCTAGTTAAGTCTTGGATCAGCACACACAAGCTCGATATGTCTAGGAATCTAGGTTCTGATCTTGATGGGGTAGGGTGGGTAAGGTATAGGTAAGTCTTGACATACTCTATTTAAAATAAATTATGTTCGGAGACATGGGCATAAAAGTTTCTATGATACTTGATTTGGTGGACACCAAGTACAAAAATAAATCTATCAAATATGAGATTTGCAATTTGAAAACATAGAGAAAAAACTAAAGGGGTGTCTGATTCGTGGTTGGAATCAAAATAGATTGGAATAGAAATCAAAGTGACTATATTCTTTAGCGTATTTGATTTGTGACTGGAATCGGAATCAGAATCAAAATCTAATTGAATCCTAGAAAAAAGTAGGGATTGGTTTGGAAGTGTTGCAACCAATCTTTGATGAGATGGTCGGTGATAAACCAAGTTGTTGCGTCTGAGTGCTAAATAGTAGAAAACTTGTAAAATGAAATCTTCTCGTTGGAAGTTGTCCAATAGGGAGACCTCCGATACTTAAGTTAGTCGGAGAAAGAAAACAGTCGAGAGCCAAAAGCGAGAGTCTAAAAGCATATAATTGGTATCACTTACCTGGTCCTCCATAACTTTCCGCTTTATATAGCACGAGAAAAGTTGTTATTATATAACTCTCATCCCTAAGTACTCAGAACATGGGAGTTATGGTACTTACCGGGTGGTTACCTCATTAACTACCATTAAGGCCGAGTAATGAACCATTCATGAGCCACTAATGCGCTCCACGTTCGCAAGTAGTTAATATTTGTGCTAGATAACCGTCATTTGATTTTGAATTTGTGGGATTTAAATAGTCAGCATGACGTCGAGGAAGTCGTCGATCAAATACCGACTATATGTCAAACCATCGTCAGCCAGTCATCAATTATGTATCAGACCAAGTTGATAAAAGGCTGACTTGGTCAAGTCCCATTAATATAAGTCAGCTCGATCCATAGTATAGTATGCCTAGTCGGTTCGAAGATGAGAAAGAGAAATAGTCGGCGTGCACTCAATCGGTAGGAAAGCGAGGAAGAGAGATAGTCGGCTAGGCAATGAGAATTTACCCCAACACTTGCCCCCCAACTCCTGAGTCCGATTCTATAGTTTTAATTGAACGAGAGGAGTTAATTGTCATACGGATCCGAGTTGCTTTTTCCGACATTCTTTCTTTATTACCGCTCTAAAAGTCATATCTAGCCATTTTGTCATTTCGTTGAGTGAGCCATCATTTTGTCATTTCGTAAAACATACAACGGCTCTATCGTATCGCAGATCGCACAGTAATAAATACCATGAATCATTCAAAAGGACTTTCCATAATGATTGCAGAAGATTGGATGGCTGGATAATAACTCATTGAGCAGCCCGAGCAGTCCACGTGTCAATCGATCATTTGCTCGATCCATTGTCATGAGGATTCGACTTATCTAGCACGATCTTAATGGTGGTGCATCGAAAAGCCGAGAAGATGGTCGATTGAGATTTCTATAGGAAGGGATGGTTCTTTCATTGCATTGATAGAAGTGATACTATCAAAAGATCTCTCTATTACTTCTATTTTAGAATAGAATCGTTGGTTTGACCCACGAACTACGTGGGAAAATAAATAGACCACATGTCGAAATCTCCGAGAAGGTTGTGGTTTTCTGCATCGATCATAGCCATTGAGTGCATCTATAAATAGGGGTTGTTTCCTCTTTAGATATTCTTCCATTCCTAGAGCTTTTGTTTCCAACCTAGAGTTTTTGCTCCTAGTAGAGTATAGGATCCATCTCTTTGAGGTGGTTTAGGCTCCTTTTTCATCAGCCTTCTTCCTCCTCATCGGTTTCTCTATCATCATCAATCCCTCCTTCATCGCTGGTTGTTTCCTGAAGTTAAACTTCTTTTTTCCTCTCTTTTGATTTTTGCCTTCCTCTCTTCAAATTTTTGTCTTCCTCTCTTTAGGTTTTTACCTTAAGAATGGCTTCACTTAGTAAAGAGTCCGGAGATGAGAACATGATGGAAGACCAAGATTCTCGGACTCCAATTGTCTGGAAGGAGATCGAGGATGTTTTTCGAGATGATCCCAAAGATGCTTCTTCTCGACAGGATTAGCCTGATCCTGAAGAGTTGGATGAACAGCCAGCTCTCGAGAATCTTCTAGGGCCTTTTTATGAGAGGTCTGAGTTATTTGACGCCAATATAAAATGGCTTAAGGGTCACTACCACATCTTTAGTCGATATTGACTGATGGCACCCGATGAAGATGATCGGATTGTCCATCCTCTAGACGGCTACATTATCGTCTATGAGGAGTTCCTCCTCTCGGGGCTCTGATTTCCTGTACATCCTTTCTTTGTCAATATTTTTAATTTGTATGAGGTAGTTCCTGCTCAGCTCACCCCCAACTCTATTAGAATTCTTTCCTCTATTGTTGTTCTTTGCCAGCAGCGCCAGCATGCTGTCGAGCCTAGCCCATGCCGCCTCTGGCCTGCACCAGCCTGTGGGCCCCTCCGACGACCTATGGATCATACCAGCTGCTCCCAACCTGCTCCCTCATGCATATCTTCTTCATCCGGACTCCATTTGGGTTGACCCATGCATGCATGCGGCCCACGAGCATAGGCGCCCAAGCCCGTCTAGGTATCGCGGTCCACAATGGACTGCGCTTTGTCGTGGCTCACAAATGATGGCATGGATCGAAGCATGATCCGATGGCTCTAGAGTGAGCCGATCGTGATCAGACAGTTGAGGGGCTTTTTGATTTTGATCAGGAGCCTGGGGATGTCTAATTGCATGATCGGACGGCCACAATGTGAGCCGATCATAATCGGACGGTCAGAATTGATTTTGGACTTTGATTTGAACTTGATCTCCTAGTGAAACACTGTTTTAGAGTTTTTAGAGGCTATAAAACTTTGATTGATGATCCGTTTATTGGATTTGATAGCTAGTACATTCTGATCATATAAAGAAGCTTCTTGAGAAGTTTCAGAGAGCTTTTGTGAGGATTTTGGAATTTCTTATTGAAAAACTTTTGTACAAAGATTGTGTGATGAGTTTCTCTTATATTTTTGATTTTATTTCACTCATAGTGAAGCTTGCACATCCCATGAAAGTAGGCTTGAAGTTGATCCATATATTTTTATTATATTTATTTGTTATTTTTTTTTCTTCTTTTTCTCATATGGTATCAATATCCACTTTCTAGACGTTGTTGTGATCTTGGGTAGATAATCCATATTCCCTAATTGAGGGATCTACCCCAATAGTCTCCTCCATTTTGAGCTGTGAATTTTTCTTCTTTGTGCTTTTTTATGTCGAACAAATATCCTCGAAAAGGAGGATGGTGGTTCTTTAGTCTCTGATACCGACGTCAGTTCATTACCGAGCTTCCTTCTTCTATCCATGGATGGAAGAATAAATTCTTCTATGTAGCTGTCGATCACTCCTTGAGCTTTGATTGGATTTGGACTACACCTGCCTTTCTCTGAATAAAAATGAAGTAGTCTTCGAGGAAGATCGGGAACAATACGATCTCCTGTTTGGCATCCAGGATCCTCCACAATGGGAGCTCCTCGAGGAGCAATCATTGTATGACGTCGGAATAAGCCTGATCAGTTACTTGGATAGATTTCCTTTTATGGATCCTTTGGAGTCCTTTTCGTAGTTCGAAGATCAGTGAAGCCTCCTACATCTGCGGGCTGATTTGCCCGACCATACCATACCCAACCAACCCCCCAACCAATGACTTAGCTACTCCTGATAATAGGGGTGATTCAATCCAGCACCAAGTGTACCTGCAGCTATACTTTTACTAGATCCTTAGAGGTCTGCCATCCGGTGTCAGTCCCACAGTGGCACCCCGGCCTAAGAAATTGATGAAAGGGCCCTCCTCATCACTCCCTTTCCCCTTATCATAAGCAAGCCAACCACGGATAACTCACTATGACAAAGGCCTGCCTTTCACTGCGGGCATGACTCTCTCGCTGCGTTACTTTGGCCCCTCTCTAGTTAAAACAACAAGTCCAAACCTACTCCCGAACATTTTCGTATATCCCTTGGGAGAGGAAATAATTTACAACAAGGGTACTTACTCCAAAAAAGCAGCAACAACAATGTGCAATCCCATCTCCAACTGAAACCACTCGATCGATCTCATCCACTTTCAAATTCGTGATAAAAGTTGGTCATTCTACTGTTTATCGAGATGCTTTTGAAGATCATCCTGAATCTCTTTTATGCTTGTGGACTAACTTGTTTTCTTTGTTGACTTGTAAGAATGAGGATCTCGGCTGAGTCCATCTACCGAGCCATCAAGAAGAAGCTGAGTTCTGGGCCTGGCAGACCTTCTCGGGATTCATCAAAGAGGTTGAGAGAAGGATCCTCTCCTCGAGTGCCTTGGAGTATGCAGCCATCATCTTCGCCACGACCTGCACTGGAGCGATCTTCATTGCCATTGCTCATCGTAGTTGTTCCCGTCGATGATGATGTCATCATCGTCGAGGCCCCAACCAAGCTCATCAGAGTGGTCCAAGCCTTGCTAACTCAAGGCGAGTTGGGTAGCGACTGAGCAGCTGGTCGGGAGATGCTGATAGGGGGAAGGCTCCTATGCCCCCCACTTTCATCACCGACTATGGTCCCTCGAACTCCTCCAAGAAAACCTTCATCACCCTTGGAATGCGCATCAAATCAAAGGATAGGGCACTCCAAGATCATCGACTCATCGAGGAGTTGATGAAAATGATGATGCTGTCCGTCTATTGGGAAGAGAGGAAAGCTCGCCCAGTCGTAGAGATTATCTCGGGCTCCTATGCGTCGTTGATGTCGGTTAGTGTTCAACCTTTCTTCCTTGGTGTTGAATCATCTTTCTTTTATTGAATAATTATATTTGCTGAGTAGGTGACTTAACAAATTTATCTTCCTTTTGCAGTTGGCGAGTGACCTAATGATTTTATATAAGGGGTTGATCGCTTTTGTGTGGCTCAACACCCAACTTGAAGACAAAGCCTAGACTGCTTATGCTCGGGCTGAAGTTGTCGAGGAACTTCTTCACACCGTCGAGGAGTGGGAGAAAAAGTACGAAGAGAAGGTTTCTTTACTGGAAGTTGAGTTGGTGGCTATCCGGGATAAGGCTGCCAACTTGGAGTCCTAGAAGAAAAAAAATAAAGAGGAGTCAGAAATGCTAAGGGCCGACCTCCAAAAGAAGATGAAATCGGTGGAAGCCACCCTTAACGAGGAGAAGGACAAAAGGCAAGAGGCTGAGAAGTCCGCTTAGGATTTGAAGAAAAAATTATGGGGATAGAAACTCGGGCCCAAGAAGCAAATTCTCAGGCACTGGTCGAGTTTCGGAAGGCTCAGGAATACGAGGATGAGATCGCCGAAGGCTCCACAGTTGCTTACCGACTCGAGTTTGAAGACTATAAGAAGGCCATCAGTCGGATGCAGCCTAAGTTGGACTTGAGCAATTTGCAATCGGAGAGTGCTCCTGGAGAAGAAGGCTTGGGGTGTGATGAGGAAGCCGACAAAGAAGAAGATCGTCCTCCATCTTCTTAGATCCTTTTTGGCTTTTGCTTTGTATCTTTGTTTTATTTCTCAGCAATGTATCAAACTTCTTTTGGCAATAAAGATCTTCTTTTGTTTTCAAGTCTAACTAGTAGATGTTTGCATATCTTCCTTTTTTGCTCACTTGTCTTTATGAAATGACTAAGTAAGATAATCGGTAAGACTAAATAAAATAGTCAGTAAGAAGTTGCAAAACTATAATCAAGAAGATAGACTTCAAAAATTTTCTAAGTCAAATAGTCAGTTTTTGTAGAACATTTCATCGAATTCGAAACATAGTCATCAAATTGGAACATAGTCGTGGATTATTCCATCGAATCGTAGAACGTCCCATTGAATTGGGACATAGTCAGTGAGAGAGCATTTTTCTAGTTTATTTCGGATCATTCGATCCGTAGTCAGTTAGGTGAAAGCCGACTAATTACTTTAGCTAAGCGAATGTTAGCTTTTATTTTATTTTTTCATTAATCAGGTGTTAGCCAAATAACATTTCGTCGGATACTAGCCGATGATGCAATTATATGGCCGGATGTTAAGTGACCATGTTATCTAGTGGATTACCAACTATTTGAACTAGTCGGCATAGAATCGTAGAGAAAAAAACTTTTAATTTATAAGGTAATCTTATTGGTAGTACATCCATAGATTCTTGACATTTCAAGTTCGAAAAATTTTTATGCCATCTAAGTTCTCAGTTTTGTATATCTCTGATCGTAGAATTGCTGAGATTTTATTGGAGTCCTTCCAATTCGGAGATAGTTTTTCTTGCTTGGTCGGTTTGGAGACTTCAAGGACAAGGTCTCCTACTTGGAAGATCTTGAGCTTGACCCAAAAATTATAGTACCGGACTATCTTTTGTTGATAGGATGCCATCCTTAATTGAGTTTGTCTCTGAGTTTCATCAAGTAAGTCTAGATTAGCTCGTCATTTGTCCAAGTTGGTCGACTCGTCGTAGTGTTCTATCCAAATTAAAGGTAGACCAATTTTCATCGGAATCATGGCTTCTGTCTCAAATGCCAATTTGAAAGGAGTTTCTTCGATTAGAATCTAAGAAGTAGTTCGATAAGACCATGGAACACTGTAGAATTCATCGGGCCAATTGCCTTTAGATTGATCTAATCTTATTTTCAAGCCTTGTAGTATTGTCTTGTTGGTCACCTCGATTTCTCCATTGAATTGTGGATGTCCAACTGATGTGAGTTTATGGATGATATGATATTTCGCACAAAATTCCTCGAACTTGGTGTTATTGAATTATCGACCGTTGTTGGTGATGATTATTCAGGTAGACCAAATTGACAAATGATAAATTTTCACAGGAAGTTGATAGTCTTCTTTTTCGTTATTTATGCTAGTGGTTCAGCCTCCATCCACTTGGTGAAGTAGTCTATTGCTATAGTGATGAACTTTCTTTATCCACTGGTAGATGAAAAAGGATTGAGTATGTCAACTCTTCACTGGTCAAATAACCATGGCACTGAAATGATCGTCAGATGGCTTGACGGAAGTCCTTGGATGTTGGCGAATCTCTGACATTGATCGCACTTCTGCACTAAATCGATAGCATCCTTCAGTATGGTAGATCAGTAGTTTTTTTATCAAAAAATTTTGTAAGATAACGACTTGCCCTCCAAATGGTTACCACAAATGCCTTCATGCACTTTTGGAAGAGTATAGTCAACTTTGGAAGGATGAAGACACTTGAGCAAGGGCAGAGATGTTGATCTCTCATAAAATTGATCATCGATTATCACATACTGAGCCACCAATCTCTTCATTCGGTGTGCCTCAATAGGATCAACCGATAAGGTTTCGTCAGCTAAGAACTTGATGAATGGATTGATTCAGCTCGATTCATGACCGACTTGGATCTGGTGCACTTTCTTTTCGAAGTCAATACTTAGATTCTGAAGATGCTTGATGAAGATTTTTCTCAACTCATTGCAATTAGAAGTAGCAAGTCAAGACAAGGAATCAGCTCGAAGATTCTCCAAGCGAGAGATTTGAAAGATCTCGAAATAGTCAAAATTTATTTGGAGAGATCTGAGTTTCTGAAGATACCTGAGTAGGACAGGATCTCGGGCCTTATATTCTCTTCGAGATTGCTTGACAACTAGCTGAGAGTCAGTGAACATCTTTAGGCATTTTACATCGAGATCTCTGACTATGTTTAGTCTCGTTATCAATGCTTCATACTCGGCTTGATTGTTGGAAGCCTTAAAACCAAATCGAAGAGCATATTCGGTCACCATCCTATCGATGTTAGTTAAAATAAGACCCTGCTGCATTCTCGAACATTTGAAGCTCTATCCACATGTAGAATTCATGCTGGTTTCGAAGTCTCTTCTTGGGATTGATCCTCAATTTGACTATCATCGGTTGGCGTACGTTTGACAACAAAGTCGGTAAGTATCTGAGCCTTCATCGAGGATCGCAGAATATAAAAAAGATCAAACTCATTGAGTTTAACCATCCATTTAGCCATTCTCTCCAAAGTGTTTGATCATTGGAGTAGAGTTTTCAGCAAAAGATCAGTCAAAATTTTTACTGAATAGGCTTGAAAGTAGGGGTGTAGTCGTTGAATGGTCATAATAATTGTGAAGATAACTTTTTTAATCTGAGAAGACCTTATTTCAGCCCCGTGCAGGACTAGACTTATGTAGTAAATGGATTTCTGCACTTTATTTTTTTTTCAAACTAGCATTGACCTAATAGCTTCAGAAGTTATAGCCAAATACATGAACAACTTTTCGTCTGTATTTGGCTTCGTTAGGAGTGGAGGAGAACTTAAGTATAGCTTTAAGTCGTTGAAAGCCTTTAGACATTCTTCTGTCTAGGTAAAGTCTTTCATCTGCCTGAGGATTTTGAAGAAGGGGAGACTTTGTTCTGCAGACTTAGAAATAAATCGGCTGAGGGACGCAACGTGCCCCACCAACTTTTGAATATCCATCGAGAAGTTGGAGGTTTCATGTCAAGGATGGCTTTAATCTTCTCGAGGTTAGCTTCGATACCTCACCTTGTCCCCATGAAATCGAAGAATTTTTTAGAGAACACCCCGAAGGCGCACTTAGTCAGATTCAACTTCATTTGATGTCTCCTCAAGTCGTCGGAAAATTTCGCTAGATCATCGATATGGAGAGAAGCTTCATTGCTCTTTACGAGTATGCCATTGATGTAGACTTTCATGTTGCGATCGATTTGATTTTTGAAGACTTTATTGACCAGCTTTTGATATGTAGCTTCAGTATTTTTGAGATCGAAAGACATGATTTTGTAACTGTACAAGCCTTTGTTGGTAATAAACACCGTCTTCTCCTCATCCTCGAGTGCCATCCGAATTTGATTGTATCCGAAAAAGACATCCATAAAACTCAACAACTGATGGCTTGAAGTAGTATCGACTAGTCGATCAATTCGAGAAAGTAGAAAGCTATCTTTCAGATAAGCTTTATTTAGGTCGGTATAGTCGATCCATATCCTCCATTTGCCATTAGCTTTCTTGACCATCATGATATTCGCGAGCCAATCAGGATAGGTTGCATCATGAATGAAGTCGACTGCCAGCAACTTGTTGTCTTCTTCATCGATGGCCTTCTGTCATTTGGGAGTAAAATTTCTTTTCTTTTGTCTCACTAGTTTGTGCTTGACGTTGACATTTAGTTAGTAGATAATTAGATTAGAGGGGATACCTAGCATGTTTGAGGCAGACCGAGCAAAAATATCAGCATTCTCTCTCAAAAAAGTGATAAGCTTTTCTCATAGATCATCACTCAATGAAGATCCGACTTGAATGATTTTAGTCGGATCTTCATCGTTGAGGGGCATTGAAATGAGTTGCTCCATGGGTTCTCTCTGACTTTCTTCTTCTCTCTGATCCAATCTGTCGATAGAAAGAGCTTCAGTTGGCTTCTATCCTTTAATCACAGTTAAGTAACATTGTCGGGCCAACTGTCGATCTCTTCTCATTTTACCAGTCTCATTTCTCATCGAAAAGCATACGAAAAAGTAATATGTTGAAATAACTACTCGGAGCGCATTTAGTCCAGGCTGTCCCAATATTACATTATAAGCTAATGGAATTCAGACTATGAAGAAGTTAAGTCGTACGGTTGATTGTCGAGATTATTGTCTGGTAGTGACAAAAAGTTCTATCTCTCCTACTTTGACCAAGTTGTCAGTAAATTTGATTAAAGACATGTTGATTGATTTTAATTGGTTAGTAGAAAGTTACATTCGGGAGAAAGCATTGTGGAATAACATATCAGTGGAGCTTCCATTATCAACAAGACATCATTTTACATCGTAGTTAGCTATTGTCATAGATACAACAACAGCATTATTATGAGGAGTTTAGACTCCTTGTAGATGTTCCTCAAAAAAAATGATGTCGTCGCTTCCTCACTGATATTTTGAGAGCCTTTCGAGTCGTTTGCCCCCCATAGTCTCAGTCCTGTCGAGATCATATTGATCATGTTCGCTGTAAGTTGGGTGTAAGTTTCTTCCTCGAGATGCAGCTGTGATTGAGGATCAGCAGGTAGCTACATAGATCGATCCTGCAGGTATTTTTTGAGATATCCTGTCTAATTAGGGCTTCGATCTCATCCTTCAACTAGATACATTATTTGGTATCTTGATCGTGGTCATAATGAAATCGATAGTTGCACTTTCCGTTGAAAGATGCTAGCCACGACTTTATCGACTGTGGTTGTCAGAAGTAACTCTCCCTTTCTATCTCCATGAGAATCTGTGCATGAGGAGTAGTAAAAAGGATGTAAGAGTCATATCTGTTGCTGAAGTTCTTTGGCTTCAGACTTGGTTGGAGATGTGGAGCCTCTCTCTCGACATGGATTCGGCTGGGTCCCACAGAGATTCCACCCTTCTTCATTTTCTGCTTACCTTTACCTTCAGATTGGTGCCGGTCAGTTGCACCTTTCTCAGTGTGAATGTATTTTTATGCATGCTCGAGGAGTTTGATATAGGATCGAAGAATCATCTTATCCAAGAAATAGGTAAATTTGATGCTTCGTAACCCCTTTTTCATGGTTGTGATGGCCGTCGATTCATTAAGATCTCAGACCTCTAAGGTGGCAGCGTTGAAACACGTCACAAAATTTTTAGAGATTCTTCATCTTGCTATCTGATAGAAAAGAGACTGTCAGAAGTTCAAAGTATCCTTCTGCTGGTGCTGAAGTGCACTATGAAAAGTTGTTCAAATTGCTCGAACGAATGGATACTCTCTTGTTGAAGTCCAAAGTACCATCTTCTAGTAGTTTTTCAAAGAGTAATCGAAAAAGCAACACAGAGGAGGGTGTCGGATGCCCTTTGGAGAAGTATGAGAGTTTTGTAGCTCTCAAGATGGTCGAGTGGGTCAGTGGAGCCATCATACGGCTCAATCTGCAGTATTTTGAATCGATTTGGAATTGGCTTGTCTAGAATTCATCGGGAGAAGGACGGACGAGTATTGATGCTGAGTTCGTCGGTAGGATTTCGATTATTTATTTGGAGCTGATCTAACCAGCGATCAAACTCCCTCAGTTTACGGTCGTATTCATCCAATCGTCTCTGAGATTTATCGAGACGTTGAGAATATCCTGGGGTAGAGCCTTCCCCAAAAGAACTTGATGGAGACCATGGTCTCTTCCTCATTTTCGAGACTCATCGAGGGGAAGGAGACCGACGATCTTCAAAATCAGCATGTGGGGTGTGTCGGGAATCAGGGCAAGGTGAGTGTTAGATGGATCGATGACTCACCCGATAGGAGTGTCGAGTCGAATGACGGGATGAAAAATGGAGCCGGCAGCTGTGCCTGGATGGCACATCCCATGGCTTTGGTTCTTCTGGTTGCCGTTGCTGCTGCTGCTCCGCAGTTTGTTGGAGACTATGTACAGCCTCCATTAGTGTCTTCACTTGCTGCACCAAGATAGCAATTGTTGTTGGTCCGTGGTAACCATCGATCGTGAGATGCTGGGCTCCGTGAGGGTCACCAGAAGCGCATCACGGCATGATGATCGTCAATCGGAACTGGTGGAAGCATTCTAGCGCTCTTATCTTGGTCATTGTGGTTCTTGTGGAGGAATATTTCTCTTCTCCCTTCTTGGCACGCCAAACTGTTGTAGCCAATCTTCGATGAGATGGTTGGTGGTGAGCCAAATTATTGTGCCTGAGTACTGAACAATAGGAAACCTACAAAATGAAGTCCTCTTGCTGGAAGTTGTCAGACGAGGGATCCTCGATGCTTAAATTAGCCAAAAAAAGGGAACAGCCGAGAGACAAAAGTAAGAGCCCCAAAACTTATAATTAGTATCACTTACTTGGTCCTTCATAACTTTCCGCTTTATATAACGCGAAAAAAGTCGTTCTGTGTAACTCTGCTCCTTGAATACTCGAGACATGGGAGTTATGGCACTTACCGGACGGTTACCTCATTAACTGCCATTAAAATCAAGTAATGGGCTACTTGTAGGTGACTAATGCACTCCACGTTCACAAGTAGTTAATATTCGTGCCGGATAATCATCGTTTGATCTTGGATTTGTGAGATTTAAATAGTCGGCATGATGCCGAAGAAGTTGTCGGTCAAATACCAACTATATGTCGAGCCGTTATCGGCCAGTCGTCAATTATGTGTTGAACTAAGTCGGTAAAAAAGCCGACTTAGTCAGATCCCATCGATATAAATCGGCTCGATTCATAATATGATATGTCTGGTCAGTTCGGAGATGAGAAAAAGAAATAATCGATGCACACTAAGTCGGTAAGGAAGCGAGGAGGAGAGATAGTCGGCTTGACGATGAGAATTTATTTCAACATAAAGGATTAGATATTTTTATTATCCTTCAAAATTGAAATAAGTACGAAACTCTCTCAATCAAATAACTGCAATAAAAGTTAAATTTTAAAATATAACTCTCTTCAGCCAAAGATGCTCTAAAACTATTTTGGGAGGAAGAAAGAGAGACACGAAGGAGGCCAGTTGATTGATGTCAAGTCCAATCCATGGAGTATCTCCTGTACACCAATCCGATCTCCGACTACGAAGGGGTTGGCGTTCTAAGTGGAGAACGTTGCAGAAGTGTCGCGTGACACCGATCGGTTGCAAGGTTATTTCTTTTTCTTTTCTCTTCTTCTTCTTCTTGTTTTTTTTTGGTACCGATCGGTTGCAATGTTAAACAACCCAAAGGAGCCTTGGTTGACCAGGATCAAATTTGATACAGCTTGACCAGGATCTTGGTTTGATGCTTGGCTGCATCAAGGGACCCAATTCAGTGTTCATGATAACCTATCTAAAGGGTACTCTAACCGCACCGCTTTGTCCCCAATGCCCCAATTATTTCCTGCGGTCCCACTGGGCTGACTTCAAACCCCATACTTCCACATCACAGACGATCCTAATCGCTCATTCTGGGCCCCGGAGCTGAAAAGAGTGCCGGAGGACGCTCCTTTTAGCATTATCATCCCAAAGACCCTTGGAACAGCGAAGACCCAATCTAACTCAACCCACCCATGAAGTTTACTCTACTCTCATCTCGACGACCCGACGACATCTGACTTCTTCCAACCCCAATTCGAAAGCGTACGTGTTTGATAAATTATACAATGGAGAGAAGAAATAGTCCAATTTCTAAATACCCTTCTTTTAAAAAGAATCAGGAAGCCTGGAACTTAAAAATTACTATATTGGCGCGGATTAAATCGAAATGTTTTGCATCTGTAATAAAATTTTACTAACTGAACCAACTGATCTGGAATAAAACTTTGAATCTGTAGTTTTAATCTGACTTCATTTAAAGTGATATAATGTAAATGAAAGCGTCGACGCGTTGAATCAAAGTTCTAAGCTGGACTTGGACCTAATATTTTATTTAAAACTCGACCCGACAGACCCAAACTCAGACACTAATAGGCCCGACAGAATTTTTGGGTTGTCTTGGTGCTGGTACCGCAAACACTTCCTTTTAATTTAAGCTTTTAGCTCCTTTCCTCAGCCCCCAAAAAAAAATTTCTGCGTCAGCTCACTTCTCATCTCCCCCACAACGATGTCCTCCCCGACACCCGCCACACCCCCCCGCCCCCAACCCCAAAACCCCCAACAACCACAGAAGCAAAGGTATGGGTCCCACTTCGTCCACGTGTCCCGTTCTTTAGTGTTTCTTTTCCTGTTTATTCCCACATGGCCACCTCCATCCGGCTTGATCTCCTTTCTCCTCGTATCAGGGAAAGAAAGAAAGAAACCGGTCCTCCTCCCATCACTCGTCTCGTGATTCCAACGGCGACCCCAGGATAATTAAAAAAGAAGCCTCGCTTTTGTGTCACCTCGCCTTTCCCTTCTCTCTGTCTTCTTTTCTCTCTCATGACTCTTCCCCCCAAAAGATGCCATCCCCTCTCCGTAACGGCGACGCCCCCCCTCCCCGCCTCCCCTCCCCCGCCGTCGGCCGCCACCCCCATCACTTCCACTCCACCGTCTCCGAGCAGAAGATCCGCCGCCTCAACGCGCTTATCCTCCTCCTCCGCCTCGCCGCCTTCTGCTTCTCCCTCGTCGCCGCCATCTTCATGGGCACCAACTCCTCCCGCTCCCCCGGTTCCCCTTCCTGGCTCCAGTTCCGCCCCTTCAGGTACTCTTATATCCCATCTCAGTCCCTCCCCTTCCTCCCTATTTACCAATACTGCCACCGCTTAGCTCCCGGACTGTTATCTCGCAGGCTCGTGTTCGCGGTGAACGCCATCGTGGCCGCCTATTCCTTGTTCGCGATGGGGCTTTCCATCTGGGAGATCCTAAAGGGCGCCACCCTCTTCCCCGAGCCCCTCCAGCTCTGGTTCGACTTCGCCCACGACCAGGTAAATTGCTTGTTACTCTCTAATTAATTCAGTAAAGATTCGATTTTTTTGTAAAGACGGGAGCTTTATTGTGGCTAATTAGGTTTTCGCGTACCTGGTGCTGGCGGCGGAGGCGGCGGGGACGGTGGAGGCCCGGGAGCTGAAGGGGGCGCACGCGTGCACGCTGGAGAGCGCCTTCTGCGTGCAGGCCGACATCTCCGTCGCTCTCGGCTTCGTCGGATTCGTCTTCCTAACCCTTTCCGCGCTCGTCTCCGGCTTCCGTCTCGCCTGCCACGTCATCACCGGCTTTCGCTTCCACCTCTAGGCTAGTCCATCCCTGAGGCGGTCGCTTTCTCCCTCGCTCGCCCGTCGAATCACCCCTACAGTTACCTGACCCACGTGGCAGTAGTAGATTGATGCAGTACACGAACAGCTGACCTTTGGCTAAATCAATCGCCGCCTGACGGTCGGCGATCTGATCTATAGCTTCTTTTTTTTTTCTTTTTTTTTTTTTAATAATTTTTTATGGAAGAGTGTTTTTTCCGAGTCCGGGGTCCATCGTGCGGTTGTAAATCTTGTGATTCCCCTTCCATCCGAAGGACGAAAAGCTCCACTAATTTTGTATGTATGTATTTTTTAATCGCGCGTCACCCAGTCTGTACTAAATGTGATCCGGGAGTTGAATTTGATATATTCTCTTTCGCAAAAAACCAAATTTGAAATCTTTTGTGAGGTATGGTCCATATTTTCTCTGGTACCGGTGAAACTCAAACTTTCCCGGCCCTCGCGCTCGACACGTTTTGTCCACGTGGGAGGGCTTTGGAAGGCCTCTGGGGTCGAGAAAGAAATTATTCATCGAGCGCCAGGTTATCGCGACGCAATCGACACGTCAGGCAAGCATCTGCCGGGGGAAATCGCTGCGGCGCGTAGCGTGCTTTGGACATACTGCTCCGAGTACGAACGTATCAGATGGGATGGCTTCCGAGGCTCTGCTTCAGTGGTCAACGGCAACAGCTGTAACCTGGTACATGCCTGGCGAAGGGGGGCTCGTTACATTTTTTAGACTGAAGCCCGATGGATCAATCAATCCTTGAGAATTTGTTTTTTGATTTTTTATTTTTTTTGACGGTGATGCCATGGTACGGGCTGTATCTTTGGCTACGATGGCGACCGCTGGATCGTGATCACAAAGCGGCTATTGCATGATCCAACGGTGAATTGGCTCAAAGAAAGGCGCATCTTTCTTTCGTGCGAAAGATACAACCCCGATCCGGCATGGAAGGTGGTGGGCGGTGATTTGAGGACCTGAGGTGGAGGATTAAAAATAAAAAAAAAAAAGAAAAGGGAAAAGAATCTAAGCAGTTGGAGTTGAAGCTCTCTCCGAAGACAATCAAATCACTTTTAATACCATGTTTTGAATTCCATCCTAAATTATTGTATGGCAGTGACATTCCGTCCTAAATTATTGCATGGCAGTGGCATGGATTCTCGATGACCTCGCAAAAGACTTTGTTTGGTGCGAAGGTGAGCCACATTCTATTTTATGTTATCTTGCTTTGGAGAAGCTTTTATTGCCTGTATCTGAGGGGTTTTTAGGCTTCGGAAATTTAAATAGGTTTAGCACGTGATGATATCAAGTGTCAGAGGAAAGTTTTTGTATGATCAAAAATTAGGCACCTTGTGGCAATTATCAGATCCGATTTGTGATATTGGTACCGTCACATGCTGGATGAGCTGTTGGTTCTTGGATTTTCCATGTTTGCTTCGCCTACGCCACCGCATACGTCGATGTGATACATTTGACTAGCGCAGGTGCTGACATATCTAACATGCCGACAAAAACATGAGATATGTAGGTGGTATCTCATTTTTCATCTAAAACATGGAAGATGTTTGGTTGCCATTACCGTCAAAATCCGAGCTAAACTATTAAGACATGAAGCAGTGAGGTCAGCTCTCAACTATGGAGTTTGGCTGAAGGAACTCTCATAGTATTCACGTTCAGTACTCTGAAATTTTTTTAAAAAAATATTCGCTTATCAAAATCTATACTGTAAAAAATTTGTCGATGCTTAAGTTAGATTGTGATAGAACGTAGAGCACATTAAGAGAACCCGTTATGTAAAAAGAGGACCGATGTTTGTTGCTGAGTAAGATGGAATTGGGCCTTGATTCCCTGGTAACGGTCCCCACAGATGACTACCATAGCCGACAGTTTGATTGGTGCCTCGGTTGGCTACTAAGATTGTCAGTTTGGTTTATGCCGAGGTAATCACTTCGGCTGGTCGTAAAACAAATATATATTTAAAATAATCAAATCCAATGGTTAAAGTTTAAATTAATTTACGATGCATGTGGTTGTAAGATATTTCAGTAGCATGCGTGCTGGCGAATCTTGTTGCTTTTCTGTTTTTTTTTTGGTAAATGTAGCTAAGTTACATAAGAACATGAGTCAAATTGAAACTAAAAGCAGGAGAACAGTGTGAATAAAGAAAACTACAGCTACGGAATTGCACATGCATAGCATCAGCTAGCAAAATGCTCTGAAGCTGCGGCGGAATAGGCCTAGGTTTAACGAGCAAAATATCATTATGCAGCGCTTGGGAAGCAATCCAATTTACTGTTTGACTATCTTTTCTATTGTTGGTGCTTATTTTTGTTGAGATTGGAAGATGGGCAACTGAGCCTTGTATGGTGGTGCTGGAGTGATTTACAAAATAAATTCAGATCGAAGATTTTTACTCCGACGAGAATCCTCCGATACTCAAGTCAGAAATCAGAAAACAATGGGAGCAGCAACTGATTCTTTGAGAGGGATTACTTACTTAAGTCCTTGGAGCTTTAGCTATTTATAGAGGATGTGGTTGAGTAACTGTGAGAACGTGCAGTTTCGAGGAATTAGTTACGTTCGAACTTATCTACATTATGGACAGCTGCTACATGTACTAGGGAATCGACTGGTCGAGACAATGGAGGGAACTCACGTGCCAGATAGACCGCACAACTGACTGGATACAAATGGATCTGCTCTACATACCTCAGTTCGGTGTTTGGATCGGCAACCACGGTGATAGCTCAGTGATCTGAGGTATCAATGATAGCACGACGGATCTAAGGTATTCACGGTACCACCATAATACTATCCCCCTATTTTTGAGTCTGAAAATCAGACGAAAAAGATATTCCGAAAGTCATACCTCAGATTTGGGGATGCATGCTCCCATGCCTTCATATGTGTCCCAACATTTAAGGTTGATGACGTTAGCTTGGCATGATTGTCATGAATAATCGCAATTGATGGAACCACACAGCTGGTGGTTTTTTCAAGGATTTAATTTCTCCAGCGATAGCTTTTTGTCTTCACCTTCGTCCTCTTTTAAATCTAATTTTCAAGTGTACGGAGAAGACGATCGCAAAGCCTTTCCACTTCAAACTTTCACTGCAACTCTTAGAGACAAGATGAATCCAAAGCTCATGAAAAAACTCGAACTGATGTTAGCCCGAAGGAAGTAGGCCAAAGTTCTGTCTGTTGGTCCTCCAGCTCCAGTGAGTGGCAATGTCCAGGCTCCGATCATTGAATCGACTAGCGTGGCGATGAGAGATGAAAAATCCCCCTTCAATCATCAAATCCATAGCTCCACCATTGGAGGCCGCAATAGGAGCTTCGACAGAGGAGGTTTTGATGAAGAAGACTTCGGTGGAGGGCATACAGGCGATGGAGATGGTTGATCATTCGAAAGAGGTTCAGGCAATGGCGATAGAAGCTGAAGATTCTTTGGAGCAGGTGATGCTTATCCCGTGTCTTCCCTCGGCCATTTCCCAAGTAGGTCCTTCACAATTGGTGCCTCCGCTCCATCTGCGATGGAGAATCTCGAATCCACAGTGGAGTTTCTAAGAAATTTTCTCTCTCCTATTGAGAAGCAGCTCCTCTGTGAGCAAGGTGCTCAATAGCGGATGATGGATGCCCTTAGGTCTCTTGCTCAGGTGAAGAGTCTTAGTATTTGGATCTTTCTTTTATCTGTCGCAACTTGCAATACTTAATAGCTGTGCGAATTTTGTGCAGGTTGGGCATTATCTAATCAGCTTTGTTGGCTCTACTTCTGAAACTTTAGCAGTAGAGCTTGCGATGGCGAAAGAAGAAACAGACTGGCTGAAGTATCAATTGGAGCAGAAAAAATCAGCTAACGTCGAGCTGATCAAAGAAGTTAATTCCTTTGAAGAGGCCCTCCGAGAAGCT
Source organism: Elaeis guineensis (assembly GCF_000442705.2). NCBI lineage: Eukaryota > Viridiplantae > Streptophyta > Magnoliopsida > Arecales > Arecaceae > Elaeis > Elaeis guineensis. Next base: position 73,511,926 of record NC_026002.2, on the reverse strand, counting down.
CGAGAGATGATCGATCGTTGAGATGATGAGTTAAGACGTGCTGAAAAGAAAATCGAAGATCTTGAGGGATAGAGATCTAGGGCTGAGAGAGACTGCCGCTGAGCCTGCGATGACATAGATCGCCTGAGGAGGACACTCAAAAAAAGGGGCCGAGAATTTGCTTCTTTCAAAACTCATTCTCAAAGGAGCCCCTGTAGGGGTTTATCTAAGAGGGCCAGAACCTCATACAGAGCAAGCCGAGGATGCCTCAGAGGGGTGAAGGTTCTGCTTCAAAAGGTGTTCAGGTGACTTGGGAACTATCCATTCAATTCGAGCGTCAGGCTAAACTTTAGGAGGCTCTGACACAAGCGAAGCACCTGGAAAAGAAAGTGAAGGATCAAAGAGAAAGCGAGGTTCTTGTCTATCGCTGACTTGTGGATCAGGAGCTTCTGACTAAAAAAGCTTAGCTAAGAATAGATCGGCTAGCGAAGAAAGGAGCTGACATTATAAATGAGGCCTACAAGTCGGCATTCTCTGCTGGCTTCGAGAGGTGAAAGATAATGGCTCGAACGCACCTCCTTGCTACCAGCACTGAGCTTCTGTAACTCAGTCTCCTGGACAAAAGTCTGAAGGCTGTGATATCGGATAGTGCAAGAAAATTTGCAAAAGCATCCCATCACCTTGTCGAGTTGAATAAAGTTGATGCAGCCACCCAGATAGAAGAGGCTGCTAGTGTGAAGAAAAATCACTCCAAATCTAGTCGCCCTAATGGTGCTCTGAGGCAATGATGTATTTTTTTTTTTTGTAATCTAAACTATGCAGTCATTTTGGTGCAAATGAATAAAATTCATTTTTGGTTCTTTTTTTTGTCATTACCATTCACAATGCTTGAATGAATGAGTGTAAATCATATTCTGAGCCATGTTGGCTGAATTCGATCTATACTAAGAATTTAATCATGATTCGAATCATAAGGTGTAATCTAAATCATAATCTGAGCTAAAATCTGAGCTATGTTGACTTGTACCTATTGTGTAGGTTTTGGAAGGAATTGAAATTCAAACCACATCCACGTAGCAAGTACCACCACACATCCATGCACGTTTCTTCGAAAGTGGTGCATAATATAATTTACCTGTCGCTCGCATTAACTGCCATATCGACGGTAGGTGCTGTACCCAACTGGTGACCACCACGTGTCAAGCATTTGTTAAAACTTTATCGGCTACACCTCCTATCATTAATGCTCTAAGAAAGGGGATTGTCAGGAGATCTTTTAAAGTAGGGACTATTTAAACCCCAGATAAGACAGGCTTCTAGGGTTTTCGATTGTCTTTTCTTTCATTGTGAGTTTTCCTCCATCTTTCTCTTCAGAATTTCTCTTTTTTTCAAAGAGAAATGGCTTCTAGAGACTCCGATTTCGCCCCGCTAGAGTTTCAGTCTGAGATGAGGGAGAGGAATGTAGTACTGCTTCATGAACAGTTTCAGATCCCTTCAATGTTGCAATTGGAGATTCCAGGGCCGAACGATCGGATTTGCCGACCTCCCTCAGGCCAAATGAGCCTCTATAAGGAGTACTTCCAGGCTAGACTGAGGCTTCCTCTCTATCTTTTTCTTGTTGCTCTTTTTCAATATCTCGAGATGTCGCCATGCTCGGTAGTTTCGAATTCATGGTGACACATCTGTGGTTTTATCGCAGTGTGCGTGTTGGCAGGGATTGATCCTAGTATCATATTTTTTCATTCATTCTTCAGCCTCAAGAGGCATCCTAGAGCATGAGGGTGGTGGTATGTGTCACCTCGAAAAAGAAAAGATATTCATCCATTGATCTAGGATGCTCCTTCCACTGTCCATGGCTGGAAGAAGCACTTTGTGTTCGTCTCCTAGACATCTGATGAAGATTGGAGATTCATCGCCTGAGGCGAACCCCAAGAAGCTGTGCTAAAGAAGCCTATGTTGGTCAGTGCCTGAGGCTAGAGCTGGAGACCTTGCACAACTTTAAGGTTCTGAAGCTAAAGGAGCTTTTATCAAAGCAGATCTTATTCAACATCGGCATCAGTTAAGCTGGTTCTCAAGGTGCGTATGGGTCTCCTGCCTCAGAGCCTTATGTTCCATAATTCATGCTTTATATTAACATGATTACCTTGGCTGCAGAGATAGACTCGAGCCCACTGAAGAAGCCATCGAAGATGTTGGAAAAGAAGATCCATCGAAAGAGGGCAGCTGAGCCTGCGGGTCCCCCTGTGCTATCAGCTGCTGGATCAAAATCCAAACTCTCAATGTCGAAGACTTCAGAATTGTGAGGGTTCAATCTGGCTCGGCCTCCACTTCAACTTCTAATGGGGATTAAAGATGCCAAATAGATCGAGTCCCTAAAGACCTTGAAGAGGTAATTCTAAGCCTGCCAGCTCCTCAAATGGTTGAGTCTTCTTCGAAAGAGGTGCTAGCCAAGATAGCTGGGGCTTCCAGTGTTGGGAATAGTGTCCCAAAGCCAATCGTCAGTCTGTTGACGGTTGTGCTCATTTTTGTATTTGTACATGAATTATGAATTAATAAAAAATTATTTTGACATTTTTCATCATAAAATATTTCATCTTCTAATGAACTCCTATGTTGTGGTGAAGTCCTTAGGACTATTTAGACTCGACAAAGGAGGATTTATCGTTTAGTCCTTAAATCTGTTCGCGACCAAATGATACGTTGTTACCAAGGACGACAACGTTTATCAAGCATAGGTCGTTGTGTGCCATATAGGTTGGTTATCCTCTTAACCAATGAGTGTAGAGACACTGATATGGCATATAGGTGAGATGTAAGGGTACATCTGCACTGAACGTGACCGACTCCGAAGCTATTTCTGCTGTCAAGATTTGCTCCGATAGAATATGGGTATAAATATCCCTCCGATCTGAGACCGCCATGGTGACTTGCAAGCAACTCACTGCACTTAGGCACTGGACTACCTGAATTTTTAATTCAGTGACGGAAGGCTGTTGGGTGTAGTCAAGTACTTGACTTATCGGTGCGTGTGTCAAGATGGGATTGACCACTCCAGTTTAGGAGCTATGTACAGTCGTGTTTTAATTTAGCAAAACTTTGGCTAGGGTAGTCGTTGTGAGGAGTCACAGGACTGTTTGAGTTGAGCACGATTCGGATGATCTGATCAGGGTTGACAGTTTAACCCTGAGTCGTCCTAAACACAGAGGTCAAAAGGATGAATTATACAGTAACCATATTCATGTAGATTTTGAGTGTTGCGATTGTGACTCTTCGACCTATCCGGATGTCGAGTACCATTGCTAGATGGTCACTTCGATTAGTACAGGAATTGGTTCCTGTGCTACCGACTTAGGTTCGAACCTGCGGGGTCACACACATTAGAGGTTCCTATCTGATCTGATGGCTGATGTAGAATCCTACATATTTGAGACTCAGTGATCGAGAATCAGGATTCTCTGATCACGAGTTCCATACATTTTGGGTATCGGAGTCAAGAGTCCCACTGGTTTAGGACTCTTCGATCAGGGTTACATATCGATGAATTCTGATGCCCGATTACCCATCGAATTTGGACTCAGTATTTATGAGAGATTTAATTAATGATTTGATCACTAATTAACTCAATTTGATTGAGTAATTATTTTTGGATCAAGTCCAATTGAATTAGATTCAGTTGGGTTTGACCCGATTAGGTTAAGAGTTGACCTAATCGTCGAGATGGTTTGGTCCCTGATTTGATCAGGGGTTAGGCTTAGTCAATTCCTGATTTGATTAAGATTTTATTGAACCTAATTAAGCCTAATTAAGTTGAGTTTAAATTAGTCTAATTGGATCTAACTTATTTGGTTCAATTAGGTTGGTTTAAATAACTAAACCACCTTGACCCAATCTCCATGCGCCACCTCACTTCTATTGCACCCATTTGAATTCATGAGAAGGAACTTCTCATGAATTTTTTCCTCACGCCAAGCCCTCTCCACGCCCCACTTTAATGTGCCAAATGAATGGATAAGGATGATTGGTTGGCCATTCAAATTCAAAATAAAGTTTGAATTTGAATGGGCAATCAATCTTTACACCTTATCCCTTTTTTTACGTCCTATTTATTACATGAGAAAAGGTTTCTCATGAAATCACTCCATGCACAATTTAAGCCACACCTCATGTCTTTAGTGGATAAGGGATGAATTGGTGTTCATTTGAATTTAAAATTTGATTTGAATTCAAATGTGTAATTACTCATCTTTATCCTTTCTTTTGGATAAGACGTTTGACGTTGTTATAAAAGGAGGAGAAGAGTGGGGCATGCATGAAGAAGATTTTTGGAGAAAAATTTTGAGGCGTGAGAAGTCTTGTGCATGAGAAGGAAGTCCATATCCTTCCAAGAGAAAAAGAAAGAAAAGTGGGTGCAAGGTTTCCGATGAATTCCCTAGAGTTTTAACCTGGGGTTCGGAAAGTGAGAAAGTGACCTACGAGTGTCGTGAGCCCACAAAATCTCAGAAAGATCTTCAACATCATCTCAAGCACGTCTGTTAACGATCCAGAGCATCCAAAAAATTGACAGACATCGATCGAAGAAGTTCGATCAGCATCCATCGTCAAAAAGGCTCTACAACGAGCTAGCACTCATGAGAAGTCGATCAGACCGAGAGCTTCATGTGGACGATCCGCAGAGGTCAGACATACTGTGTGGTTGCATCGCGATGATCAGACTCTCTTAACAGTGATCAGATTACGGCGATCTACTACCCGCACAAAGGTATTGTGTTCTGAACACATTACAATAATGTGTTTACTGTTCGAATTTGAATTTCAAATTTAAATGAATGCATGCTATATATATCATATTTAGATCTTAGTGTAGAATAAATTTATGTTAATTAATTAGATTAATTAATATTTTTCTGCTGTAAAATCATAATTTTGAAAAAGTTTTAAAATTACCATTTTACCCCTACACTGAATTTTCTCCATAAATGGTATCAGAGCGGGTTCTTAGATATGATATATATATATATGCATGCGTAGATTAAGTTGTAATCTAAAAGTTTAAATTTGAAATTCAAAATTTAAAATTTAAATTTTAAAAGTTGTTCGAAATTTAAAATTCAAAAATTTTAAATTTTAAATTTGAATTTTAAAAGTTGTTCGAAATTCAAAATTCAAAAAATTTGAAATTCAAAATTTAAATTTTGAATTTTAAAATTTGTAATTCAAAATTCAAAATTTAAAAATTTAAAATTCAAAATTTGAAATTTGAGATTTAGGTGAAATTTCAAATTTGCAATTCAAAATTTAAAATTCAAAATTTAAAATTCAAAATTTTGAAATTTGAAATTTAAAATTTAAAATTTATTTGAAATTTAAAATTTGAAATTCAAAATTCAAAATTTAAAATTTAAATTTTAAAATTGATATATTTAGATATACTTGATCCAAGTGGCAAGTAATCGAATTGGGTTGGTTGCCATGGCCGTCCGGTTATAGGAGAAAAGTAGGGTTTAAAGACCCTCTCCTCCCATTCGATGGGGTCTCTTATGGCGGTAGGGGTGCCGCTGCAATTATATCCCATGCAGATGAAGCAGCGAAAGGAATTAATTGTAAAGGTTCAATTGTGAAATTTATCATGAATGTGTTAGATTAGATCTAAAGAAATATTTATGATTTATTTTGATTGAGTTATTTTCTGTTATGTAATTAGCAATAGGATTGCTATTTATGAAATGTGCTGATCTATTTGTGAAATGAGTCAACATATTTGGTGAACAGAAAATAAAACCTTTCAAATTTGAAAATTATTTTCGAAATGCCAAACCCTGACCCATCAGTCCAAATACTTAATTAAAAGAATTAAGTGTTGTCTAGTAGGTCTAGAATTGTGAATTAAGATCTAAGACAATTGCATAAACTTGTGGGTCAATGGGTTAGATGGATTAGGTCCATAATTGGGTTAGACCTAAGGTTAGCTTAAAAAAATGAACTAAATTAGAGTAATTGATCAAATCTAATCAAAAGTTGAATTAGATTAGGTCAAGGATACTTTAGACTCAACTCCAATAGTTGTAGTTGAATGGGTCCATGTCTTTAACTAGACCAAGATGGACTTAATTCATGGCTACGCGGTGGAACCCTATTTAATAAGTTGATCAAATTAAAACTAATGAACCGGTTGGTGTCTAAGGTAAGTTTGGCATTTTGACCAGTGATTTTTAAGCGGGAGCTACTCGCAGTGATTCGATCTCTGACGAGTTAATGGCTTATCCCCACCACTGATCTCACTTACCGGGCCAACCTGGTGAATTAGGTTTTGATTAGATCACTTGGTGATTAGGGCTCACCCATGTCATTAGGTAAATCAGTTTGACTGATTTAGGTGCTCTTAATGCCAGCTTTAATTAAATCTTTTTTTAATCTGACTTGGTGAAGTCAGTGGGAGGATTGAAATTGGCTGGATTTTTTCTTCTCATCTATCCTTTAATAAAATCCTCAAAAATTATTAGGTCCCTAAAAATGATTAAGTTATATTGATAACTAAGTCATAGCCTCCCATTAAGTGAGTGATAATGAGTCCATTAGTTTAATAATCATTGGAGGCCCAAAGGCCTGGTACTTATTGATTAATGAAATTATCATTCATAATATGATAATTTGGTTTGAGTCTTTCTGATGGTGGTCAGGTTGGCCAGCCAAAGTCGGGTCTGATTATTTATTGGTCCGATTCACCAAATCAAATCATGTTAATGGTTGGACCTAACCAGATCTTTTTGATGGAGGCCAAAGCCTACTGATTAGGTTCTGGGGCAAAATCAATTACTAGAAGTTGTTTAGAGAAACAACTAGTTATGAACCTACCCATAGATGCACATGGGTTGACCAACCAAAGTTGGGCTCGTGTGTAGTCTGTGTGGATTCTAGTACCCACTAAGGAATTAAAGTAATTTCTCGAATTGGAGGTTGAGGCTACCAGTTCGTAAAAATACTGGAAGAAACTTTAGACTAAAGTCCAAGTCTTTAGTATTTATAATTTATGTACTAATAGAGGTCTGGTTTTTCTTTATGCAGCTATGGCTACTACCCTGTCCCTCCAGTCATTATTAGATAATGACAAGCTCATGGGACCTAATTTCAATAGCTGGTATCGAAAATTAAAAATCATCCTTGAGCATGAGCGGATCCTTTATGTAGTAACAGATCCGGCACCTGAGGAGCCAGCTCCGAACGTTAGAGGGATGGTCCGAGATACTTATCAGAAGTGGCTCAACGACCGCACCACCGTTCGGTGCATTATGCTGGCGGCAATGAATGATGAGTTCAGTCGCAGGTTCGAGAACGCCCAGCCACAGGAGATGCTTCAAATATTGAACGACTCCTTTGGCACACCTGACGACGTTGAAAGGCACAAAACTAGTTGTGCCATTTTCAATGCTCGGATGAGGGATGGAGCCTCAGTCACTGATCATGTACTATACATGATCGAAATGATTGAGTGCCTAACTAAACTGGACTTTTTCCTGCATGAGCAGCTCGGTAAGGATGCGATCCTTAATTCATTGCCCAAGTCCTTCCTCCCCTTTCTTACTCATTTTCGGATGACAAAGCCTGCAGTGAACTACCATGGTTTGTTGGAGTTGCTGCAGAACTTTGAGAAGGATCACCAGCTCCATAAGGAGTCGGTGAATGTTGTGGGAGGGTCTTCTTCTGGTCGTCGACCCTTTAAGAAAGGGAAGAAGAAGAACAAGAACAAGAAGAATAAGAAGGTGCAGCTGCATGCTGGGACGTCTGCACAAGGTCAAACCAAAAAGCGCAAGCCCGACCAGAGCCAGGCGGAGTGCTTCTTTTGCAAGAAGCAGGGGCACTGGAAGAGGAACTGTCCTCTATACATTGCTTCCCTGGACCCGAACAGGTTGAAGAAGAAGCAAGGTACTTATATGATAACACATTGCAACTTTTCCATTTGTGATACTACAGCCTGGGTATTGGATACCGAAAGCCCTTATCATATTTACAATTCGATGCAGGGTCTGCAGGTCAGTAGGAGATTTGATGAAGGCGAGAGATTCCTGAATGTTGGAGATGGAAGCAAAGTTCCAGTTCTAGCATTAAGAATCATGAACCTTGTAATGAATTCTCGAAACATAATTCTGAGTGAATGTCACTATTGTCCAAGCTTTTTATTAAATATTATTTCTGTAGGCCTTTTGGCCATGAACGGTTATCAATTTTTAATAAAAAAAATATTTACAATATCATTTTGAATGGTGTTACAATATTTGTTGGACAACTTAATAATGAAATTTACTTTCTATCACAACCTGTTAATGTGGTTCAAACCTCTGGTAAACGTCCTAGAATAGATAATGTGTCAGAAGTCTACCTTTGGCACTGTAGGCTAGGTCATATCAATAAGAACAGGATAAACAGGTTGGCTCAAGAAGGAATTCTTGAAGTAGGTGATTGTGAATCACTTCCAACCTGTGAGTCCTGTCTTCTTGGTAAAATGACCAAATCACCTTTTACTGAAAAAGATGAGCGAGCCAGTGAACTCTTGGGTTTGGTACATTCTGATATATGTGGACCCATGAGCTCAAGTGCAAGAGGTGGATATTTCTACTTCATAACCTTCACAGACGACCTATCGAGGTATGGGTATGTCTATTTAATGAAGCATAAATTGGAGTCGTTTGAAATGTTCAAACTATTCCGAAATGAGGTAGAAAAATAAATTGAAAAGTATATTAAAACTCTTCGATCTGATCGAGGAGGTGAATACCTTTCTAATGATTTTCTGACATATCTTGGGAAGAATGGGATTCTCTCTCAGTGGACACCTCCTGGAACACCACAGCATAATGGTGTGTCTGAAAGGAGGAATCGGACCTTGTTGGACATGGTTTGATCCATGATAGGGTTTGCTGGTCTGCCGATCTCCCTTTGGGGATATGCACTCGAATTGACTTGTTACCTTCTAAATAGGGTTCCGAGTAAGTCTGTAACCAAAACGCCATATGAGATATGGATAGGACGTAAGCCAGTACTCTCGTACCTTAGGGTTTGGGGGTGTCCGACTTATGTTAAACGTTTAATTACGGACAAGCTTGGACCTAGGTCTGACAAGTATAATTTTATAGGGTACTCAAAAGAGACCAAAGGGTATTACTTCTACCTAGCTGATGAGCAAAAAGTGTTTGTCAGCCTTAAGGCAATCTTTTTGGAAAAGAAGTTCCTTGGTGAAGGGACTGTTGCCTCTAAGATCGAACTTGACGAAGTTCGACAGGTGGAAAAACTGACACAAGTTGCTGAACCTGAACCGGATTTGGTTAGATCAGATCCGAAGCCCATTGTTCAAGCACTCTTAAGGTGATCTGGTAGAGTACCACATCAACCGGACAGATACTATGGTTTCTTGGTCCGGGACGACGATCCTATCGAACTTGATGAAAACGATGAGGATCTGATCACCTACATGGATGCAATGCAGAGATCCGACTCTGAGAAATGGCTAGAGGCCATGAAATCTGAAATGGAGTCCATGAAGGTCAACGATGTGTGGACATTGGTTGACCCACCCGAAGGAGTAAAACCCATAGGGTGTAAGTGGGTCTTCAAGAGGAAGAGGGGCGCAGACGGAAAGGTGGAAACCTATAAAGCCCATCTGGTTGCCAAGGGATATCATCAACGTTATGGTATAGACTATGACGAGATATTTTCTCCTGTGGCAATGCTCAAATCCATTCAGATTATGCTTGCGATAGCTGTCCATCTGGACTATGAAATCTGACAGATGGATGTGAAGACAGCTTTCCTAAATGGAGAGCTGGATGAAGAGGTGTATATGCTACAACCTGAAGGATTCACATCCACTGATGAGTCTAAGGTGTGCAGACTACAGAGGTCCATTTATGGACTTAAGCAGGCATCCTGGAGTTAGAACATACGTTTTGATAGGATGATCAAGATGTATGGCTTCGTTAATAATGGAAAAGAGCCCTGCATTTATAAGTGGGCTAATGGTCCAGTAGTAGTATTCCTTGTATTGTATGTGGATGACATTCTCTTAATCGGGAATGATGTCTTTGCATTACAGGGAATAAAGATTTGATTGTCGTCACAGTTCTCCATGAAGGATCTAGGAGAAGCTTCCTACATCCTAGGGATGAGGATCTATAAAGATGATCTAAAAGGTTGCTTGATTTATCTCAGTCCACGTACATTGATACTATGCTGAAGAGGTTTAGCATGGAGAATTCCAAGAAAGGCTATCTTCCGATAGGCCATGAAATTTCTCTCTCGAAGAGGGATTGTCCGACAACACCTCAAGAGAGAGAGCGTATGGGTAGGATTCCATATGCTTCGACAGTGGGATCTATCATGTACGCCATGACATGTACACGACCAGATGTGGCATACTCATTAGGGGTAGTGAGTAGATACCAATCTGATCCAGGAGAGAATCACTGGAAGGTTGTTAAAACCATCCTGAAGTATTTAAGAAATACTAAGAACCAGTGGCTTGTTTATGGTGAATCAGACTTGAGACTTATAGGGTTTACAGACTCTAGTTTTCAGTCTGATCAGGATGATAGCAAAAGTGTGTCAGAATTTATTTTTACCCTTAATGGTGGGGCTATCTACTGAAAAAATTCCAAGCAGCACACAGTGATTGATTCAGTTTGCAAGGTGGAGTATGTCGCTGCATCAGATGCTGCCAAAAAAGCGGCGTGGCTGAGAAAATTTATCACCGAGCTCGGAGTAGCACCCTCCCTTGTTGGTCCAGTTCTGCTCTACTGTGACAGCTCTGGAGCCATTGCTCAGGCGAAGGAACCAAAGGCACACCAGCGGACGAAGCATATTCTGCGTCGCTACCATCTCATCCAAAAAATTATGGATCGTGGTGACGTCGATCTTCAGAAGATTGACGGAAATGAGAACCTGGCTGACCCATTCACTAAAGCCATTGCGGTGAAGAAGTTCGACAACTACAAGTCGAAGATGGGTATTAGATACTGCACCGATTGGCTTTAGGCCAAGTGGAAGATTGTTGAAAATAGTGTCCCAAAGTCAATCGTCAGTCTGTTGACGGTTGTGCTCATTTTTATATTTGTACATGAATTATGAATTAATAAAAAATTATTTTAGTATTTTTCATCATAAAATGTTTCATCTTCTAATGAACTCCTATGTTGTGGTGAAGTCCTTAGGACTATTTAGACTCGACAAAGGAGGATTTGTCATTTAGTCCTTAAATCTGTTCGCGACCAAATGATACGTTGTTATCAAGGATGACAATGTTTATCAAGTATAGGTCGTTGTGTGCCATATAGGTTGGTTGTCTTCTTAACCAATGAGTGTGGAGACACTGGTATGACATACAGGTGAGATATAAGAGTACATCTATACTGAACGTGACCGACTCCGGAGCTATTTTTGCTGTTAAGATTTGCTCCGATGGAATATGGGTTTAAATATCTCTCCGATCTGAGACCGTCACGGTGACTTGCAAGCAACTCACTGCACTTAGGCACTGGACTACCTGAATTTTTAATTCAGTGACGGAAGGCTGCTGGGTGTAGTCAAGTACTTGACTTGTCGGTGCGTGTGTCAAGATGGGATTGACCACTCCAGTTTAGGAACTGTGTACAGTCGTGTTTCAATTTAGCAAAACCTTAGCCAGGGTAGTCCTTGGGAGGAGTCACAGGACTGTTTGAGTTGAGCATGATTCGGATGATCTGATCAGGGTTGACAGTTTAACCCTGAGTCGTCCTAAACACAGGAGTCAAAAGGATGAATTATACAGTAACCATATTCATATAGGTTCTGAGTATTACGATTGCGACTCTTCGACCTATCCAGACGTCGGGTACCATTGCTAGATGGTCACTTCGATTAGTACAGGAATTGGTTCCGGTGCTACCGGCTTAGGTTCGAACCTGCGGGGTCACACACATTAGAGGTTCCTATCTGATCTGATAGCTGATGTAGAATCCTACATATTTGAGACTCAATGATCGAGAATCAAAATTCTCTGATCATGAGTTTCACACATTTTGGGTACCGGGGTCAAGAGTCCCACTGGTTTAGGACTCTTCGATCAGGGTTATATATCGATGAATTCTGATGCCCGATTATCCATCAAATTTGGACTCAGTATTTATGAGAGGTTTACTTAGTAATTTGATCACTAATTAACTCAATTTGATTGAGTAATTATTTTTGGATCAAGTCCAATTGAATTGGATTCAGTTGGGTTTGACCCGATTAAGTTAAGAGTTGACCTAATCGTCGAGATGGTTTGGTCCCTGATTTGATCAGAGATTGGGCTTAGTCAATTTCTGATTTGATTAAAATTTTATTGAACCTAATTAAGCCTAATTAAATTAGATTTAAATTAGTCTAATTGGACCTAACTTATTTGGTTCAATTAGGTTGGTTTAAATAATTAAACCACCTTGACCCAATCTCCATGCGCCATCTCACTTCCATTGCACCCATTTGAATTCATGAGAAGGAACTTCTCATAAATTTTTTTCTCACGCCAAGCCCTCTCCATGCCCCATTTTAATGTACCAAATGAATGGATAAGGATGATTGGTTGGCTATTTAAATTCAAAATAAAGTTTGAATTTGAATGGGCAATCAATCTTTGCACCTTATCCCTTTTTTTACGCCCTATTTATTACATGAGAAAAGGTTTCTCATGAAATCACTCCATGCACAATTTAAGCCACACCTCACACCTTTAGTGGATAAGGGATGAGTTGGTGTCCATTTGAATTCAAAATTTGATTTGAATTCAAATGTGCAATTACTCATCTTTATGCTTTCTTTTGGATAAGACGTTTGACGTTGTTATAAAAGGAGGAGAAGAGTGGGGCGTGCAAGAAGAAGATTTTTGGAGAAAAATTTTGGGGTGTGAGAAGTCTTGTGCATGAGAAGGAAGTCCATATCTTTCCAAGAGAAAAAAAAAAGAAAAGAAAGAAAAGTGGGTGCAAGGATTCTGATGAATTCCCTAGAGTTTTAACCTGAGGTTCGGGAAGTGAGAAAGTGATCTACGAGTGTCGTGAGCCCACAAAATCTTAGAGAGATCTTCAACATCCTCTCAAGCATGTCTATTGATAATCCAGAGCATCCGAAGAATCGACAGACATCGATCGAAGGAGTTCGATCAGCATCCGCTGTCAAAAGGGCTCTACAACGAGCTCGCACTCGTGAGGAGTCGATCAGATCGAAAGCTTCATGTGGATGATCCACAGAGGCCAAAAATGCTATGTGGCTGTATCACGATGATTAGGCTCTCTCGATGGTGATCAGATTACGGCGATCTACTATCCGCATAAAGGTATTGTGTTCTGAACACATTACAGTAAAGTGTTTACTGTTAGAATTTGAATTTCAAATTTAAATGAATGCATGCTATATATATCATATTTAGATCCTAATGTAGGGTAAATTCATGTTAATTAATTAGATTAATTAATATTTTTTCACTGTAAAATTATAATTTTGAAAAAGTTTTAAAATTATCATTTTACCCCTGCACTGAATTTTCCCCACATCCAGGACTGCACCAGCTGGTCTGAAGCTTGAGGCTTCAGCACTAGAAGATTACAAGCTAGCGCATGGCTATTCATCAGGATGCTTCTCCCAGCTGACGCGAACAAGCTACTGGTTGAGCCGCATAGAGAAGTGAGGAAAGCAGTAGTGGAGTCCTTCATCCGAGTAAGCTGAAGCTTTTATAGTTTTGTTTATGTTAAACATACACATATTTTGTTCGCTGATAAGAGGTATTTCTTGTTAGATCGCTCATTATCTGAATGGGTATATGGAGAGCTCCTATGAGCTTTCGATTGAGGCAAGGAAGCACAAGGCAGACGTCAAAATGCTCAAAGTCATGAAGGACAAAGCTGAGAGAGAGATTGGAGAGGCCTCCATGAGAGCCGATGCTGCCATAAGGAGGGCTGAAGATGTTGAAGCGGCCCTGAGAGGAGCTGTAGAAAAAAATTCTCGACTATTAGGCATCTAGGAAGCACAGGCAGTGAGAATAAAGGAGCTCAAAAAGTTCTTGGAGGATAATAAAACTATGATCGAGGTAGCAAAGAAAAAGGCAGCAAAGACCGCTTTAGAGACTGTTATGAACTTTCGAGCGTCAACAGAGTACCAGGATGAGAAAGTCAATTTTTTCACTGATGCCTATTGTCATGCCCCTGACCCGAGATTTGAATCGAGGGTCATGGCAACCGCCGCATACTCATAGAATACTTTTTCCATAAGCATGCAAGGCATCTCATCATGATATCTTCACCCAAAGTTAAATAATTTTTCAATTTTTTAACAATCAAACCTTAGTTCAAATAACAAATCAAAACTCAGTGTCCAAAAGAAAAATAATTGTCTGACAAGTTAACACTAAAAAATAAATAAAAATCTTGAATCAATTCTTAGAAAATCCTAAATCAATGAGCTAACTCCATCTCTAATCACTCTCCAAATCGAAATCCCGCATCACGCTAATTTTTTGGATCTGTAAGAAAAACATAAAAACTCATCATGAGCTAAACAGCCCAGTAAGCAGTGTATACCTTTAACTGAATAAACCTGACAAATAATACTATACATATCGATTTACTGATAATAACAAAATCAATATGTAATTTCATGAAATCATAATCATACTATCAATCATATATAAAATTCAATTCATCATAATTTCAAATTATGCTTATCATCTTAAATTCATCAATTTCTTAAGTTCTTCTTACCAACCATGACTATGACCACATTATCCCTGTGGCAGGGTCATAATACCGCGTATCTGCTTGCGGTGGGCTGCGAATCATCTGGCAGCCAAGTCTTTTGGAACTGCTGGTCTCACTCGTGGTTTGTCGCTGGTCTCTCTAGCGACATGTCGCTGGTCTCACTGACGACATAAACCCTCAGGACAGTCAATCACCAACGTATATGCCCCCATTGGAGGGTCCTTTACACAGTCAGGTTGTCAATTTCATATTGTCTTTCAATTCATATATTATTTTTAAAAATAATATAAATAAATGATATTCGAGTCAAATAAATCATATCATTCTTTATGATCATACATCATCATAATAATTTTTCAGCAAATAACTTCAATCATAAATAATTTTTACGATTAACTTAATCATAAATAATTTTAATAATTATTTCAATAAATAATTTCAATCACAAGCATGCATAAATTTATTTAATTCAAAATTTATAATTTACCAGATAAATTCAATAAAAGTAAACACTACTTACCTCAAAAGAAAATCCAAACTAGAAATTCTAGAAATCTTGAAAATCCTTCTCTGAATCTGATACGTCAAATATCATATTTTTAATCAAAATTTTATCGAATTAAAAATGATTAAAATTTATTAAAATCTAATGTCCCCACATGGATCATCTTGATGACAACATCCAGGATTTTCGGACTAATCCATGGAAACCCTCCTTATATTTCTGTTAATTATTATTATATTATTATTATTTTTTTTTTAATTCCATAAATCTTAAAAATCTAAGAGAGAGAAAGTAGAGAGAGAAAGTTTCTCTCTCCCTTTTCTTTTTCTCTCTCTTTTTTTTCTTTTCTTTTCTCTTTTTCTTCTTTTTCTTCTTTTTTCTTCTATTTTTCTTCTCGGGCTCCTTCCAGGCCGGAACAGGGGACCGGCGTGTCCCCTCCTTTGCCGAGCCATTCAGGCCGCAGCCGCCACGACAGAGGCCGATGGTAGAGGGGGGCCACTCCTCCGATTACGGAGAGGCATGGCCGACGGTCGATTGTGATCGCTGACGTCGAAAAATTCAAGGGAAAAGAGGCCAAAATAGGGGTCTCTTTTCCGACCAAGAATCGACGACACCCGTCGTCGGCAGTCGCGCACAAAGGCATGGAAAGAAGGGAAAAGAAGAGAGGAAGAGAAGGAGAACTCACTTCGGCCTCTGGTGACCCCACCGGCGAGCAATCACGGCGAGAATAAGATGAGTGTCCGCGGCTCCAATCGGGAAATCAGGGAGAAAGAGAGGGGTAGCTGTCCGGTGATCGGCTTCTAAGGAGGGGAAGGGTCTTTTTATAGAGAGTCCTAAGTCTCCTAGAGGTCCTAGGACTCCCGATTCACCACAGTCTCGTCGGAGAAGAAGACTCCCATCGGGAGTCTTCTTCCTGATTTTTCCCCTATTTTCGCTTTGTTTTTTTTTTGGGGGCTTGGCTTGGGTCTTGACAGCATGGGCTTTGGCTTTGGGCTATAACACCTATGATGATGGAAACAGACGATCTGGGATAGAGTTGTTGCTAGATATCCATAATTAAATCTAGATTTCTTGGATGAAGTTTGGGACTCCACTGCAGCTGATGTTAGAATGCACTATGATTTCGTACGTATAGTTTAAATTTTTTTTAAAAACTTTGTACAACGAAAGTAAATAAATTAAAATATTTTAATTTAATACATATATCAGATCTGATCTGAAAATTATACTTAGGATTTTGACATAAATAAGAGATCTTGATCTAAAATTTGAAAAAAAAAAATAAACATCAGTAAAATAAAATCAGAGATCAGATCTCCATATTTTCGGATCCTGTAGATGTTCGAAGTTTTGATTGTAGTCGCGCACGTGCCCAACCTCTGTTGGTATCCACATAGAGATGCCTGATCAGAGCATCGAGATCATCGGTGTGCTAGCACCTTATAGATCTCGCTTCTCAGCTTTGGATCTAAATCTCTTCTTCTAGATCTCGAAGAAGATGATCACTATGTGAACTCCTTCATGCAAATTCGATGGGATCTGAATTAGATCACCAAGAAGAGAAGAAGAATCTTTCTTCTTCTCTTTCTCTCTCTCTTTTTCTCTCTTAGATCTCATCACCATCAGATCTTGGTGTGCAGGTGAAAGGAAGAAAGAAGGTTGGGCATTGGGATTATTACACGATAAGAAAGAAATTCACCTTATTTTTTATTAGCGCACGTCCCACCCTTCTCTCCAATTTTTGTTGCATAAAAATTCAACTCCCACACCACACCTGATAAGGATTTGATCATATTTTGAATCAAATTTAAATTAAAAATAAATCAGGAAGAAAGAGAATCTTAGATGAAGTGGGGCACCAACTATTGGCCCCCTCCCCTTCACATGTGTAAAAACAAAAGGGGGCACGTCTCCATGCACTCCCTCTCCTTTTCTATATGAGATTTGGAGAGAGAGTCTCAAAAAACCTAAACTCTATGAGTCATGGTTCGTTTGATTCAAATTAGATCTCAATTGAGTTCAAATTAAGTCCGAATCGAATCGAATTCAAAAGGCTATCAAACCTAATCCTATCAAGCTTGAAATTCAAATCTGATTTGGATAATTGAATCTAATTAGTATTAAATTTAATTTAATTTAATTTAATTTAATTTAAATTAATTAAAACTTGATTCATAATTTAATCAGTCTCAAAATAAATTATAATATTTGTAATTAAGGCCTTGCACTAATAATTAACAGCTGCCAAAACTGTAATGCTTACAAATTAGCGATTTCTAAAATTCAAACTATCAATCCGATTGATAATTTGAATATGATCCAACCCATTGATCCGATCATGCTCTTTTTGTGTGTGACCCCTCAGGTTCTATTCTGTCTAATAGTGAGACATACTATGATCTCCATCACAGTATTATTGAAACTTCTTTCGATGGACTGGAATGATTCCGACTCACCTCAGCAAGGATTGTTGATCTGAAAATGATTTTAGTGAGTTCTCACAATCCATAAGTGATGTCTAGCAGCATGTAGTGGCAATTTTAGTAGAACAAAAAAGATGAACCCCTAAGTGTAGTTATCATGTGATACAATCCCTTCATCGTAAGTTCCGACTAGACAGAGGTCATGAAGAACTCGTCAAATTTTATCATCAGTCATATATTAGATTAGCTTGATTTGAGTTTATCTATGAATTTCATAGAAATTCTTTTTTAGTATTCACTCTTATTCTGGCTAGAGGCTTCCTGAACTCAGTCTTACGAATCGTATATGACTACTCCTTTTCTACCAAGATCGATAGATTCAATCTAGGTGCATCCTACTCTAAACAGTGAATCTGAACCTACAATAGCCAACATATATAGCAAGGATCCGAACGGCTAAGGATCAAAAAAACATGCAGTTAAACTAAGTAGCCTCGCTGCGAATAGACAACACACCACAAATCAAAAGACCAATCACACGACTGCAGCATTGAGAAAATCATTGACGAGTGAGCAGACATCCAAGTGATTTCTCATGTTGGTCACATTCAGTGCAAGTTATTCTCTAACAACCATCTGTACTCTCATCCCAGTATATCTACACCGTAGATTCGAGACTTATCTGTCCTAAAGAAAGGTGATCCGTGCACCGATCTTAAATGGACTGATGAATGGACTGATTACTGTCCTCCATAACGATCCTTCAATCAAGAGCATTTAGAAATTAACCACTAATGATGTATATCTCAAATTCTCAATACCTTAAGAATATAAAAATCATCTTTATTAATTTTTAGAACAAATCATGGATACATATGACATGATTGGTTATAAAAACTGCTCGTCAAGTATAAAGTATCTCCTAGAGAAAGATATGTGCTAGTCAAGATTGGCTTTTAGGGCACACATCCAATCTGTCATATATCTGAGCCCCATCTTCTAAAGATAGGCTTTGATGTTTAGCTAGCTAAGTGACTCAGGCCCACCATATCTTATGTGGAGTCTACTCTCTGCACCTCCATGTATTTCTATTTGAGGTAATCGCGTATATCCCTACTCTCGTATATCCCTACTCTATATGCATGGACTTCTGGTGAGACCTTGGCTCCTTAGTGAGGGCTCTGGATCATTATCTTTGCAGTACAATGTCATAGCATCTAATGGTATGACATCTAATTCTACAATGATCATAAGAATCAGAATGCAGCCTGCACATCTATAGCATATTTAGCTTTCATTGGTCGATTGTTTGAAATTCTTCCAACATATCGAACCAACATAACTAAAAAATACATGCTGATGTAGATATTCTACCATCAGCATCAGTATATCCTCCCACTCTTAGCTATAATCCTTCTTCAAAGATGAGGAATAATCTCTTAATGCTTCTCAAGTACTGAGAGATATTTTTTACAGCAATCCAATGCTCCTAGTCTAGATTCGACTAGTACCTGCTTGTGACTTTCACACAAGATATACCAAGTCGAGTATATAGCATGGCATATACCCATGCCCAAGAGTATAATGGATCCCTCTTGAAGGTTTCAATGCTGAATCCTTTCAGCACCTCTTCTATGTACTTATCTGTGAAAACCAAACATCCTTTTAGGATCTATCTATAGATCTTTTTTTCAAAATACAGGATATTTGACTTAGGTCTTTGATAAAAAAATTCTTTATGTAACCACATCATAACCGATGTCAGTATGGAATCCTCCCACCGACCTTCATGTAACTACATGATTCCTCACATCACATCTTGTAGGTTTTGAGATCATCCCTATATCCTAATCTCTCTCAAGAAATATTTTTTTTGAATCCTTTGTAAGAATACCAAGTACCTTTCTAAAAGATGAGAGATCCTACTAGATCTACGAGATGGAAGAGGTACTATATATACTGGCTCATCTTGAATATATTGTATAGGTCTTGTGACTCATTGTTCTTTAGAGACTTTCTCTTTGAGTTCATCCTCCTACTGTTTCCAAGAAAATAGTATAATTGTTCACAATCATATTATGAACCACTAGAAAGAGAAAGTGACATCCCAAACCCTTTTGGGATACCCCATAAATGAGTTCTTACAGACCTATTCTCCAACCTGTCCACCATATCATATCTTATATAGCGTGGTGAAATCAACTTTAGAGGATACGTAATTTAAATTTTAGAAATTAAACCTTATTCCTAAAGAAACAATAGTTAAATTAGTGATGTTCATGATAGATCGGACCATATTTTATATAGCACCATTGCTCCTTACTGATAACTTGTTGAGCTGAGGTATATAAGGAGAATTCTATCATGAAACTATATCATTATCTTTAGATAATCGATAAATTTTTTATTTGGTATTGCATCATCGATCTGATCGAAGTACTTTTAGAGTTTTTTTATTTATTTTTCTACTTCTCAACTAAATTTTTTGAACCTTTCAACGTTTTCAGATTTCTATCTCACATATATACCTATATCATGACTGATCATTAGTAAAGATGATGAAGTAGTGATAACCTCCTAGTCTGGCTCATCAAATGGATCATGCACATCGTATGTGTACTAGGATAAATATCTCAGTGATCCTATCCTTTTGTCCCACAAAGGACAGTTTGGTCATTAATCTTCAAAGAGATGGTTCATAGACTAGATATGACTTAACAGTCAATGAGTCCAAAGATCTATTTTTCTCCAATCAACAAATCATTTCTTCTTATGCATGATCTAAACAAAAGAACCATCTATATACTTCAGATTATTTGGTTCTGGATCTCTCAGACATAATAACATTCACTATTTACTTAAATAAGTTTACAAATGTATCATCATGTAAATGATAAAGAACTAAATCCAAAACAGTAATCACCGAAGTTAGGTGCCCATAGCACAGTGCAATTTTTGTGCCATTGTCAACTCAAAAGAGTCACTTCACCTTCCCTCAATCCTCTTCCTTTCTTAGATCCGATACTAAAGTGCATAATATGCACTAGAGTTTAATGAAAAAGAAAACACCATAAGATTAGATTTGAGCAATTTAACATACCTTTCAAAGGCGTGTCAATATTATTTTAGGGTTCTTCAAATATATTCCTCTAAACTTTTCAAGATCTCTTAGTTACCAACATATTGACCAATTCAGTTAAGATGCTATAATATTTATTGATATAATAGTTTTATAAATAATCCATATGAATTAGAAATTGTAGAATCAAATCTATTAGCAATTTCTTATGCATGATCATGTCGAGCTTCTCAAGCTCTTCAATGTCCTTGATCATCAATCATCGATAAACTGTCCATCACGCATCTCATGCACTATACGACTCTGATCATCTCATAACTGTTGTAGATGAATCAGTATATCATTGACAGTCTACACATCCTTATGCATACATTGGATTTCATCAATCATAGACTCCAATTTATAGCACCTAACCTAATTATCAATGTCCAACCATTTGTCAAGTATAGCTCGTTGACTATAAATTGGACAAGCTGATGACATTGGATTAACCTGATCAAGAACATGGCTTAATTTCTAAAAGCTAAGAACTATTCTTAAATTTCTGAGCCAGAATATGTAATTGATTTTAGTTAAGTGATTGATATCTAGGATTTGAGCTAGAGTGTTGGAAGCTGACAAAATGAACCGTAGAGAGTAAAGATTTTATTAGATGATTGTACTTATAATAGTTTATTCTATGGACTTTAAAAACAAACAAAGGCTTCCACTAATTTTTTGAGTCTTTCACACTCCTCGGATGGAGAAACGAAAATCCTAATACGATAAGTGGTTCTAGTGAGTGCTGTGATTCTATCGATGTACGGCACCTCATCTAACAATTATTAGTGACATGTATACCAATGCATGAATAACTCTTTGTCCAGATACTTCTCCAAGCATGTTGCAGTGATTTGGTCTCTAAGTCCTTTGGCCTCATCTAACAGTTATTAGCACATTTCTTAGTTAAGTCTGATCCATCGTTCACCAGCAAGTGCAAAGCTGTCATTGGGTCTCTCACCTTATAGTTATTGGGTCCAACCCCATCTTTACCCCAGAACATCTAATGTCAATAGAGTGGTTGTGCCTTTCCAATGCAACTAAACCTCTGTAACTAGCTGAAAACGATCAACATCAGAAAAGACATCCGCATCTCTACAACGGTGGAAGATCAATAGACTTAATATTTAGTGAAGAGATCTCTTCTAATTAGTCACATATATCTGATGTAATGACTAATATGGTTTGGGTCAGTACATCTCATGTCTGACCAACCTCGTTGGCATGGGTGAACTCAAGTCAACAAGTAACCTAATACAAAATATAATCTCCTAAAATGGTCAGGTTAGTGAAGATGAGTGGGGGTCCCTCCACTGCTATTTTTAGATACCAACGAATTGACGAGGTCAGACAATGAAACTAATTAAAGAATCACTATCCAAGACTTGCCTTAAACACCAAATTGGTTGATTAGAATCAATTAGGTTAACCTATAGATCCGAGCTCGAATCGTTGAGCCAAATTCGATCTTGATTTAATCAACTCACATTACATGTGAATCAATTTGACCAACTATAACTAAATTCAATTTTGAGCCCCTTTGATCTAATCCCAACCAACTCTTGATTAGGTTTGATCAACTACTCAAAATCGAAATGGATTCTACCTTGATCTAATCAATGATCTTAGTTATAGTTTAGTCTCTAAACCTAATTTATTCAATCCATATCCGAAGTCCATATTTTATGCATTGAAATTTAGATCTTAAATTCATAATTTTAGATCTTATAATTTCGAATCTTAATTCTCAATTAAGTGCATTATATACATAGATCTATGTTTAGATCTCGAAATAATTTTTGATCTAAACAATTTATATTGTATCTCATACAATTTTACTGTCTACAGAATCGAGTCGACTCATCTTGGTACACAAATCAACTTGTCATAGTAAGTCGGTACAACACTGAGACAAATAAAAATTTGCAGACCTATCTTGCATAATTGAGTCAGCTCATCAGTAAATAAGCCAACCTATAAAGGTCTTGAGTTGACTCCAATAAAATAAGTCAACTCACCAAGCACTCGAGTTGACCCAATCAAGAATCGAGTCGACTCCACAAGTATGCCAGTCATAGTTTCATGATTTCATGCAAACAGAATCTAAGGTTTTGAATTTAAGATTTTGCAAAAATTAAATTTTAGATGGTGTATCAAAACAATATATCATATATAATATTTAGCAATCTAAAATATATAAAAATACATACATAATCTGATTTAAATCTAAAATATATATATCACATATAATTTTTCATTCACTATTCATCTTTATAGGAAACATCATAATTGGCACCCCTACGTGTCATAAAAAAAATCCATCGAATGGGCAAGAGAGGGACTTTAGTCCCTTCTTCTTCTTATGACCGGATGGCTAAAGTGATTATTCCAATTCAATTACTAAGCTATTAAGAGATTAATCTAACATATCACATATGTAATCAATTAAAAATCAGATCTAATTATCTTTCATATGTCAAACATATGAACAATAATTTTGAATCTATGCATGTATGAAAAAATTTCAGCAATCATACTAGATCCAAATTAAATTTTAATTAATATATTTAAATTTAAAACTAATTTTAGATCTGACTTACTCATGATTTATTTTAGATCTGAAATAATCCTGTAATCACATTACAACATGCAAAAAATTTAGATCTAAATATTAATTAATGTTCTACATCGCTCTAGGACAATCATTGAGCATAACATAATTATGTCAGGGCAATCTTATTTCAAAATGATGTAGATCATTTAACTAACTTTCAGATCTGATTTTTATAAATCAGATTTTATATCTAAGGAATTTTTATATTTGTATCAGAAACTGTGCTCTGATACCACTATTAGAATGCACTATGATTTCGTATGTGTGGTTTAAAATTTTTTAAAACTTTATACAATGAAAGTAAATAAATTAAAATATTTTATTTTAATACACGTATCAGATCAGATCTAAAATCCAATACTTAGGATCTTGACATGAACAAGAAAGATTGATCTAAAATCTAAAAAAAAATAAGTATCAGTAAAATAAAATCGAAGATCAGATCTCTATACCTTCAGATCCTACGGATATCCGGAGTTTTGATCATGGTTGTGCACGTGTTCGGCCTCTGTTAGTATCCACATGAAGATGTCTGATTAGAGCATCGAGATCATCGATGTGTTAGCACTTTGCAGATCTCACTCCTCAGTCTTGGATCTGAATCTCTTCTTCTAGATCTCGAAGAAGATAATCGCTGCACGAACTCCTTCATGCAGATCCAACAGAATCTGAATCAGATCACCAAGAAAGGAAGAAGAACCTTTCTTCTTCTCTTCTTTTCTCTCTTTTTCTCTCTTAGATCTGATCACCATCAAATCTCGACATGGAGGTGAAAGGAAGAAAGAAGGTTGGGCGTTGGGATTGTTACATGGCAAGAAAGAAATTCATCCTATTTTTTATTAGTTCACGTCCCACCCTTCTCTCTTAATTTTTGTCGCATAAAAATTTGGTCCATCATTTTTTTTAGAAATTATCTCTTTCTTCATTTGAATCAAATTCAAATAGAAAGAGAAACAAAAAATAAGGAAGGATGACACATAGAGCAGGGTGCCCCTTTTTTTTTCTTTCTTTCATGCATGCAAACATGTATCTCATTTTTTTTCTCCAATTTGTCACACAAAAATTCAACTCCCACATCACATCTAATAAGGATTTGATCCTATTTTGAATCAAATTCAAATAAAAAAGAAAAAAAATCCCAAATGGAGTGGGGCGTGCAAAAACAAAAAGGGGCACGTCTCCACACGCTCCCTCCCATTTTCTATGTGAGATTTGGAGAGAGAGTTTCAAAAAATCTGAGCTCTATGAGTCATGATTCATCTGATTCAAATTAGATCTCAATTAGATTCAAATCAAGTCTGAATCGAATCAAATTCGAAAGGATATCAAACTTGATCCTATCAAGCTTGAAATCCAAATCTGATTTGGATAATTGAATCTAATTAATATTAAATTAAATTAAATTAAATTAAATTTGATTTAAATTAATTAAAATTTGATCTATAACTTAATCAATCTCAAAATAAATTATAATATTTATAATTAAGTCCCTACACTAATAATTAGCGACTGTCAAAACTGTAACGTTTACAAATTAGCAGTTTCTAAAATTTAAACTGTCAATCCGATTGATAATTTGAATATGATCCAAGCCATTGATCAGGTCATATTCTTTTTGTATGTGACCTCTTAGATTTTATTCTATCTGGTAGTGAGACATACTGTGATCTCCATCACTGTATCATCGAAACTTCTTTCGATGGGCTGAAATAATTCTGACTCATCTCAACAAGGATCGTTGATCCAAAAATGATCCTAGTGAGCTTTCACAATCCATCAGTGACGTCTAGTAGCATGTAGTAACAATCCAACAAAATAGAAAAGATGAACCCCTAGGTGCAGTTATCGTATGATACAATCTCTCTATTGTGAGTTCTGACTAGACAGAGATTATAGAGAACTTGTCAAATCTCATCGTCAATTATATGTTAGATTGACTCGACTCGAGTTTATTTGTGAATCTCATAAATTTTTTTTTCAGTATTCACTCTTATTCTGACCAAAGATTTTCTGAACTCAGTTTTGTAAATTGCATAGGACTACTTCTTTTCTACCAAGATCGATAGATTCTATTTAGGTGCATTTTACTCCAAACTATGAATCTGAACCTACAATAGCCAATATACACAGCAAGAATCCAAATGGCTAAGGACCAAGAAAATATGTAGTGAAACTAAGTAGTTTCGCTACGAATAGCCAACACACCACAGATCAAAGAATTAGTCACACGATTGCAGCATCGAGAAAATCACTACGAGTAAGCAGACATCCAAGTGATTTTTAATGTTGGTCAAGCTTAATGTAAGTTGTTCTCTAGCAACCACCTGTACTCTAACCCCAATATCTTCACACCACAAACTCGAGACTCATCTGCCTTAAAGAGAGGTGATCAGTGCATCGATCTTGAATGGATTGATCACTGTCTTCTGTAACGATCTTTCGATCAGAAGTATTTAGAAATTAACTACTAATGATGTATGTTTCAAATACTTAATATCTTAAGAATATATAAAATTATTTTTATTAATTTTTATGATAAATCATGGACACATATGACATGATTGGTTAAAAAGACTGCCTATCAAGTACAAAGTATTCTCGAGAGAAAGGTATGTGTCAGTCAAGTTAGCTTCTAAGACACACATCTAATAGCTGATGCATCTGCGATAGGCATCTCAGCACCAGATATTGCCCTATAGGCCTCGATTTTTTTTTTTGTGCTTGGACCTTTCGAGGTCATTATAAATAATTTCAAAAAGATGAATGAAATTTATTTTGCTTCATACCTTCTGTCTTTTTATTTATGATGTGTACTTTTATTTGTATGTCGATTTAAGGGAATGCATATCGATCTGAGGCAATTTTTTGATAATGCAGATCTAAGGTAATTACTCATGCGAGCTGATCTGAGGCAATTTTTTGAGAATATCGATCTAAGGCAATTAATTAATCATGCATGTCGATCTGAGGTAGTTACTTATGCATGCCGATCTGAGGTAATTATTCATATATGTTGATCTAAGGCAATTATTTGAGTGGCATCCTTACTCTGCTCTTTTTAATGTGAGTGTTGGAAAATATATCCTAAAATCAATCATTTGACGATTGCTCTAATTATAAATATATATGAATTGATAAATAATAAAAGTTATTTGATCTTTTTCATCACAAGATTACATTTTCTAACAAACTTCTATATTGTGATGAAATCTTTATGACTACTTAAATCGATAAAAGAGGATTTATCGCGTAATTCTTAAATTGATTCATGACCAAATGATAAGCTATTATTAGGACGATAGCGATATCAAGTGTAGGTCATTATGTGTCATATGCATTAGTTGTTCTCGTAACTAAATGATGTGGAGACATTGATATGACATGCAAGTAAGATATAAGAGTACATCTCATTGAACGTGACCAACTGTAGAGCACTCTGCTGTCAAGAGTAGCTCACAAAGGGTATGGGTATAAGTGTCCCTCCGACCTTAGATCACCACGTTGACTTGCAAGCAACTCACTGTACTTTGATGTCAGATTAAGTTTTAAATTCAGTGATGGAAGATTTTTAGGTGCAATCAAGTACTTGTTAAGTCGGTGTGTGAGTCAAGATGGGATTGATCCCTCTAAATTAGTAGGAGTTAATGTATCAATGTATTTCAATTTAACAAAATCTGGATCTGAATAATCCATGTGATGGATTTGAAATATTAAAATATAATGTGGATAACTTATCTAGGATTGATAGTTAAATCTTACATCATCTTTGAATATTAGGATCAAAAGAATGAATTATATGGTAACCATACGCCAACAGGTTCTTGAATATTGCTTCGCTATGATTTGACCTATCCGGACGTTGGGTCACCATTACTAGATAGTTACATCGATTAGTTCAAAAATTTATTTCTGTGCTATCGATTTAGGTTCGAATCTATGAGGTCACACTCAAAAAAAATTTCTGACTGATCATGTGGTTAATCAACGATTGAGAATCATTCAAGGGCTTAATCATCAATTCGATTGATGGCTAACCTTATGTAAAAATTACACTGAATTTATTCACCAAATATTAATAAATTAATAAAAAAATTAATTAATAATTAAATTACTGATTAGCTTAATTTGATTGAATAAAGAAGATTAAATAAAATCTAATTGAATTAGATTCAACTAGGTTTGATCCGATTAGGCTATGAGATGACCTAATCGCTAAGAGAAAATTATCTCTGATTTGATTAGGACTTTGATTCAATCAATTCTTAATTTGATTAAAAATTTATGAACCTAATTAGATTGAATTTTATCTATTTTATTTGATCTAAACCAGATGTGATTTGGTTTGGATTCAAGTAAGAAAATTAAGAGTCCATATTGCATTAGACTCTTCTCCCTTGCGCACCAAAATTGTGATGCCAACTTTCTTCATGCACAAATATTTTTTTTGCATGAATTTTTTTCACACTAAAGAGTTCCTTAGCCTTTCTTTCTCACATTCAAAACTGGATGAGATCTGATTTTATTTGGTGTGTTCAAATAAGATTTGAATTGGATACCATAAAAGATAATGTTTGACATTATCTACAACCTTGCCACCCACATTCTTTTTATTTCCTTCTTTTGTCCGATAAAATAAGGATTCTTCATCATGAAAAATCAATTGGAGAACTAGTTTATTATGGAAAAATATGGGAAGGGGTGTCCCATATTTAATTTGATGTGAAATAGGAAGAGGGTGCGACACATCTTGATAGAGTCTAAGATCTTTAGGACTCTTCACCCTAAACTCTTATATGCCTAAAATAAAAGGGTTTTATTTTTGTTTTGTGCATGTAACAGAGAAGAAAGAGTGCTCTTCATGTTTGGGGGCTTTGGGCATGAGTTCTTGGCGTGGGAAAATAGAGGATGGTCCTCTTCTCTTTGGATAAGCAAAAGAAAAACCTAAAAATCCTAGATTTGATCCTAAGGATTTAGGAAGAGAGAAAAAATAAGAAAAAAATTATTTTTTTTATTTTTTTTACCTCTTCATCTTCTTCAGAAATCTATCTTCAATTTTTTAAAAAATTTCAAAAATTTGAAGAGATGATCTAGATCAGTCAGGAGAAGGTCTTTGCGTGAACTAGCATTCTTGAGAAGATTGATCAGATCGGGACTTCGAGTGGACTTCTCGTAGAGGTTGGATGCATGTGCAGCTATGAGTAACTAATAAGAATCATCTTTATCACATCTCTCAACAGCGGCGATCATCGATCCGTGCTCAAGTATCGAGTTCTGAACTCAGATAGATGTAGATCTGATCTACTGCTTACATCCATGCATGCAGATTTTATCGTCTGAATTTTTCAGATTTTATATGCAACATATCATGTCATAGATCTTAGAGTAGGTTGATTTGATGATTAGATCATATACATGTTAGATTAATATGATTAATCTATTTATTTTTTACTATAATTTATTCAAAAAAAATATGAAATATATGTATGAAATCACCTATATTTTCCAACAATGGTATCAGAGCCTAGGTTCGTTATGACATATTATATGTGCATATTAAATTTAAATTTAAATTTTATTTAGATTTGATATATGATATTTTGATATGAATTTAATTAATGGTTGATCACACAAACTGACATAAGATTGTCTTGCTGTCGGATTTACCCCTTATAGTGAAAAAGTTATCCTAATTTGTGCTAATCGTTGACAAAATTTGATTTTATATGTTGCATGTGATATTTATGATTTGATTTAGATATGATCTAAGATTGTGATCAGATTAATATAATTTAGATTAAATCTAAATTTAAATATATATGATATGTGATTAGATTAGATGATTCGATTAATAACTACTTAGATTGGGTTGATTATCAGACCATCCGATCATAGGAGTAAGCAGGGTTTAAAGATCTTTTCTTCCCATTCGATGGGGTACTCTTATGGTGTGTAAGGGTATCATGTGATTAGATCCCATGAAGAAGAACGTGAAAGAAAAAACTTATTTTTCTATAAAATTCTAGATCTTAAAATTCTAGATTTGTTGTATATGATACAAAGTTGTATGAAAAATAAAATATCTAATCTATATGATTAAAATTATTTTAAGTATGAGAAAATAAAATTTTAAATCATAAAAAGTTTTAAATATGATCTAAAAGATGTTTATGATTGATTTTATTTTAGAATTATATAAGATTTTTTAGATCTGAAACTTCTTGAATCAAGCTCGCATAATTACTGAGCCGATCCAGTTTTGAACTGAGCTGACCCAATCCCTTTGTGTAGCCAGCTCAATGTTGATTGAGTCGATCCATTTTAGAATAAAAAATATTTGCATAATATTTATTATAAATTATTTATAAAATAAAAAATTAAAATTATTTTAAACCTAAACCTAAATCCATATTGATGTTGAACTTAATTAAAAATTAAATGTAGAATCGATTAGATCTAGAATTTTGATTTAAGATCAATGATATTGCATAAAATATAGAGGCATGGGTTAGCTCAAATCAGATCCTTTTAATTTGGTTAAACCTAAGATTAGAATTAAAGAGTTAATTAACCATGTAGAGAAATTGATTAAGTCTAATCAAATATTAAATTAGATTAATCAGAATTTTTCTAATACAATAGTTGTAGATGGTCAAGTCCATATTTTTTATTAGACCAAATGGACCTTGATTGTAGCTTAGTGATTGAATTCGGATCATTAGGTTGGTCAAATCAAAACTAATTAATCAATTGGTGTCTAAGGTAAGTTTGGTATTTTGACTGATGGTTTTTAATTGAAAGCAGCTTATCTGATCATTTCGATGGTGTCTAAGGCAAGCTTAACAGACCCTTCCATCGATCTCACTTATCTGATCAATTTGATGAATTAGATTTTGATTAGATCACTAAGTGATTCAAGTTAACCCATATCATTAAAGTTGATCAGTGTGATTGATCTTGATGCCATTTCAATCAGCATGATCCTAATTCGATTCAATGACTTGATGAAGTCAGTGTTAGGATTATGGTCTACTAATTGATCTCTTCTCTTTTCTTTTAATTCTCATTTAATTAAATCTTTTAAATTATTAGATCTTTAAAATGGCATAGTTATGATGATAACTAAATCATAGCCTCCCATTAAGTTGGGTGATAATGGATCCATTAGTATGATGATCATTAGAGGCTCAAAGTCCTGGTGTTCATCTGCTATTGGAATTATCGTTCATAATATGATGACTCAATTGAGTCTCTCTAGCAGGTAGTCAGGTTAGTCGATCAAAGTCAAACCTGATCATTTGATAGTTAGATTTTTGAGTATGATCATGTTAATGATTAGACCTAACCAGAACTTACAGAGAAGATCAAAGTCAACTAAAAAGTTACTTAGGACTAAATTAATTATTAAAAATTATTTACTGAAATAATTGGTTAAGAATCTACCCATAGATGTACATGGATGAGCCAATCAAAGTCGAGCTCATGTGCAGTCTGTGTGGATTCTAGGACCCACTAAAAAATTAAAGTAATTTCTCGGATTAGAGATAGAGACTACCAATTCGATTAAAATGGTGGAAGAACCTTTAGACTAAAGTCTAAGTCTTTAGGCTTAATCAATTCATAAACATAAAGATCCTGTATTTTTCTTTCAATTATTGCTAAATATCTGTTGCTCCGTTCACTGTTTGATAGTGACTAATTTATAGGACCCAACTTCGATAGATGGTATCGAAAGTTGTAAATAGTTCTAGAGCATGAATGGTTCCTAAATGTGATTATAGATCCAGCACCTAAAGTTTTCACGTCCAACACATATGTTGCAATCAAAGGTACTTATCAGAAGTGGCCACATGATCGTATCACCGTGTGATATTTTTGAGAGCAATGAAGAACATAAATTTGGTTGTAAATTTGATGATGCTCAGTGGGAGAAAATATTTCAAATATTAAATGAGTTCTTTTACACCTTTGAAGATGTGTTTTCAATGGGGCAATAATTCTTTGAGAAAAAAAGAAAAAAAAGTGCAAAAGAGTTGTGCTTGGGCTAATAAGTTCGAACTGACAAAAAAATATGAGGTTAACCTAGTCTAGCAGAGTCTCTTGATCCGAACAGGCAAAGGAAGAGAAATCAGACAAAGGGTTACTGGATAAGGTACTTATATTATAACACTTTGTGATTTCTCTATTTGTGACACTACTACCTGGGTATTGGATTTTGAAAGTCCATATAAATTATTGCGATGACTTCAGGTTAGTAGAAAGATTGAAACCAGCAAAAGATTCCTGAACGTTGGAGATGGAAGTCATGTTTCAATCTTGATTTTAAGAATCGTCAGGTCTATTTTTAATTCTAACAACATCGTTTTAGTGATTGTCATTATTGTCTAATGATTTTTATGATATCATTATGAATGATGTCAAAATCATGTGGATAACTGAGAAATGACTTTTATGCAGCTTGTTAGTATATTGTACATACTAAACAAATCCTTTAGAATAGATAATGTCATAGATATCTATCTTTGACATTATAAGCTCGATCATATAAACAAGAATAGGATCAACAGGAGATAATTTTCAAAGTCTATGATTATGAATCATTGTCAACCTATCAATCCTATCTCCTTAGTAAAATGATCAAGTCATCTTTTACTGAAAAAGATGAACAAGCCAATGATATTCTGAGTCTAATACATACTGATGTATTGGATCTACGAATATGTTTGCCATAAATTTGAATTATTTAAAATATTCAAATAATTTTATAATAGGATAGAGAAATAAACTGAAAAGAACATTGAAACTCTTTGGTCAGACCAAGGAGGAGAATATTTTTCGATGAGTTTTTGGCATATCTAAAAGAGAATAGAACTCTCTTCTATTGAAATCGACTTTATTAGACATAGTTTGATCCATGATGGAGTTTACAAGTCTGCCAGTCTCTATTTAAGGTTATATTCTTAAGACTATTTATCATGTTCTGAATTGGATTTTGAATTAATCAGTTGCAAAGACTCCATATGAGATATAGACTTGGCATAAGTCGATACTCTCTTATCTTAGGATTTGAGAGTGTTTATTTTATGTCAAGCATTTGCAGATCGATTAGCTTGGATTTCGATCTTATATATATTATTTTGTAGGATAATCCTAAAGAATCTAGGGGATATAACTTATACCTTACTAAAAAATAAAAATTGTTCGGTATTTCTTTTAGAAAAAGAAGTACCTTGGTGAAAGAACTGATGTCTTTGATGTGAAACTTATAAAGTTTGATAGATAGAAGAACCGACACAATCTAGTGAACCTATAAAATCAGATTTGAATAGATCAAACTTGAAACCCGTTGTAGAAGCACCATTAAGGAGATCCAGTATAGTACCGCATCCGTCAAATAAATACTTTAGTTTCTTGTTCCAGGATGTGATCCTGTTGAACTCGATGAGAATAGCAAGGATCTGATCATCTACATGGATATCATATAGAGGTTCCACTCTGATTAGTAGCTTGGAGCCATAAAGTCTAAAATTGAGTCCATGAAGACCAATGATGTATGGACACTCATTGATCCATTCGAAAGGATAATATCCATAGGGAATAAGTGGATCTTCAATAGGATCAGAGGGCACAGACGAGGAGGTGAAGACCTACAAAGCCCATTTGGTTGCCTAAGGATATTGTCAACATTATGGTATTTATCATAATGAGATATTTTTCTCCTGTGATAATGCTAAATATTTCGGAGTTGGAACATACATTTTGATAAATGATCAAAACGCATGGCTTCATTGAGAAAAAAGATGAACCCTGTAAATACAAATTGGTTAATAGTTCTGTGAGTGTATTTTTTATTTTGTATGTGAATAAAATTTTTTTAATTAAGAATGGCATTCCTTACATTACAGGGAATAAAAGTTTCACTGTTATCATTGTTCTCCATAAAGAACTTGGAAAAAGCATCCCTCATCCTAGGGATGATGATCTATAGAGATAGATCTAAGAAGCTGCTTGGGTTATCCCAATCCAACGTATATAGAGTGTTTATGAGTAGAATTTATTCTATCATGCACATCATGTACGAGATAGGATA
Source organism: Elaeis guineensis (assembly GCF_000442705.2). Lineage (NCBI taxonomy): Eukaryota > Viridiplantae > Streptophyta > Magnoliopsida > Arecales > Arecaceae > Elaeis > Elaeis guineensis. Next base: position 73,478,447 of record NC_026002.2, on the reverse strand, counting down.
TGGTATACTCACTAGAGTAGATAGTGGATACCTACAAGATCCAGATGAGAATCACTGGAAGGTTATCCTTAAGTATTTAAGAAATACTAAGGACCAGTGATTTGGTTATGGAGAATCTGATTTAAAATTAATAAAATTTGACTCTAATTTTAGTTAGATATAATAATAGTAAGAACGTGTCAACATATATCCTTATCCTAAATAATGGAGTAATTTGCTAGAAAAATTTCAAGCAGAAAGATATAGTCAAATTCAAATTGCAAGGCAAAATGCATTGCAGCATCCGATGCTTGCAAGGAAGCTATGTGATTGTACAGGTTCACTGGCAAGCTAGAAGTGGCACCTTTCGATGATAGTTCTACTGTATTGTACAGCACCAAAGCCATAGCTCATGCCAAAGAGCTAAAGTCCCATTAGCTTACCAAGCATTTTGCATCGCTACCACCTTTTTCGAAAAATCTGTTAAGGTGACGTCAAACTTTAGAAGATCGACGGAAAAAAAAATCTGACCAACTCATTTACTAAAACTTCGGTATCTAGAAGTTCTGAGATGATAAATCGAAGATGGATATATGATACTATACTGATTAGCTTTAGTCCAAGTGGGAGTTATTGAAAAATATATCCTAAAGCTAATCATTTGACGATTGTATTAATTATAAATATATATGAATTGATAAATAATAAAAGTTATTTAACCTTTTTCATCAGAAGATTATATCTTCTAACAAACTCCTATATTGTGATGAAGTCCTTAGGACTACTTAAATCGATAAAGAAGGATTTATCACATAATCCTTAAACTGGTTTACGACCAAACGATACGCTATTATTAAGACGATAGCGATATCAAGTGTAGGTTGTTGTGTGCCATATATGTTAGTTATTCTTGTAACCAAATGGTGTGGAGATATTAGTATGGCATGTAAGTGAGATGTAGGAGTACATCTAATTGAACATGACCAACTGCGAAGAACTCTGCTGTCAAGAGTAGCTCGCAAAGGGTATGGATATAAGTGTCCCTCCGACCTGAGATCACTATGGTGACTTGCAAGCAACTCACAGTACTTTGATGTCAAACTAACTAAATTTTAAATTTAGTGATAAAAAATTTTTGGATGCAGTCAAGTACTTGTTAAGTCGGTGCATCAGTTAGGATGGGATTGATCCCTCTAAATTAGTAGGAGTTAATGTATCAATATATTTCAATTTAGCAAAATCTGGGTTCAGATAATCCATATGATGGATTTGAAAGATTGAAATATAATATGGATGACTTATCTAGGATTGACAGTTAAATTTTAGATCATCCTTGAGTATTAGGATAAAAGGGATGAATTATACGATAATCATACGTCCATAGGTTCTTGAATGTTGCTTCGCCATCATTCAACCTATCCGGATGTCGGATTATCATTGCTAGATGGTTACATTGATTGGTTTAAAAATTTATTCTTATACTACCGGCTTAGATTCAAACCTATAAGATCACACTCAAAAAAAGTTTCTGACTGATCATGTAGTTGATCAACGATTGAGAATCGTTCAAGGGCTTAATCGTCAATTCGATTGATGGTTAACCTTATGCAAAAGTTGCACTGAATTTATTCATCAAATATTAATGAATTAATAAAAAATTAATTAATAATTAAATTAATAATTAACTTAATTTAATTGAGTAAAAAATATTAAATAAAATCTAATTGAATGAGATTCAATTAGATTTGATCCGATTTGGCTATAAGATGATCTAATTGCTAAGGGAGAATTATTTCTGATTTGATCAGAACTTTGATTCAATCAATTTTTAATTTGATTAAAATTTGATTAATAATTTATGAACCTAATTAGATTAGACTTTATCTATTTTATTTGGGCTAAACCGGATGTGCTTTGGTTTGGATTCAAATAAGAAAATTAAGAGTCCATATTGCATTAGACTCTTCTCCCTTGTGCACCAAACTTGTGATGCCAACTTTCTTCATGCACAAATATTTTTTTGTGTCAAATTTTTTCACACCAAAGAGTCCCTCAGCCTCTCTTTCTTGCATCCAAAATTAGATGAGATCTAATTTTATTTGGAATGTTCAAATGAGATTTGAATTAGATACTATAAAAGATAATGTTTGACATTATCCATAACCTTGCCACCCACATTCTTTTTATTCTCTTCTTTTGTGTGACAAAATAAGGATTCTTCACTATGAAAAATTAGCTGGAGAACTAATTTACCATGAAAAAATATGGGAAGGGGTGTCCCATATTTAATTTGGCGTGAAATTGGAGGAGGGTGCGACACATCTTGATAGAGTCCAAGATCTTTAAGACTCTTCACCCTAAACTCTTACACACCTAAAATAAAAGGGTTTTATTTTTTGTGCATGTAATAGAGAAGAGAGAGTGCTCTTCACATTTGGGGGCTTGGGGCATGAGTTCTTGGTATGGGAAAATAGAGGATGGTCCTCTTCTCTTTGGGTGAGCAAAAGAAAAATCTAGACACCCTAGATTTGATCCTAAGGGTTTGAGAAGAGAGAAAAAATAAGAGAAAAATTATTTTCTTCTTCATCTTTCTTCCACCTCTTCATCTCCTCCAAAAATCTTTCTTCAACCTATAAAAAAATTTTAAAAATTTAAAAAAAGAATTCTAATCAGTCAAAAAGAAGATCTTCACGCGAACTAGCATTCTCAAGAAGATGGATCAGATCGGAGCTTCGAGTGGACTTTTCGTAGAGGTCGGATGCATGTGCGGCTATGAGCAACCAGCAAGAATTATTTTTATCACATGTCTTAGTAGCGGGATCATCAACCCATGCTCAGATATCGAGTTCTGAACTCAGATAGATATAGATCTGATCTACTGCTTACATCCATGCATGTAGATTTTATCATTTGAATTTTTTGGATTTTATATGCAACATATCATGTCATAGATCTTAGAGTAGGTTGACTTGATGATTAGATCATATACATGTTAGGTTAGTATGATTAATCTATTTGCTTTTCACTATAATTTATTCGAAAAATTTTTGAAATATATGCATAAAATCGCCTACATTTTTCAACAGTGAGCGATCATGGAGAATGACGGTTGCTAACTCTTTCGATGGAATAATGCTCGAAAAAGAATATTGGGTTGGAAAGAGTACACCATGTAGTCACATCTTGGTTCATGAAGCATCGCTTGGATTTTTTTCTGATAGTGAGAAGACACGCCATCTATTACCCGATGAACAGCTATATTCTTTCAAGTTGTCGGTTGATGGTTGATATGGGTACTGGCACCTTTAAATAGGGGCCAAGGCTAGTTGAACCCCACCTTTCGCTTTTCTCCCCTTTGCAAAACTTCTTCTCTCCTCTGTCGCCATGGCACCAACATTGCCAGCTTTGCCAATGATCAAGGCTAGAGTGAAGGAGCGGAGGGCCTTCGCAAGAGTGGCCTGAAAAAGAGCTAAGCATGTTGGTTCATCCTCTCACAGGGTGCCCTCCACCTCTCGGTCTCCACCATCTTCTGGGGGTGAACATACCCTCCAGTTTGAGTGGATTCCTCCTGATGTTCGAGTGCACGATATTCAGAAGTTTCAGACCTTCGTGGAGTTCAAGAGGGAGGCAATTGATATTGCTACCACTACCTTTGTCCTTGATTTCGAGGATTGTAAGGCCTGTCTATTGCAAATAATGTCGTACTTAGAGCTCCATGGCCTCCAGTCAGGAAACAATGATGAGGAGGTGGGGACTTCCTCATCAGATAAGGATTGAGTCCCCTCATCTTTTCTTCTATTTTTCTTTTTCTTTTCTTTCTCAAAGTCATTATAAAAAACTTTGAATAAAATGAATGAATGAAGTTTGCACCACTTCATGTTTTTTGTGTTTTCATTTATGCTTTGCATATTTTGATTCAGCACCCAGGAACTAGCTCCGATCTGAGGAATGGGCATTGCCCCAACTAGTGGGATATCTAATATAATTCTGATCTTAGAAATTTAGATGAATCCATTACGGCTTGAGAGACTAAAGTTTTGCTAGGGATTTAGTTTCGAACATAGGAAGTAGAACCATTCCGAACAAAGAAACTTCATTAGAAATAGTTCCGATCGAAGGAACCTTAGTTTTGAACAAACGAGCCCCAATAAGGTTGGTTCCGACCAAAGGAGCCTCAGCCAATATAGTTCCAATCAAAGGGACTTGAGTTCCAAACAAAGAATCTTAGCGATAGTTAGGCTGGTCATAAGCCGTTGAGCTAGGATCGATCGTAGGCCGTTATCCAAGGATGATGATGAGCGGCATCTTTGCTCTACTCATTATATGAGTGGTATTTTTGCTCTGCTCTTCATTTGAGTAGTATCTTTGCTCCACTCATTTCGCGAGCGCCATCTTTTCTTTGCTCTTCATTCGAGTGGCATCTTTACTCTACTCATTTCATGAGCGATATTTTTGCTCTGCTCTTTATTCGAGCAACATCTTTGCTCTACTCGTTTCACGAGCGATATCTTTTTCTACTCTTTATTCGAGCAGTATCTTTGCTCTACTTGTTTCGCGAGCAGTATCTTTGCTTTGCTCTTTATTCGAGTGGCATCTTTGCTCTACTCATTTCATGAGCGACATCTTTACTCTGCTTTTTATTCGAGCGGCATCTTTGCTCTACTTATTTTTAGTTATAGGCTGGTCAAAGGTCAATTACATCAAAGTCGATCAAAGGCTTCTTCTAAGCCGGTCAAAGGCTGGTTATTGTTGGCTAAGGATCTTTTTGGTTAGCCCTCTGAAGGTTCTTTTAGATTAGCCTTCGTTCATTAAGTACGATTCCGATTGAAAAAAAATTTAAAAAGTTGGTTTCGATCAAAGGAACTCTTGTAAAGCTTGTCGAATAGAAGTTTCAATTTTTCATGTTACTTCTATGTGCAAACAAGAGTTGATGAATACAAATATATATATATATATATATATATATATATATATATATATATATATATATATATAACAACATGATGTTACAACATCACTGATAATATATATATATAGGTTGGCCAAATTTCATGGCCTAGAGAGTGGAGTCCCATCGAGTTGCTTTAGCTGATAGATCTCAAGGCACACCACCTTATCCATTTGATAAGGATCTTTCCAATTAAGTGATAGTTTCTCATGTTCAGTGGGTTGTGAAACTTTAGCTAGTCATAATTTCAGTTCACTAGCTTGAAACTCCTTGGCTTTGACCCGGGCATTATAGTATTTTGCCACCCTTTGGCGATAAGCATCCATTCTCATGACAGCATGCTTCCTGCTTTCTTCGATTAGGTTGAGGTTGGCTCGAAGCCAAATCGGATTGGTGTCTTCATTGTACTCCTCAACTTTGAGGGGAGTCCAAACTCCATAGGAATGACTGCTTCAGCTTCAAATGCAAGATTGAAAGGAGTCTCACTAGTTGGGATCTTTTGAGTGATCCGATAAGCCCATAGTACATGATGAAGCTCGTCTACCTAGGACCCCCTGTCCAGTCTAACCTGGCCTTTAAACTCTATAGGAGAGTCCTGTTGGTCATCTCTATCTCTCTATTTACTTATGGGTGGCCCACTGAGGTGAAGCAGTGCTCTATTCCATGTTCTCTACACTTTGGAAAGATCATAGCGGCAGATGATAGATTTTTAAATGAAATCTTTTACTTTTGCCTTGGTTATACGGGTAAGAGGCTCGATTTCGATTCATTTTGTAAAATAGTCGATGGCCATCAAGAGAAACTTGCGCTGACCTATCGCGTGAGGAAAAGAACCAAGAATATCTATTCTCCACTGAACAAATGATCATGGGGCACTGATGGGAGTCAGAAGTACTATCAGCTGATGCTGAACTTGGGAATTTCTCTAGCAGCAATTGCATTTTCTGATGAAGTTATCCGCATCTTGTTGCATGGTGGGCCAGTAATAGTCTTGTTGAAGGATCTTATAGGAGAAAGATCTACCCCCCAAATGACTTTCGCAGATTCTTTCGTGGACCTCCCGCAGCACATAATCGACCTCAGATGAGCGTAAGCACTTCAGTAGAGGCATGGAGAACGATCGTTTATACAACTTGTCATCATATAGGACATAGCAAGTGGCCTGCTTTTTTATCTTCTGAGCTTCTTTACGATCAGATAGTAACTCACCAGATCTTAAATTGTCACGCCCCCGACCCGAGATTTGAATCGAGGGTCATGGCAACCGCCGCATACTTATAGAATACTTTTTCCATAAGCATGCAAGGCATCTCATCATGATATCTTCACAAACAGTTAAATAAATTTTTCTTTATTCAATAATCAAACCTTGGTTCAAATAACAAATCAAAACTAAGTGTTCAAAAGAAAGTAACTGTCTGACAAAGTCAATACTAAAAACAAAACTAAAGGTCTTGAATCAATTCTGAGAAAAATCCTAAATCAATGAGTTAACTCCATCTCTAATCGCTCTCCCAACCGAAATCCCACATCATGCTAATTTTCTGGATCTGTAAGAAAAACATAAAACTTATCATGAGCTAAATAGCCCAGTAAGCAGTGTATACTTTTAACTGAATAATCAAGCAAATAATACTATGCATAACAATTCAATATGTAATTTCATGAAATCATATTCATACTGTCAATCATATTTAGAAGTCAATTCATCATAATTTCCAATTATGCTTTTCTTCTTAATTTCATCAATTTCTTAAAATTCTTCTTACCAACCATGACTATGACCACATTATCCCTGTGGCAGGGTCATAATACCGCGTATCTGCTTGCGGTGGGCTGCGAATCATCTGGCAGCCAAGTCCTTTGGAACCGCTGGTCTAACTGACGGTTTTGTCGCTGGTCTATCTGGCGACATAAATCCTCAGGACAGTCAATTGCCAACGTATATGCCCCCATTGGCGGGGTCCTCAACACAGTCAGGTTGTCAATTTCATATTGTCTTCCAATTCATATATTATTTTCAAGAATAATAAAATTAATTGATATTCATGTCAAATCAATTATAACATTCTTTGAGATCATATATCATCATAATAATTGCTCAACAAATATCTTCAATCATAAATAATTTTCTACAATTAACTTTCATCATAAATAATTTTCAACAATTATTTCAATAAATAATTTCAATCGCAAGCATGCATAAATTTATTTAATTCATAATATACCAGATAAATTCAGTAAAAGTAAACACTACTTACCTCAAACGTATTCCAATAAATTCACATAATTCTATAAATTTTCTTCCAAAAATTCTGTTCATAGATCATATCGCGATATCCCATGATCAAATATCCACAATCCTATACAGAATCAATTTCAATAATTAGAAAGAATACGAATACCATATTTCAACGGTTTAGATTGGGTCCGATCATCTAATTTTATCTAATCAAAATCTAATTAGGACCTAAATGATCCAAAGTTTGACTATCAGATCAAATCAGATTCGAAGTGATAGGATCGAGGTTTCTTCATCGATTTCATAAAATCAAGTGGAGAGAGAGAATCAGAGGAGAGAGAATTCATGAGGTACAATTCGAATTGATCAAGTGACACAGTCCAACATTACGATTGGTCCAATATCTCAATTGATGAAATCAATCATGATCAAATCAAATCATGGCTAGATCAAAATCATGGATGATCAAATCTAAAGATTCATGGTCTGATTAAGGTGGTTGTCAGTACGCTGTCTGACAATCATGGATCAAGATTCTTCATTAGAATCAGATCAGACTTATTAAAAGAAATTTCTTCATTCACTAACCTTTTTTTAGAGAGAGAATCAATCAAGAGAGAAAATATTTTAGAGAGAAAAAATTCTAGTGAGAGAAAACTCTAGAGAGAGAAAACTCATCTTGAATTCTTCAGACAATATGATTCAACAAATTCTGATCGATCAGATCAAATCATGCTAAAATTATCATGTGGATAATTCAATAAGATCATGAGAAATAAAATCTAAAAATACTTGATCTGATCAAAGTGGATGTCGGTGTACCGTCCGACAATCACGGATCAAAAATCCATCACGAGGATCATTTAAATTCATCATCATTCTTCTCAAAATTCTAGAAATCTTAGGAGAGATAATCTAGAGAGAGAATTCTAGAGAGAGAAAGTAGAGAGAGAAAGTCCAATTCTAGAGAGAGAAAATACTAGTTCAGGCTGAAGAGAGAGAGGGAAGAGAGAGAAACTCTCTTTCTCACATTTTATTATTTATATCATTATTTATTAATTAATTTAATAATTTTTCTTTTCTTTTCTTTTCTTTTTTTTTTCTTTTTCTTCATGGAAGAGAGGGGAGAGAAAATCCTATTTATTATTATATTATTAATATTATTTTATTTTTCTTCTTTCTTTTTTTTTTCTTTTTTCTTTTCTTTTTCTTCTTTTTCTTTTCTTTTTCTTTTCTTTTCCTTCTTCTTCTTTTCTTTTTCTTTTTCTTTTCCTTCTTCTTCTTCTTCTTTTCTTCTTCTCCCGCGCCGGAACAGAGGACTCTTGGTCCTCAGGCCTTGAACGGCCGTTCGGGCCGCTGCTGCCACGGTGGAGGCCGACGGCCGACGGGCCATCTCCCCCGGTCACGGAGGAAACAGGGCCGGCGGTCAATTCCGATCGCCGGCGTCGGAGATTTCAAGGAAAATAAGCCCAAAAACAGGGGTCTTTTCCGACCCAAAAATCGACGACGTTCATCGCCGGCCACCGCGCACAACGCACGGGAGAAAGAGGAAGGAAGAGGGGAAAAAGAGAAGAACTTACCTCGGCCTCTTGGGACTTCGTCGGCGGGCAATCACGACGGAATTCACAACGGTGTCCGCGGCTCTTCTTCAGGAAAAATGGAGAGAAAGAGAGAGGGAGGAGGCCGTTCTTCGGTCTCAAGGGGGAGGGGTCTACTTATAGAGGACCCTAGGACTCCGAGGGGTCCTAGGAGTCCTGATTCCGTCCGAATTTTGCCGGAGAAGGAGACTCCCATCGGGAGTCTTCTTCCCGATTTTGAATTCCCCTGTTTTTTTTTTTTTCGTTTGGGCTGGCGGGCTATCACATAAATACTTCAGTAGGGGATCTATCCAATAGGATTCTTCATCAACCTACTAGACAACGAGAGGCTCCTCGAGGCTTGAGGTCTTAAATACCTCGAAGTTGGTCTCTTTTTTCAAGTCGGCGAGCAACAAGGCTGCTAACTTTGATAATGAATTTGCCCTAGTGTTTTCCGCTCTAGAGATTTGTTGAATGTCAAAATTCAAAAAGGTTAAGATTAAATTCTTTGTCTTTTGAAGATATCTCTTCATATTTTTCTCTTGGGCCTTATATCTTCTTTTGATCTGTTCAACGACTAATTGAGAGTCACTGAAGATCTTTAAGTGTTGAGCTCCTACCTCTCTCACCACTCTGAGACCAGCAATCAAAGCTTCATATTCAGTCTCATTATTGATAGCCGAAAACTCGAAGCATAGAGAATATCTTGCCACATCTCATTCAAGACCAGTTAAGATGAGCCCAGCCCCTGCTCCTGATGCATTTGATGAGCTGTCGATATGCAATGTCCATTGCTCCTCAGAGTTAGGCCTTGCATCCACCTCCTCACTTCTCAAGCTTTCCCTAGCTTTTGAGCTCTCACCAGCTTTTAAGCCTCCTCCATCTTATGAGCTCTATCCATTTGGAATGGTGTATTCCAGGATGAAGTCCGTCAGCACTTGAGCTTTGATGAAAGGCCTCGGACAGTACTACACATCCAACTCAGTAAGTTTAAGAGCCCACTTTGCAATCCATCCTAAGGTATCCAGATGGTGGAAAATGACCTTAATCAGCTGATTAGTGCAGTACTATAGTGTGAGCTTGAAAATAGGGCCTAAGTTTTCTCGCTGTGACGATCAATACGAAAATCAATTTTTTCATCTTTGAATATCTGGTCTCGACATCATGAAAGATTTTGCTGGTATATTATATGAGTTTTTGAATTTGTCCTTCTTCATGAATAAGAATTGAGCTAATCACCATTGGAATAATAATGAGATATACTAGTAGCTCCTCACCAAGTTAAGACTTCATGAGCAATGGTGGAGAGCTGAGATATTGCTTCAACTCCTCAAATATCTTTTGGCATTCAACAGTCCATTGAAAGTTGTTCAGATGCTTGAGGGTCTAAAAAAATGGAAGATACCTCTCGACCGATCTGAAGATGAAACGGTTGAACGAAGTGATCCTGTCGATGAGACGCTACATCTCTCCGACAGTTTTTGGTGGACTCATCTCAAGGATTTCTCTAATCTTCTTGAAATTTATCTCAATACCTCTTCGCAAGATCATGAATCCGAGGAATTTACTTACGGTAACTCCAAAGGCACACTTCATTAGATTTAGCATTATTTGGAATCGATGGAGGGTGTTAAAAGTCTCCTGAAGGTTAGCAATATGGTCTGGAATAGCTTCGCTCTTGACTAGTATGTCTCAAAGAACCAGATCTAGAGTTTTAAGGTTAGATCTTAAAAATTTTCAAGATAAGACAGTGGAAGACTAAAATAAATCAAAATTTATCTTATAAAATCAGAGAATCTCTAGATCTAAGATCCTATTACATGATTATTACATGACATTAAATCAAGAATTAAAATATAAAGAGCAAGAACTACATGTTGATCATATCAACATGTTTCTATACTACATCTAATATATGTAAAATATAATATATCAGATCTATTACCTTACAAGTTAAATGTTCTAACTTTGTTGATCCAGGCTTGAGGATGATGTTGCGAGCCACACACACATCTGGCCTCTAGGAGTCATCCACACGAGCTCACGAATCACGATCAGAAGTCCTGATCCAGGAAATCAGCATAATATGCTAGTACTACGCTGATCCTTCTTCGATGGTCGAACAGATGCCTCCTTTTTGATTTGGACTCTTCTAAAGATAAGAAATAGGAGGAGTTTTATATGTGAGACACTCTCAGAAAACTCACAGATAGAGGAAGAAAAGAGGTGAACTCAGCAACCCTAGAAGAAGACCCTCTTCTTCTTCTCTTTGTTTTAACCCAGATACTTAGTTTTGTATCTATTATATCTCCATGCCCCAACACTCTTTCTTCTTGATTTTTACATGCCCCAAAGGTCTCTCAATGCTCTATAATCTACAAAAATCTCAAGAAGAAATTCATTTTAAATAATGAGATATGAAAGAGTCCTTGTCTAGGTCAAATACCTAGTCAAGGAAAATCCAAACAGGGTAAGACAAGTGGTGCCCAACTCTTGGGCATCCCCTCCTTCTTTTTCTACCATGGACCCCCAGAAAAGGGTGCACAATATGTGCCATAAAAGCTAAAAAAATCTCAAAAAAAATCTAGGTTAAATCAGTGCCATAAGAAAAGAGTTTTGGTTTTCTAAAACTCTATCTCATAGAATTTGAAATCCAAACTAATTCCTACTTTAACTTGGATCACAACCACATTCTATGTAAGAGAAAAAGAGTGAAAAATTTTGAGTGTGTGTGAAGTCCTGAGAGAGAAGGTTTTGTCAGATAAAATAAGAGAGAGTGGGCATGGGGGGCTAAGGTGGCGCAAGGTAGAATCCTATTCTTACTAGGATTCAATCTATGACTTGTTCAAATTTGGTTTCTCAAACCAAATCAAACCAAAACCAAATCAACCCAATGAAAATAAATTTTAACCCAATTAAAAATTTAATTTAATCAGATTAAATTAGATTTAAATCTAATTTAATTTTTTAATCGAATTAGAAATTAGGTTGATCTAAGTCCTAATTGAACTAGGACTAGTTTTTCCTTGCACTTGACTTATCCAATAAACCAATTGGACTTGATCCAATCAAGTCCAAACCAAATCTAATTAAATCATATTCAATTAGACTTAATCTCAACCCATTGGCTTAATCAAATTAAGCTAATTAGTAATCGAATTGCTAATCGATCCTCCTGCAATACTTGCACTAGGTTAAATGTCAATCATATTGATCGTTTAACCCTAGAATGATTCTTAATCATTGATCAACCATCCGATCGGATCATGAACTCTAATGTGTGTGACCTCATAGGTCCGAATCTAAGTTGGTAGTACAGAAATAAATTTTTATACCAATCGAAGTGACCATCTAGCAATGGTACCTGACGGCTGAATAGGTCAAATGTGTAGAACAACATCCTTAGAACCCATGTGGATATAGTTTCCATATAATTCATCCCCTTGACCAAAATGCTTATAGAACACCTCAGAGTTCAACTGTCAACTCTGATCAGGTTGTCTATATTGTATTTCAAAATATCAAATCCATCTGATAGATTACACTGACCAAGGTTTTGCTAAATTAAAATACAGCGACTCATTCTTCTCCAACTCTTGGAGTGGTCAATCCCATCTCGATCACACTCTGACTTCGCAAGTACTTGACTGTGTCCAGAAGCTTTTTGTCACTGAATTAGAAATTCAGTTTGTCCAGTACCAAAGCACAGTGAGTTGCTTGCAAGTCACTCAGGCGATTTCAGGTCTAAGAGACACTTATACCTATATCCCATCAGAGACATTCTCAACAGAGAATGCTCTGAAGTTGGTCACGTTCAATGATGATATATCCTTATATCTCATTTGTATGCCATACTAGTATCTCCACACTCCTTGATTAAGAGGACAACCAATCCATATGGCCTACAGCGACCTATGCTCGATAGAAGCTGTCGTCCTTATTAACAGCCTATCATTTGGTCATGAATAGTTTTAAGGACTAATCGATAAATCTTCTCTTTATCGAACCTAAATAGTCCTAAGGACTTCATCACAACAATGAAGTCCATTAGAAGATAAAAACTTATGATGAAAATATCAAAAATATATTTTATTTATTAACAAATTAATTACAATACAAGATTACTCAACCGTCAACAAGTTGACGATTGACTTTTGAGACATATTTTCCAACAACTCTCACTTATCCTAAAGCCACTCGGCACAGTATCTAATACCCATCTTCGACTTGTGGTTGTCGAACTCTTTTATCGCCAGGGCTTTAGTGAAGGGGTCGGTCAGGTTCTCCTTTTCGTTGATCTTTTGAAGGTCGATGTCACCTCGATCCATAATCTCTCGGACCAAGTGGAAGCGACGCAAATGTGCTTCATCCACTGGTGTGCTTTGGATTCCTTCGTCTGAGCAATAGCACCAGTGCTGTCGCAGTAGAGCAGTACCAGACCATCGAGGGAGGGTGCTACTCCGAGCTCGGTAATGAATTTTTTCAGCCACACAGCTTCCTTCGCGGCATCCGATGCTGCGATGTACTCCGCCTCACAAACAGAGTCTGCCACAGTATGCTGCTTGAAATTCTTCCAGCAGATGGCTCCACCATTCAAAGTAAAGATATAACCCGACACGCTTCTGCTGTCATCATGGTCAGATTGAAAGTTGGAGTCTGTGAACCCCACAAGTTTCAGATCTGACTCGTCATAAACCAACCATTGGTCTTTAGTATTTCTCAAATACTTAAGGATGGCTTTAACCACTTTTCAGTGATTTTCTTCAAGATCAGATTGGTATCTACTCACTACTCCTAGTGAGTATGTCATATCTGGCCTTGTACATATCATGACGTACATGATAGATCTCACGGTCAAAGCATATGGGACTCTACTCATACGCTCTCTCTCTTCAGTTGTCAGACAATCCTTCTTAGAGAGAGAAATTTCATGGTCTATCGGTAGATAGCCCTTCTTGAAATTCTTCATGCTGAACCTTTTGAGTACAGTGTCTATGTACGTGAATTGGGATAACCTAAGCATCCTTTTAGATTTATCCCTATAGATCTTCATCCCTAGGATGTAGGATGCTTCACCCAAGTCCTTCATGGAGAACTACGATGACAACCAAACTTTTATTCCCTGTAGTGCGGAGATGTCATTTTCGATTAAGAGAATGTCATCTACGTACAGGATAAGAAATACCACAACTGAATCATTTGCCCATTTATAGATGCAGAACTCTTCTCCATTCTTAACGAAGCCATACGTTTTGATCACCTTATCAAAATGTATGTTTCAACTCTAAGAAGCTTGCTTCAATCCATAAATGGATCTCTAAAGCTTGCACACCTTAGACTCATCTGTGGATGTAAATCTCTCAAGTTATATCATATATACCTCTTCGGTCAGCTCTCCATTCAGAAAAGCTGTCTTTACATCCATCTGCCAAATCTCATAATCTAGATGGGCAGCTATTGCAAGCATTATCCGAATGGATTTGAGCATTGCCACAAGGAAGAACGTCTCATTATAGTCAATACCATAATGTTGACGATACCCCTTGGCAACCAGACGGGCTTTATAGGTCTCTATATTTCTGTCTGCACCCCTCTTCCTTTTGAAGATCCATTTACTCCTAATAGGTTTAACCCCTTCAGGTGGGTTAACCAATGTCCATATATCGTTGACCTTCATGGACTCCATTTCAGATTTCATGGCTTCAAGTTATTTCTCAAAATTAGATCTCTGTATTACATCCATATAAGTGATCGGATCATCATCGTTCTCATCGAGCTCGATGGGATCACCATCCCAGATCAAGAAATCATAGTATCTGTCCGGCTGACGTGGTACTCTATCGGATTGCCTTAATGATGCAGGTACATTAGGCTCTGGATCTGATCTAATCAAATCTGACTCAGGTTCAGCTATTGGTGTTGGTCCTTCTACCTGTTGAACTTTTTCAAGTTCATCCTTAGAGGCAACGGTTCCTTCTCCAAGGAACTCTTTTTCTAAAAAAATTATCTTAAGGCTGACGAACATCTTTTGTTCATCAGCATGGTAGACAAAATATCCTTTGGTCTCTTTGGGGTACCCTATGAATGTGCATTTGTCAGACCTAGGTCCAAGTTTATCTATAACTAACCGTTTGACATAGGCCGGGTACCCCCAGACCTTAAGGTATGAAAGTGCTAGCTTATGCCCTGTCCATATCTCATATGGAGTCTTAATTACAGACTTATTTGAAATCTTATTTAATAGATAACAGGCCGATTCAAGTGCATATCCCCAGAAGAATATCGACAAGCTGGCAAAATTCATCATGGATTGGATCATGTCTAACAGAGTCTGATTTCTTCTTTCAGACACGCCATTATGCTGTGGTGTTCCTGGAGGAGTCTATTGGAAGAGAATTTCATTCTCTCCTAGATATGTGAGAAACTCATCAGAAAGGTATTCTCCTCCTCGGTCAGATCGAAGAGTTTTAATACTCTTCCCAGTTTATTTTTCTACTTCACTTCGAAATTGTTTGAACATTTCAAATGAATCCGACTTATATTTCATCAGATAGACATATTCATATCTAGATAGATCATCCATGAAAGTGATGAAGTAGAAATATCCACCTCTAGCACTTGTGCTCATGGGCTCGCATACATCAGTATGTACTAGGCCCAAGAGCTCAGTAGCTCTCTCACCTTTTTCAATAAAAGATGACTTGATCATTTTACCAAGAAGACAGGACTCACAAGTTGGAAGTGATTCACAATTATTGACTTTGAAAATTCTCTCTTAAGTCAACATGTTTATCCTGTTCTTGTTTATATGACCTAGCCTACAGTGTCATAAGTAGATATCTGATACACTATCTAATCTAGGGTGCTTGCCAGTAGAATAGACTATGTTAATAGGTTGTGATAATATATATACACTATTATTCAAATATCCATAAAAAATAGTAACACCATTCATAATGATATTACAAACCTATTTCTTTATTGAAATTTTATAATCATTTTTGGTCAGAAGGCCTATAGAAATAATATTTAAAAAGAAACAGGGATAGAAATGACAATCATTAAGAACAATGATATGGAACTCAAATACAAGTTTCAAGATTTCTAATGCTAGAACTGAAACTGGTCTTCCATCTCCAACATTCAGGAACCTCTCGTCTTGCTCGAATCTCCTACTGATCTGCAACCCCTGCAATGAATTGCAAATATGGTAAGGGCTACCGGTATCCAATACCCAGTCAGTTATATCACAAACAGAAAAATTGCAAGGAGTTATCATATAAATACCTTGCCCAGCAACAGCTTGCTTCTTTCTCTGCCTGTTCGGGTCTAGGGAGGCAATGTACTGAGAATAGTTCCTCTTCTAGTGCCCCTACTTCTTGCAAAAGAAGCATTCAGTTTGACTCTTATCGGGCTTGATCTTTCTGGTCTGATCCTGCACTGATGTCTCAGCCTGAACTTGCACCTTCTTCACTTTCTTCTTCTTGTTCTTCTTTCCTTTCTCAAAGGGTCGAGAATCAAAAAACGAACCTCCCACTAAGTTCACCAATTCCTTATGGAGTTGGTGATCCTTCTCAAAGTTCTGAAGCAACCCCAGTAACCCGTGGTTGTTTACTTCAGGCTTTGTCATTCTATAATGAGTGAGGAATGGGAGATAAGACTTGGGCAGCGAGTTCAGTATTGCATCTTTTTCAAGCTGCTCATGCAAGGAAAAGCCGAGCTTGCTTAAATGCTCCATCAACTCGATCATGTACAATACATGATCAGTGACAAAGGTACCATCCTGTATTTGGGTGTTGAAGATGACACAACTAGTCTTGTGCCTCTCCATGTCATCGGATGTGCCAAAAGCATCCTCTAACACTTGAAGCATGTCCTTTGGTTAAGCCATCTCAAATCTGTGACTGAACTCGTCGCTCATTGCAGCCAGCATGATGCAGCGCACTGTGGTCCGATCACTGAGCCACTTCTAGTAAGTGTCTCTGATTATTCCACGTGCATTGGCAACTGCTCCTCAGGTGCAGGATCCGTTATCACATATAGGATCCGTTCTTACTCCAGGACTATCTTTAACTTTCGGTACCAGCTACCAAAGTTGGGTCCCACCAACTTATCATTGTCCAACAATGATCGGAGCGATAGGGAAGTGGCTATATCTACACAAAAGAAAATCATAACCTAATTAGTAATTGATTCATTAAACCTAAAAATTTAAATTTTAATCAAAAGATTTCTCTCACTATTTTATTCGAATTGGTAGCCTCTACCTCCAATTCAAGGAATTACCCTAATTCCTTAGTGGGTACTAGAATCCACTTAGACTGCACATAAGCCCAACTTTGATTGACCAACCCATGTACATCCAAGGGTTGGTTCATAACCAATTGTTTCTCTAAATAATTTTTAGTAATTTTAATTTTGCCCCAGTCTCTAATCAGTAGGCTTTGGCCTCCACTGAAAAGGTCTGATTAGGTCCAACCATTAACATGACCATACTTGGCCCATCTAGCCAATGAATGATTAGGTCCAACTTTAGTTGGCTAACCTAACCACCATTTAGAAAGATGCAGTCAAGAAATCATATTATGAATGACAATTCCATCAGCCAATAAGCACCAAGCCTTTGGGCCTCCAATGATTATCCAACTGATGGACCCATTATCATCCACTTAATGGAAGGCTATAATCTAGTTATCACCATAACTATTTTATTTTAAGGACCTAATAATTTTAGAGAATTTAATTGATTTAGAGGAGGAGGTCAGATGAACCAGCTTATCATGATCCTCCCACTGGCTTCACCAAGTCAGCTTAAGGGAGATCATTAAAAGGGCTGGTCTAGGAGCACCTAAATCAGTCACACTGATTTACCTAGCTGATATGGGTCAGCTCGAATAGTCAAGTGATCCGATCAAAATATAATTTTACCAAGAGATCAGATAAGTTTGATCGGTGGGAGGGTCTGCCAAAGCTTACCTTAGACTCAGAAATGGCCAGGTAAGCGGGCTCCCAAGTAAAAATCACTGGTCTAGTTTACCTTAGACACCAACTGATTTAATTAGTTTCGATTAGATCAACCTAACAGTTCGTGCTAGACCGCTTAGTCAAGAATCAAATTCATTTGGTTCTCGTTAAAGACATGGACTTGACCAACTATAACTATTGTAATTGATCTAGAGAATCCTTGACCTAATCTAAGACAACAATTGATTCGATTTAGTCAATTCTCTAATTAAGTCCATCTTTAATCTAATCTTAGGTCTAACCCAATTAATGGACCTAATTTCCACTAACCCATTAACCCAATGTGTTATGGTTTGTCTCTTAGGTTCTTCAATTCACAATCCTAGAACCTAATCAAACAACTTCTTAATTCTCAATTAAGTTTTGGGCTAAGGGTTGGAGTTCGACTTTTCAAAAATAATTTTTATATTTGTAAAATATTTTTACAACATGGTTCTACCAACCAAGTTGTATGTTTGATTCATAATCAAAATGCAAGTGAAATAAGCATGAAACTACTTTAGATCTCATCTAAACAGGTTCATGTAATTGAAATAATTTTAACTTTAAACTGCATAAATTTTTCAGACAAATATATGATGGTTCTTTGCACAAAAATTATTAACAAAGAGATTTTATTTTAGATTTAAATATTTTTAAATCTAATAAATCATAAATTTAATCTAGATCATATTTAACAAATTTATGATTAAAGATAGATCTACCCGAATTAGGATAACTTTTACACTGTAAGGGATAAACCTTACAGCAGGACAACCTACAGCTCGTGATTGATCAAAAAATTTTAATTTCAGATTTAATAATCAGATTATAAATTAGATCTAATCTAAAAAATAATTTAAACATATATAAATAATCATGTAATAAATAACCTAGGCTTTGATATCAATTGAAGGAACCAGATCTAGGATTTTAGGTTAGATCTTGAAATTTTTTCAAGATCAGGCAGCGAAAGACTAAAATAAATCAAAATTTATCTTATAAAACTAGAGAATCTCTAGATCTAAGATCTTATTACATGATTATTATATAGTATTAAATCAAGAATTAAAATATAAAGAGCAAGAACTACATGTTGATCATATCAACATGTTTCTATACTACATCTAATGTATGTAAAATATAATAGATCAGATCTATTATCTTGTAAGTTAGATGTTCTAACTTTGCTGATCCGGGCTTGAGGATGATGTTACAAGCCACATATATGTCCGACCTCTTGGAGTCGTCCACACGAGCCCACGAATCATGATCAGAAGTCCTGGTCCAGAAAATCAACACAATATGCTAGTACTACGCTGATCTTTCTTCGATGGCCGATCAGATTTCTTCTTCTTCTTGATTTGGACTCTTCCAAAGATGAGAAGTAGGAGAAGAAGTTTTAGATGTGAGACTCTCATAGAAAATTTACAGATGGAGGAAGGAAAGAGGTAAACTCAGCAACCCTAGAAGAAGACCCTCTTCTTCTTCTCTTTGCTTTAACCCAGATACTTAGTTTTGTGTCTAATATATCTCCATGCCCCAATACTCTTTCTCTCTGATTTTCATATGCCCCAAAGGTCTCTCAATGCTATATAATCCATAAAAATTTTAAGAATAAATTCATTTTAAATAATGAGAAATGAAAGAGTTTTTGCCTAGGTCAAATACCTAGTCAAAAAAAATCCAAACAGGGCAAGACAAGTGGCGCCCAACTCTTGGGCGCCCCCTCCTTTTTTTTCTGCCATGGACCACTAGCAAAGGGTGTACAATATGTGCCATAAAATTTACAAAAATCTTAAAAAAATTTGGATTAAATCAGTGCCATAAGAAAAGAGTTTTGGTTTTCTAAAACTCTATCTCATAGAATTTGAAATCCAAACTAATTCCTACTTTGACTTGGTCCACAACCAGATTTCATGTATGAGAGAAAGAGTGGAAAGCTTTAAGCATGTGTGAAGGCCTGGAAGAGAAGATTTTGTTGCACAAAATAAGAGAGAGTGGGCGTGGGGGTCTAAGGTAGCACAAGGTGGAATCCTAGTCTTACTAGGATTCAATCTATGACTTGTTTAAATTTGGTTTCTCAAACCAAATCAAATCAAAATCAAATTAATTTAATTAAAATAAGCCTTAATCCAATTAATAATCTAATTTAATCAGATTAAATTAGATTTAAATCTAATTTATTTTTTTAATCGAATTAGAAATTAGGTTGACCCAAGTCCTGATTGAACTAGGGCTAGTTTTTTCTTGCACTTGGCTTATCCAATAAATCAATTGGACTTGATCCAATCAAGCTCAAACTAAATCTAATTAAATCATATTCAATTAGACTTAATTTTAACCCATTGGCTTAATCAAATTAAGTCAATTAGCAATTAAATTACTAATCGATCCTCCTGCAACACTTGCACTAGGTTAAATGTCAATCATATTGGTCGTTTAATCCTAGAACAATTCTTAATCGTTGATCAACCATCCGATCAGATCGTGAACTCTAATGTGTGTGACCTCATAGGTCCGAACCTAAGTCGGTAGTATAAAAATAAATTTTTATACCAATCGAAGTGATCATCTAGCAATGGTACCGACGGTCAGATAGGTCGGATGTGTAGAACAACATCCTTAGAATCCATGCGGATATAGTTTCCATATAATTCATCTCCTTGACCAAAATGCTCATAGGACACCTCAGAGTTCAACTGTCAATTTTGATCAGGTTGTCCACATTATATTTTAAAATATTAAATCCATCTGATGGATTATCCTGGCCAAGGTTTTGCTAAATTGAAATGCAGTGACTCATTCTTCTCCAACTCTTGGAGTGGTCAATCCCATCTCGATCACACTCTGACTTCGTAAGTACTTAACTGTGCCCAAAAGGCTTTCGTTACTGAATTAGAAATTTAGTTAGTCTAGTACCAAAGCACAGTGAATTGCTTGCAAGTCACTGAGGCGATCTCAGGTCTAAGGGACACTTATACCTATATCCCATTAGAGATATTCTCGACAACAGAATGCTCTAGAGTTGGTCATGTTCAATGATGATGTACCCTTACATCTCACCTGTATACCATACCAGTGTCTCCACACTCTTTGGTTATGAAGACAACCAACCCATATGGCCTACAACGATCTATGCTTGATAGAAGCTGTCGTCCTTATTAACAGCCTATCATTTGGTCGTGAACAGTTTTAAGGACTGATCGATAAATCTTCTCTTTATCGAACTTAAATAGTCCTAAGGACTTCATCATAACAATGGAGTTCATTAGAAGATGAAAACTTATGATGAAAATATCAAAAATATATTTTATTTATTAATAAATCAATTACAATACACAGTTGCTCAATCATCAATAGGTTGATGATTGATTTTTGGGACATATTTTCCAACAATGTCATCTACATATACCTTCATATTGTGTTCAAGTTGATCTTTAAAGATCTTGTCCACCAGCCATTGATAGGTAGCCCCTGTATTTTTCAAGCCAAAGGACATCACCCTATAACAAAAGAGCCCACGGTCAATTATAAAGGCTATTTTCTCCTCATCTTTAGGCACCATTCGGATCTGTTTATAATCAGAGAAGGCATCCATGAAGTTGAGGAGCTCATGTCTAGAAGTTACATCTACCAGCTGATCGATCAGAGATAATGGGTAGTTGTCCTTGGGACAGACTTTGTTTAGATTGATAAAATCGATGTACATACGCCGCTTTTCGTTCGCCTTCTTGACTAGGACAACGTTCGCCAATCAGTCTGGGTACATTACTTCTCTGATGAAATCAGTCTTGACCAGCTTGTCCACCTCCTTGGCTATAGCCTTCTAGCAGTCCGAAGTGAAGCTTCGCTTCTTTTGTTTCATCGGACGATAAGTTAGATCCCTCTTCAAGTGGTGGAACACCACCTCCAGATCTATGCCAGGCATATCCACGATCGATGAGGCAAAGAGAATAGCATTATCCTGCAAAAGAGTAGTTAGTCCACCTTTTGTTATCTCATCTAGGTGTGAGTCGATCTTTATTGTCTGCTCGGGATTTTCTTTCATCAGTAGGATCTTTAGGAGGTCTTCAAATGGCTAGATGCACTCCTCGATCAGGTCATCTCGGGCATCCAATCCTATTGAAAGTTCGGTTTGGGCCTCTGCTTGGGATGGCTGGCTTCTACTTTGAGCTTAACAGTAAAATACTGTCGAGCCATGTCTGGTTGCCTCTGATTTGCCCTACTCCCTTCTTGGTTGGAAACTTCACCATCAAATTGTAGCTCGACACAACGGCTTTTAAAGTTCACAAGTTCGAACAGTCAAGAATTGCATTGTAGGCTGAAGAGAGTTTAACTACTAGAAAATTAACTTGGATTATCATTCATTACAGTGGAGTACCCACTGTGATGGGCAGCCTAATCATTCCCTCCGAAATCACTAAGCCTCCAAAGAAACTCTGAATTAGTATATCAAATCTACTTAGCGGATATGAGGTAAATCCCATTTGAGAGAATATAGGGTAATATAAAATATCAATCGAGCTTCCATTATTAATAAATACATGGTGTATATTGAAATCAGCAATATTTGCCATTACAACCACCGCATCATTATGCGGGACTAGCACACCCTCTACATCTTGTTTGGTGAAGACAATAGCATCTTTGATACTATCCTCGAGCCTCGACCTCTTCACCTCCGAAAGTTCTACGGACCCAAATGATCCCCTAGTTATCATGCGGATTTCTCCACATATGGGTCGGTCTTCTACTGCCGCCTGTCCCCCTGATTCCTATCTCTAATGCTGCTCCAGTGCTGATTGTGGCTAAGGTAAGGAGAATGGTTGCTAAGGCAAAGAAGGTAGCTGCTGAGCTCTTGAAGGTCGACACTGAGGTGCTCCCCTTTGGATAAAGTGATTTAACCTTTCCTACCTGACAGGCCTCTCAATCTCGTCTCGAAGCTGGATGCAATCTTTAGTGTTGTGACCATGGTCACGATAGTAGAAGCAGTATTTATTCAGACCACGATGGTACTCTGGCTTCATCCACATCTTCTAAGACTGAGGCAGCTCGGCTTGAACCTCAATCAGTACCTCCTCTCTGGAAACATTTAAAGGCACGTAGTTAGTATAATGCCTCGGAGGTGAGGATTATCGATCCTTTCTCTGAGGACTCCAAGATCAATGACTCTGGCCCCTATTTTTTTGCCTCTAGAATGGGGACTGGGAGTGCTAGAGGATTCTCCCCTCTTGCCTTAGAGAGCGCTTCTTATTTTGACCTGCCACAACAGAACCAGCAGGGGTGTCTTCTATGAAAGCTTCCTTTATGCAGGCGTACTTCTCCGCACAGACAAGTATATCCAAAAAAAATTTTGAGGATAAGTCTTTATTAATGACTTTTTAAGGTCATTCTTCAATAGGCCGTCCATCATTGCAGCCATCGCGATCGACTGGGCCAGGTCGTAGACTTTCAGGGTCGCCGCATTAAAATGATTAACGAAGGCACGGATCGACTCGCCCTCCTTCTGCTTCATGGTGTGGAGGTAATTAGACTGCTTCTGCTGTCGTCGGCTACTAACAAAGTGATCAATGAAAGATTGACACAGCTCTTTGAAAGAGTGGATGGAGGTCGATTTCAAGCTCAAATACCACTGTCGAGTGGCCCCCTTAAGAGTAGTGGGTAAGGCTCGACAGAGGATGGCATTGTTGGATTTTCGTGTAGGATCCATACATGTATGTTTTAATTTTTTTTCTAAATAACACAACAGAATTAAGATTAAAATATCTTTTAATATAATATATGCATGCATAAAATATAGAACATATGGATCTACTTCAAATACTGAAATTGAACATATGCTAAATTTTATACTGAAATTAAATATGTGATCGAATCACAAACCTATTTCGTAATTTCTATCTTTAAATCTGAATTTAAAAAAGAATAGATTCTTTCTTAACCGTGCAAGTATCCAACCTCTACGGGTATCCACTCAAGATTAGTCTGGAACAGTCCTCTATGATGTTGATCTTTCTTCTTCAAGAACGATCATCCGGTGAGACGATCACCCTACAAATTTAAATAAAATCTAGATCGCGATCAACTCTTTGATCTTTTTCTTGATATTTTTTCCTTCTTCTTTTCTTGTTCTTCTTCTCTTGGTTATGTAGCAACCAAAGTCTGAAAACAGCACCCAAAAGATGCCACCGAACAGCCTTGGGCATTGGAAGATGGAGGATGCCCAACAGAGCTTGGGTATTGGAACAAAGAGGGAGAAGAGAGGAGGGCGTGGGGAGCTTGTGGGAGGCATGGGGCTTACTAATTTTCTAATTATTAGACCCTTAAAAAAGGGTCCTTTAAATAGAGGAGCCATTGGACACCTAATACAAATCAAATCAGCCTCCTTTTATAATTCCTAATCGCATTAGGACTCCTTGTAGTCCTACTACTTTGACTACGCCTATGAGACCAAAGGGGTTGGCACCCTCTAGGGCATTATTTCACATGTCAACCAAGGATAGGTTGCGCCCTTCCTTAGTCCAACATGCCATCTCCAAGTGGGCATGCCTAACTTGATCAAATCAAGTGGTGCCCCATGAAATACAATGAAGAAATTCACTAAGAGTTTGAACCCCTAATACATATGATCCAAAATCTTAGGCATCCAACAATTGGAGTCCAATGAATTTAATTCATTTAGATCTTTAGCAAGTAATTAACTTGAATTAATCTTATCAAATAAAAAATTTAAGTATCAAAAAAAAATTGAATTCAACCATATTCTAGCAAGGTTATCCTGAACCCAATAGAATTTTTCTAAACCCAATTGAGACTTTATAAGCCCAATCGTTTAATCCAGATCTAATCTCTTTGTTGTGCGACCCCATAGATTCAATTTTATCTGATAGTGAGATATACCATGATGTCATCATAATATCATTGAAACTCTTTTCAATGGATTAAAATAATTTCATTCTGACTCATCAATGATTATCGATCCTGAACAACCCTAGTGAGCTCTCACAATCCATTAGTGACATCTAGCAGTATATAGTGACAACCCAGTAGAATCAAAATAGAATCTTAAAGTATTGTTAATATGTGATTTAATCTATCTATCGTGAGTCCCGACTAGATGGCATATCATGGATAAATCATCAAACCTCATCATCAGTCATATAATAAATTCGATTAGCTCAAGTTCAATTGTAATCCTCATGGAAATTCTTTTCCATCAATCACACTACTATGACCACAGACTTTCGAACTTGATCTCTTAAATCCCATAGGACTATATCAAAATCGATAGATTCTCTCTAGATGTGCAACCTACTCCTACAGTGGACTAATTTTCGCCAACATCCACTACAAGGACTCAATAAGGCCATGTTTATATATCAATCAAACTCCAGCAATCTTACTATGAGTAATCGTGCCATCGCAGGTCAAAGGACCATTCACATAACTACAGCATTGAGATGATTACTGATGATTAAATAAAAATCCAAGTGATCTCTCGTATGGTCACACTCAGTGCTAGTTATTCTCTAATAACTACCTGTACTAATCATTCAGTGTCTCTATATTATAGATCAAAGACTTATCTATCCCAAAAGAAATGATCTGTGCATTGATCTATCCGAACCGATCATCGTCCTCACGATGATACTATGACCAGAAGTATTTAAGAATTAATTATACACACCTCTAACTCTCAACACCTTGAGAATATGTATCGTAAGTATTAATTCCATGAACGATTCAAGGACACATCACACTTGAATAAAAATAAAATTTATCTTTTTATTAATCAAATCAATATTTTAAGTATAAAATTATACCCTAGAGTTATTACAGTATGTCAGCCGTATTGACTTTTAGGACATACATCCAATAATCTTTCACTTGGACTAAAACCAATTGGCCATTAATCTAAGTCCCATCTTCTCAAGATGGACTTTCATCTTTAGCTGGCTCAATTACTTTATCAATGGATCTGTCATGTTATTTACAGAGTCTACTCTTGACACCTCGATATTTTTTTTTGAGGTAGTCGTATATGATATGAAATCACTGCTCGATGTGCTTTGTTTTTTTATGAGACCTTGGCTCCTTAGAAAATGCGATGGCTCCATTGTTGTCATAATATAATAGTATAGCATTTGATGTCATTACCCTAAGCTCCACGATGAACTTCTTGAACAAGAAGTCTTCCTTTGCAGTATCCGAAGCAGCGACATACTTAGTTTCTATGATCGAATCCACTATGATGGGTTACTTAAAACTCTTCTAGCTGATTGAGCCACCATTGCATACAAACACATATCCTGATGTAGACTTTCTATCATCAGAATCAGATATAAAGTCTGAATCAGTGTAACCCTCAGCTCGTAACTCAGACCCTCCTTCAAAGATCAAGAACAAATCTTTAGTTCTTCTCAAGTACTTAAAGATGTTCTTCACAGCTATCCAGTGCTCTTCATCTGGATTCGATTGATCCTACTTGTGACACTCACAGCAAGAGTAATATCAAGTCGAGTACACAGCATGGTATATATGAGGCTCCCTATGGTCGAGGCATAAGGAATCTTAGTCATGCACTAAACTTTCTCAAATATGGTCGGACACATTATCTTGAAAAGATGAATACCATGCCTGAGAGATAAAAGTCCTCTTTTAGAATTTTTCATTCTGAACCTTTTCAGCACTTTCTCTGTGTACAGCTTTTGTGATAAGCCTAGCATCCTTTTAGATCTATCCTTATAGACCATTATTCTGAGAATATAGGATGCTTTCTCCAGATCTTTCATGGAGAATTTTTTGGACAACAATCTTTTGACGGAGGTTAGTATGAGAATATCATTCTCAATAAGAAGAATCACTATAAGGGAAGAGAGTTTTTATCATGAATTTATTTACAACGGATAAAATATCTATCGCAAATAAGGATATCAACGTTGAATCCAAATTTTTGTCGATAATTAAAAAATATTTACAATGATTCTAAATTTTTATCATAAATAAAAAATATTAATAATAAAAATAATAATTTCATCATAATAAAAAATTTATGTTTGATGAATATTTTTATCACAAATAATAAAATATTATTTAAATTATAAATATCCAAATATTAGCGATTATAGAGTTTTCATCGTTAATAGTTAAATTTTTTATGATGAAAAGCTAATTTCTGTCTCTAATTAACTTATTTATAACTAAAAATTTTTATCACTAATATTGGAAGAAAAGTAAAAAATTGAATATCGTTACTTAATTATGATGTAATGCTCCATCATAAATAATTTAATTATTTCCAATGAAATAACATATTATGTCGCAAATAAGCATTATTAATGATAAAAATTTTCATGGTTAATACTTAAAAAGTTAAAAAATTTAAAAATTTAAAATATAAAGATTATTTGTGATGAAACCATTAACATCATAAATAATCAAAATATTTAAGATAAAAAAATTATGATCCATCATAAAAAATTACAATTTATGATAAAAATTTTTGTTGCTAATACTTTAAAAAGTTAGAAAATTTAAAAATTTAAAATATAAAGATTATTTGTGATGAAACTATAAATATAGTAGATAATTAAAATATTTATGATAAAAAAAAAATTTCATCATAAAAAATTATAATTTATGATGAAAAATTTTTCATCACTAATAGTTGAAAAATAAAAAAAAAATTAAAAATTCAAAATGTAAGATATTTGTGACTTAAAAAAAAGTTTCGTTGCCAATAAGCTATTATTTATGATAAATTATTTTCATCATAAATAATTAAAAAATAAAAATTACAAAATTATAAAATATTTACAATGAAAGGTTTTCCTCACTAATATTTCTATATTTGTGATGGAAAGACACATTCCATCGTAAATAAATATATTTTAAAATTTAAAAATAAAAAATAATTAGCGATGGAATATATTCATCATAAATAATCAATTATTTGCAATGATAAATTAAATTACCATCGCAAAATCATTGGTTACATACGATATATACCTTTCATCGCTGACATTTAAAAAATAAAAAATTTAAAATTTCAAAAACTAGACTATTAGCGATGGAAAAGAAATTTTCCATCACTAAAAGCCTTTTTAACGACAAAAATTTTCATCGCTAATAGTTTAAAAATTTTAAAAATTTAATAGCTTATTCTTCTAATCGATACCATGACATTGTCAGATTGCATATACATGTAAAAAACAAAAATATTAGATATTATCCTTCTTTGTCAGACTTAAGTTAGTAAATTATTGTTACACTAATATCAATATCATAAAAGACCCATATGATTTATCAGAGTAGAGATGATCATATCGAGCTCCATATTAGTTTGAAATGACAACCATAATTTTTGAGGTACCACTAATAAAGCCAATAGTGATAAGTATATATAAACTCTTATTGTTAA
This sequence comes from Elaeis guineensis, assembly GCF_000442705.2. Classification (NCBI taxonomy): domain Eukaryota; kingdom Viridiplantae; phylum Streptophyta; class Magnoliopsida; order Arecales; family Arecaceae; genus Elaeis; species Elaeis guineensis. The sequence goes on along the minus strand of NC_026002.2, from coordinate 73,450,275 downwards.
TCATTTTTAGTACATTTGCTTAGCATCTCCTCACCCAAGGAAGGCCCATAATTTAAACCTTGATGGTGACATCGTTATTGTACTATTTATACCAACAACTTAAATTTATAATATTGATAATAATCAATTAAAAATAAAATATTATTAATCATCTAAAAATCTAATGGCTATTGAAAATTAAGATTATAAAGCTTCAAATAAAAATTATGAGCAATAAATCATATTTTGACCCCAAAAATTAATATTATATCTATTTATTTATTTATTTGAGATAGAGTGGTCATACTCCATGATGAAACTTAGAAGTTCAGCATCAAGAAGAGGTGCTTCCTAAAGAGCATCATTTATGTATCATAATTTATAATTAGTGGGTCTTAGTTATCAAAAAATAAATTATTTAGAAATATACTTTTGAGCTACTGAGATTGAGAAGAGGACAAGACAAGTTAGGCAGCCTGCTTCTATCAACCAAGCATGTAATTAAGAGGCACATTATTTGTTGCACTCCTGGTTCATTTCAAGTTGGCCTCACCATTTTTCTTTCAAAAAGTCCTTTAAATTTAAACTTTATTTTTATTTTTAAATTTTTAAAATTTTAAAAATTTTGAAATCAAATTAAAACTTTATTTCTTTGGTCTAGGTGGATACTAATAATTTACGTTAAATTTTTTAAAAATAAAAAATTTAACATAAATTTTTTTAAAAAATAATTATTAAAGATGAAAAATAATTTTCATCGCTAATAAGTATTTAACGATGAAAATTATCATCGTAAATAACTTTTTTATCAAAAAATTTTTGGCAGAAACTATTAGCAACGGTCGTTAAAAATTATTAGCAATGAAAAATATTTTTTCATCGTAAATAATATTTTTGGAGGAAATAATATTTTTTTAGTGAGAAATTTTTTTTTGATGGAAACTATTTGCGATGATAAATTCTTCATCGTTAATAATTTTATTAGCGATAAAAAAGTATTGTTTTATCGCCAATTTTTTTTTGTTTAAATTATTAGCGATGAATATTTTTTATTAGCGATGAAAAATTTTGTCAGTAATACCACACGTCCCTTCACGTCCTATCTGAACCTATTTTCTTTCGAGTTCCTCCCCTCACTCTGGCTCGGCAGCTCCTCTCATGCTCCCCCTGCATCCGCGTCTCTCCCTCTCGCAGGCCACCATTGCCATTTGGTCTACCATCGCCGTCGCTGTCCCCATAGCCGTCGCCGTCACTGTTCATTCTCGGGCCGCCGTCGAGGTGAGTTTGGTTTTTTTCGTGGGGGTTCGGGATGAGGACAGAGATGGGGACGGGGACGGTGGGCCGGGGATGGCAGGTCGGGGTCGCAAGGCCTGCAGGCCGGGGCCATGGGGCCTGCGATCTGGGATGGGGACGGTGGGTCGACGCCAGGGATGGGGATAGCGAGCTGGGGCCGACGGGCCGGGGCCTGTGGGCTGGGTCCGATGGGCTGGGGATGAGGATGTTGGGTCGGGTCCGATGGGTCGGGGCCGGGGACGAGGGCCTGCGGGGTCGGGGCCTGTCGGGTTGGGTCGGGTAGGGCTGGGTCGGGCCGGGCCGTGTCTGGGTCTGGGCCGGGCTGGGTCGGGCCAGGCCTGGTCATTTTCAGGTCGGGCTGGGCCAGGCCGAGTTGGTGTGGGTCGGGTCGAGCTGGGGCGGGTCGGGTGGGGCTGGGGTCGGGGTGGGTCGAGTCGAGTCGGGCCGGGATGGGGCGGGTCGGGTCGGGTAGGGTCCGGGATGGGTCGGTTTCGGGTCGGGCCGGGGCCTTCGAGGATGGGTCCAAGGATGGGGCCGAGGCGGTCCGACAGGTTGGGTGGGGACGGATCGAGTCGGGTCAAGTCTGAGCCGGGTCGGGGTGGGTCGGGTGGGGCCGGGTCGGGATGGGGCAGGTTAGGTCGGGTAGGGTTCGGGCTGGGGCCTTCGGGGATGGGGCCGGGGCGGTCCGGCAAGTTAGGTGGGGATGGGCCAGGGCGGGCCGGGTCGGGTCGGGTCGGGTCCTGGCCGGGTTGGGGCTGGGCGGGTCGGGTGGAGCCATGCCGAGATGGGGCAGGTCGGGTCGAGTAGTGTTCGGGCCGGGCAGAAATTATTTGATTGATTATTTGATTAAATATAATTATTAAATATTATTTTTTAATATTACTATTGAAATTATTTAATTATGTGACTAATTATTTTTTTACTAACACAATACACATTGCTGTTATTTATTATAATTTAATTATTTTATTTACTATTTTGTATGCTGTTGAAATTATAAATATAAAAAATATTTTTATTTTAGAAAAAATTCTATTGAAATTTTTGATGAAGAAATTTCAATACAAAGTTATTCTTTTTTGATAAATTAGAAATCTATTTTTGAATGCGTGTTCAAAGATGGTACTTAAATTACATTGAGCTGTAGATTCTCGTTCAAGTTTCGATCTTCATCGAGATCAAAATTTGGATGTCCCATATTCGAACTTTTTGAAAAAATAATAATATTATTATTGTTAATAGTTGATATTATGTTTCATTATGTGGTATTCAATAGTTATATGTCTATTATTCTCCAGATATATGGTGGATAGGGTGCGTAGGCACCATATCCACATCGTATACTTAGAGAACCATGGAGAGATATTGTCAAAATTTTTACAAAAATGAGATGAAATATTCACTAATAACAATAATGAGATTATTATTTTTTTGAAAGGGATAGGGCCATACCTGTTTGTAATGATTTGAAATGGATAGAATCATATATTTTTACTTCATTAAGTTGATGTAACATATTTTCTGTATTAATGTTCAGTCTGCATGTGTTCTTTAATATGTGTTATTTGGTATGAAGTGATTCAGATTTGGATTCAGATCAAAATTTTGACTAGAATTTGGAATGCGATTTCATCCGAAATTTGGATCGGGATCCAGAATACCACTGCACTTTTTTTGGATTGTTAATGATTTTATATTTATTGTTAGATGAATATCAACAAAAGTTAGATGAATGCTAGAGATATTTTTTTTGCCTGAATATCAAAAAGAAGTTCGAGATTTTATTGACTTTGCAAGGCATAAGGCTGACAGTGCTAGTTGGATAAGGTGTCTATGTAAGAGATGTGTCAATATGGTATATCGTCATACAACACTTGTTGAGGAGCATTTGCTACAATATGGTATGGATAAGAAGTATATTTGTTGGACATGGCATAGAGAGGGTGATCCGAATGAAGTGGTGCACGATGATGATGATACTGAAGATGATAGTGATGCTGATGGACCTGTCGAATATAGTGGTATACGAGAATTATTAGATGATTTACATCAAGGTGCTTGTTTAAATATATACATGAATAATGCTGCATCTGAAAGCAATTTTGATCATGAACATAATATCCGGCTTGAGGTAGAAGGGACTTCTGAACAGTTTGCAAAGTTTGTAAGGGATGTACAAGAGTCACTCGATCCAAATTGTACAAAATTTTTTAAATTAGAGTTTTTGATAAAATTACTTCATATTAAAATCGTAAACTGCTGGAGTCAGAAGTTATTTTACTAAATTTTAACATTGATTAAAGCAGCTCTGCCCGATAGAGAGAGACTTTCGAAATTATATTCTGAAGCAAAAATATACATACGAAAAGTAAGACTTGGCTATACTCCTATACATGCTTGTAAAAATAACTGCATATTATTTTATAAGGATAATGAACAAGCAACTGAATGTTCGAATTACGGTGAGCCTAGATACAAAATCGATAATAAGAAAGCAAAGAAGATACCTCAAAAGATTTTGAGATATTTTCTATTGATTTCAAGACTTCAAAGGTTGTATATGTCCACAAAGACAGCTGAAGAAATGAGATGGCATTATGAGCAGCGAATTTTGGAGGAGAACATACTTAGCCACCCAGCCAACTCTTTAGTGTGGAAAGACTTCGATGCAAAGCATCCACACTTTGTGAGTAACCCGCATAATATCCGGCTTAGTCTAGCGACAAATGGATTTAATCCTTTTGAAAATTTGAGTACCTCTTATAGCATGTAGCCTGTGATGCTAATTGTATATAATGTGTCACCTTGAAAGTGCATGAAAGAATCATTTATTTTTATGTCACTGTTGATTTCGGGTCCGAAAGCATCAGATAATGAAATTAATGTATATCTACGACCTTTAATTGATGATCTGAAGGAGTTATGAGAAAATGAGGTACAAACATATGATTCTGTGAGTCGAAGTAATTTTAAGTTGCATGCTTTAATTTTATGGATCATAAATAATTTTTCGTTATATGAAAATTTATCTGAATGGAGCACCAAAGGATATCTTGCATGTCCAATATGCAATAGGGATGCATCCTCCTTATATTTAAAGTACGAACGAAAAATATGTTTCATGGGTCATCGGTAGTTTCTTCCTGCTAATCATTCTTGGAGGACCTATTATAACCAATATTTTGATGGTAAGTTCGATTGACGTCCGCCACCTAAGGAGTTAAGTGAAGCAAAAATTTTAGAACAACTTGAGGTCATTGAAAGTGTTCGATTTGAAAAAATATCGGATACTCGCAAGTGAAAGCATACTGAAGCTGAGTTAAATTGGACAAAGTGAAGTATCTTTTTCGAACTACCATATTGGAAGCAACTACTACTTTATCATAATCTAGATGTAATGCACATTGAAAAGAATATTTGTGATAATATCATCAGTACTGTATTGAATATTTTAGAAAAAATAAAAGATGGTACAAAAGCTCATCTTGATTTGCAGAAAATAAAAATCTGATCGAAGTTGTATTTAGTTCATCGAGGTAAAAAATTTTTATGCCACCCGTATATTATTCGCTGTTTGGAGAGGAAAAGAAAAATTTCTGTGGATGGTTCAAAATCGTAAAGTTTTCTGATGCATACGCTTCAAACGTATCGCCGTGTGTTGGAAACAACGATGGCAATATCTCTGATATGAAAAGCCATGACTCCCATATGATGATGCAACATTTGCTTCCTATAGTCATGCGTAGCTATTTGGGTAGTGATGGTCAAAGTGCATTGATTGAGCTGGGAGTGTTCTTTCGAGAACTGTGTTGCCAAAAATTAAAGATTAACTAACTTGAGAGATCAGAGAAGGATATCATACTCATTCTTTGTAAGTTAGAAAAAAAATTTTCACCATCATTTTTTGATGTTATGGTGCATCTGGCTGTTCATCTTCCAAAAGAAGCTCTTTTGATCGGACCAGTACATTATCGATGGATGTATCCTATTGAAAGGTAAAAAAATTATACATACTTTATCATGTCAATTATAAGATGTAAATATATTTTTAAAATTTAAATTTATTTTTGTTTGCAGATTCTTGTGCACCTTAAAAAAGTATGTGCACAATAAAGCAAGGCCTGAAGGGTCTATAACGGAAGCATATGTAGCTACCGAGTGTGTCACATTCTGCTCGATGTATTTTGACAATATCGAAACAAGATTTAATTATGCAGATCATAATGTAGACTGTGAATGAGGTGATAATGAATCAATATTGTCTATATTTAAACAAACGGTTTGACCTATTGGTGCAAGGAGATATGAATTTATGGATACGAATGAGCTATCCAAAGTATACTTTTATATTCTAAATAATTATGAAAAAATTAAAGATTTTATTGAGTAAGTATCATCTTACCATATTTTTTAATAATTAAAAATTTTTTTCATATCGATATAAAATTAAAAATTATAACTTCTTGCGGTGAGCACAAGAGTATATTATATAGAGAGAATAATACGGATGTCGATGATCGACATAGAAAGAAATTTGTAAAATAATTTGATGATCTTGTAAGTTATATTAGTGATACATTATTTATTTACTTATAAATAATATTATTTAAATCAATATAATTTTTTATCTTATGATGTAGATGAAACATAAGTATTTTAATAAAAAAATGGGTGCGACGGATGAGTTGCATGATTTAGCATGTCGTCCCGATCGAAGGATTAATTACTACGCATCTTGTATCATTCAAAGAATGAGATTTCGTACAAGGGAGCTTGAGATGCAATGATGAACTCAGAATAGTAGAATTGCTACAATAAGATATGAAAGAGAAGAAGAGATTGATTATTATGGTATACTGGTAGATATCATAGAACTGAAATATAGATCCAATAATTCTATATTTTTATTTCAATATGAATGGTGGGATATTAGTAATAAAAAGATCGGTATTCATATCGATTCATAATTTATCTATGTAAATCTTGCACGAATATGGTGCCAAAATGAGCCGTATATATTAGTAACTCAAGCGAAACAAGTAATATATTTGAAGGATCTAAAGTATCGAGGTAATTGGCATATTGTACAAACAATAACACCTAGAGGTGTATATGACATACCAACTCGATTAGAGATGAATGAAAATTTAGATTTATATGAAGAGGAAGCTTTTCAAAAAAAAGAATAAATATTAGTCGAGCTTTTGGTTGATGAAGAACTTGTAACGGCACCTTTGAATAGAGCTGATCTCTTGTCCAACGAAGTTGAAGCTGATTTTGTATTTAATCTTGATGAGTCGGAGGACGACGATCAGTTTATAAATGATGATGAGATAGAAGACGACATATATATCGATTACTGTGATGCAAATGAGGATCTACATATCGAGAAAGATATGAATATTGATGAGTAGATCTATATTCTTCGTTTCATTTTTTCTTCCAATAATGATATACGATATAATTGTATTCATTTGAATATTATTTGATTTCTATTATTATTATTCAATATCATATTTATTTATATCTCAATTTCTGCAGATATGGTACCAGGAGATAGACAACAATGTTCGCATTCACAGTTACTTGCAGATACCTCGGAGGTTGAGGCACCTTCACCGATCTCCATTGCCGCACCAACTCCACTGTCAGAGGTTCCTGCACTAGCAAGTCCTAGTGAGCCAGATCCTAGTGAGGTGGGTCCCAGAGTCAGGTCCTAATGAGGCGGGTCCCAATGAGATGGGTCCCAGTGGTATTAATTATTACACTTTATATATAATAAAATTTGATTCTTTTATTTGGATCATACTAATGATTTATTTATTATTGTTTCAGGTCAGTCTTCATCGATGGTGAGGCGAGGGTGAAATCCATCGAAAAACCTCACTCTGAAGCATTGGAGACGTGAGCACCCGGGATAGCATCTTCGAATCGAGATACCGATCGATTACACCAGACCCATTAGGGGATGGTGTGAGCCATGGCAGACTGAGCTGGGCATTATATACCACAATTATGCCCCCGTGATGCTCTTCGATTGGCATCATGTTCTACCGACTCAGAGTGAGATTTTCTACACCCACTTACAGGTAAAATAAATTATATTGTAAATATTTAATTAGCATAGTATTTTTCTAATATTTATTATTCACAGGGTGTATTTGATATCACTGATTTTGAGAAGGATCGTGTGAGGTGAGCCATCGACACTCAGTTATCATTGCATTTCAAGGATTATCTCCATCACATGCATCAGTATTGGTATCGGATGGTGCAGGATCATGGGAAGGAGGCAGCGCGATAGCAGCCCTATGACAGCATCACCATAGACGATTGGACTGCCATATGCCGGTAGTATGAGGATCCGACATATCAGGTTACACATTTAAATTTTTTTTTTTTATAGTTTATTGACTAAATCATTTATTCTTAAATTAAATTTATTATCTACTAATTTGACTAATAATTTTATAGAGACGATGTGCCTAGAATACGGTGAACTGGGCGAGACAGACCGTGCAGCATTGTAAGGGTTCGAGATCGTTCGCTCGTCACATGAAGCATATGGTAGATAATTTTTAATTAATATATAATTTTTTAGTTATTTAAAATTTTTTTAATTAATTCTAAAATTATAGAGAGATGCTGAGAGTGGCAAGCTTTCTGATAGGATCGATGTCTACTAGTGGATCTACCAGCGATGGTCGAGGGAGTGGACGACGGGGACCCTAGAGCTCTTTGTAAGTTTTTTCAATTATTTTTTCATTTGTAATCTAATTTTTATTAAAAAATTAAAATAACTTTAATTTTAATTTTTAAGATCGTATGACAGATATGAGATCCCAGCACACCCCTGAGGGCTCGACCGCACCCACAGATGATGAGATCTGTGATCAGGTACTCGGTATGAGATCCTGTTATGTTAGGAGTTTAGGGTATGGGATCACTGCTCCCTCATCTTTACGCTTATCTAGGGCTGACATCCATTCTGCGTGCAAGCCTCGACTGATGGAGGTGCAGAGACAGGCTGTCGAGGATCGACAGTAGGCCATCATGGATCGATAGCAGATTGAGCAGCGAGCTCAGAAGTTGACTGCATGCATCGACGACTATCAGTGATTTCAGATCTAGATGATGGAGCGGATGGCGTAGATGGAGCAGATGATACAACTGATGAGGCAGTAGCAGGTCGATCTGAGCTCCATCATCGATCTGAGCTCCGTCGAGCGCTCTCCATCCCCAGCTCATTCTCCAGATGCTGATATTTGACGGTATATTGATATACTTTTTTTAAATCTCTTATAAATAAAATTTAATTTAATAAAATAATAAAATTCATTTATCAATTTATTATGTAAATTTTTATTTTTATTTTTTTAATTTATAAAAAAATATTATACATATAAATTTAAAATATATATTCACAATTTTTTTTAAAAAAATATGGCTTAATTATTAGTGACGTAATTATTCTCGATAATTTTTATTGTCAAAAATATTTTACTAACATAATTTAATTTTTTAATAAATATATAATTAACAGTGATGAAAAGTTATTTATCGTAAATAATTATTAGTGACGTAACTTTCATCGAAAATTACCTTATTTACAATGTAAAGTTTTCATCGATAATATTATTCAATTTTATTTACTAAAAATTTTTTTATTAAATTAATAACGATAAATTTTTTCATTGTAAAAAATATTTTTTATGACATAAATTTTTTTTTGCTATTAATTTTTTAATTTATCATCGATGGTATTTTTCATCATAAATACTTTTTTTATAATTAAATTTTTTTATTTTTTAATGATGAAAACTATTCCTCATAAATATCTTTGATTAGTGATAAATTTTTTTCATCATAAAATATTATCAACGATAAGATTATTTGTGATGAAATATTAGCAACCAAACTTTCACCGCTAATATTATTAATGACAAAATTGATTATTAGCAATAAAAAATTTTCATCATTAATAACCTATTTTGTTGTAGTAAATATCATCCATGTATAATACAAGGAATGATATTACGCTTTCATTGATCTTTTTGTTTGCATAGGATTTCTCATCATTTTTGATGAAATCAAATGATTTGATTGCATTATCAAAATAAAGATTCCAACTTCGAGAAGCTTGTTTTAATCTGTATATGGATCTTTGCAGCTTGCAAACTCGATGATCACCATCACCAGATGTGAAATCCAAAGGCTGCTCCATATAAATATCTTTCTCAAGATATCCATTCAGAAAAGCAGTTTTCATATCTATCTGCTAGATTTTATAATCATAATAAGCTGCAACAGTAAGCAAAGTATGAATGAATTTCAGTATGACTACGGACAAAAAAATTTTCTAATAGTCAATGCTTTTGCGCTGACTATAACTTTTTACCACGAGCCTAGCTTTATAGGTCTCTACCTTACCATCGACACCTATTTTTTTTATAGATCCATTTAAATTCAATGGATACTATATCCTCAGATGGATCCACTAAGATCTATACTTGATTCGAGTACATTGAGTCAATCTTTAACTTCATTGCATCTAACCATTTTTTGAAATCGATATCAGACATCGCCTCATTAAAGGTATTAGGATCATCTCCATGATCCTTATCTCTTATAAGAAATATTTCTTCTACTTTCTCCGTAAGCATACCCATATACCTTTTAGGAGGACGGAAGACTCTACTAGATCTACGAGGTGGTGGAGAAACATCAACTACTAGCTTATGAATAATGGGTTCCTGAGGATCTATAGCTCGTTGCTCTTCAGAGACCTTTTCTTCAAACTTAATTAACCTTCCACTGCCTCCTTCCTCGATAAACTGATTTTTTAAAAATTTGACATGATGACTCACAATCTCATTATGATCTTGTAAAAGATAAAAGTAGTATCCTATGGATTCTTTTGGATACCCTATAAAATGAGTTATAACAGATCTATCCTCTAATTTATCAGCTGTTGGTGCAAAAATCTGCCTGCGCCGGAGAAGCTGGAGTCGAGAAAGTTGCGGTCGCCGTCGGGACCTGCAAAAGAAGTCTCAATCGGAGGTGGGGTTGCTCCGATAAGACCCTCCGATGCTCAAGTCAGTTCTCTGTCTCAACAAGAATGGAGTGCTCAAACGGTAATTTTAGCAGAGTTTTAAGATAGAGAATGGAGCTTATAGAATAACGTATCTGGGGTTCCCCTTTTATAGACGGAGGGGGCAACAGATTGATAGTGACGCCTGTAACTGTCTGGTCGTGGGCCGCCCAGAGTCAGGAGGAATTTATTGCAGAGGGTAGTGGAGCGGGATCGTGGCTATCGCCGTGGCTCGCCACGTGGAATCAGTTACGGGGAGTGGAGCGGCGTCCGCTGTCGTGACTCGTCAGGGAGCGATGGAATCGCACAGAATTCATCGCAGGGAGTGGAGCAGAATCATGGCCGTTAATACGGCCTGTCAGGGAGTAATGGAGCTACGCAGGGTCTGCCGCAGGGAGTGGAGCAGAGTCGTGGCCGTTAATACGGTCTGTTAGGGAGTAATGTAGCTATGCAGGGTCCGCCGCAGGGAGTGGAGCAGAGTTATGGCCGTTAATACGGCCTGTCAGGGAGTCCAGACTTGTCGGTCGAAGTTCGGTTGGAGTTGGTAGCAAGGTCTAGTACCCGCAGGAGTTTGGGCGAGGTCTTCCTGCAGTCAGAATAGAAGATGGAGTCCGACTCTCGTAGAGGTCCGGATGCAGTCTACTTGCAGTTGGGGTTATAGGTGGAGTCTGGCTCCCGTAGGAGTCCAGGCGGAGTCTTCCTTGTAGCAGAAGTTGTGGACTGAGCCTGGCTCTCGTAGGAGTCCGAGCGGAGTCTTCCTTGCAGTAGAAGTCAGATGCGAAGTCCGGCTCCCGTAGGAGTCTGGACAGAGCTCATCAGCAGTTGAAGTCGGTGACGGAGCCCGGCTCCCGTAGGAGTCCGGGCGGAGCCTTCCTACAATTGAAATCAAAGGTGAAGTTCGGCTCCCGTAGGAGTCCGGACAAGGCTTACCAGCAGTTGAACTTGGTGACAGGGCCCGGCTCCCGTAGGGGTCCGGGCGGAGTCTTCCTTGCAATAGAAGTTGTGGACGGAGCCTGGCTCCCGTAGGAGTCCGGGCGGAGTCTTCCTTGCTGTAGAAGTTGGGTGCGAAGTCTGGCTCCCGTAGGAGTCCGGACAGAGCTCATCAGCAGTTGGAGTCGGTGACGGAGCCCGACTCCCGTAGGAGTTCGGGCGGAGCCTTCCTGCAATTGAAATCAAAGACGAAGTTCGGCTCCCGTAGGAGTCCGGACAAGGCTTACTAGCAGTTGAAGTTGGTGATGGGGCCCGGCTCCCGTAGGGGTCCGAGCGGAGTCTTCCTTGCAGCAGAAGTTGTGGACTGAGCCCGGCTCCCGTAGGAGTCCGGACGGAGTCTTCCTTGCAGTAGAAGTTGTGGACGGAGCCCGGCTCCCGTAGGAGTCCGGGCGGAGTCTTCCTTGCAGTAGAAGTTGTGGACTGAGCCCAGCTCCCGTAGGAGTCCGGACAGAGTCTTCCTTGCAGTAGAAGTTGTGGACGGAGCCCGGCTCTCGTAGGAGTCCGGGCGGAGTCTTCCTTGCTGTAGAAGTTGTGGACGGAGTCCGGCTCCCGTAGGAGTCCGGGCGGAGTCTTCCTTGCAGTAGAAGTTGTGGACGGAACCCGGCTCCCGTAGGAGTCCGGGTGGAGCGACGGGAGTTCACCAACAGTAGTCGAAAGTCGGAAGAGACTTGCGAGGGTCGATCCCGCCAAGAACTTCAGTCGAGGGTATTTTATACCCAACATCAGCCATCTATTTTCTGACATAAACTGGATATCTCCAAGTCTTTAGATAACTTAGACTCGACTTTTTATCGTGCCATATCTCATATAATATGGTAGGAATAGATTTTGATGAAATCTTATTCAATAAATATATAGCAATTAGTAAGGCATGTTTCCAAAGATATAAGGATAAATCAATAAAGCTCATTTTGGACCTGACCATATCTAATAGGATTCTATTCCTCCTTTTGGATGTCTCGTTAAGTTGAGGTATTCTTAGAGGAGTCTATTAAGAGACTATGCTATTGTCCTTAAGATATCTCAAAAATTTTTAACTAAGGTATTCACTTCCTCGATCAGATTAAAGAACCTTAATGAATTTATCTGTTTATTTTTCTATTTTATTTTTGAATTTCTTAAATTTTTTAAAGACTTTAGATTTATGCCTCATCAGAAACATATAATCGTATCATAATAGATCATCGATAAAAATGATGAAGTAGTTGTAACCATCCTGATCTGTACATCAAATGGCCCACACACATCGGTGTGTGCCAAGATAAGTAGCTCAGTGGTCCTTTCCTCATATCCTAAGAAGGGTAACTTGGTCATTTTTTCTCGAAAATAAAATTCACAAGCTGGATACGACTCAAACCAAAAGAGTCAAGGATCCCATCTTTTTTTAGTTTGTTTATCCTGTCCTCTTCAATATGGTCTAGTCTATGATACCATAAGTATTTCTGATTAATTTTATCTCTGGATCTTTTTTGACTATGGCACTCACTACTTGCTCATTTATATTTATATTCACATTCATATTCATATGCAAATGATAAAGACTGTCAATCAAAAGATCATGTGCAACCAATTTATTTCATAAATAAATAGAACAAAAGTCTTTGTTGAAATTGAAATCAAAACCATCCTGTGATAGCACAAATACAAAAATCAAATTCTGACTAACCATAGGTATAAAATAATAGTCTTTTAAATCTAATCTAAATTCTGACGATAATCGAAGAGGATAAGTACCAATGGCTTCTGTAAAAATTTTTACTCCATTATCGATCCGCAGAATCATGTCACCTTTCCTCAACCTCCTACTTTCTATTAGATCCTGCATTAAGGTACATATATGCATACTAGAATCAGAGTCTAATATTCAACTAGAAGTAGAAAAAATTATTAGGTTATATTCAATTACGAACATATTTGACATACCTTTTGAAGGTGTGTCGACCTTCTTGGCCTTTAGGCTCTCCAGATATAGTGGACAGTTCCTTCTTCAATGGCCATCAGTATCCCAGTGAAAATACTTTTCCTTCGCTGCAGCCTTCTTCGGAACATCTTTCTCTAGCTTGCTCTCCTTCTTTCGCTTCTTCGTAGATTTATTCTTCTTCTTCCAATCAGACTTTCTTTTGGATGAAGAAGACCGCTCCATAGCAAGAACAGTGCTCCTTGAACTTTTTAAGATTCACTCAATAGTGATCAATATGTTGACTAGTTCGGATATAGTGCAATCAAGTTTGTTCATATTAAAATTTATAATAAATTGACTATATGAACTCGTAAAGAATTGAAGGATCAAATCCATCTATAATTCCTTCTGCATATTCAGTCCGAGCTTCTTAAGGTCCTTTATATCCTTGATCATTGTCATATAGTATTTATGGACCGACTGTCCTTCGCACATCTTCAGATTGAGGTCTTCTGGATACTTCAAAGTGCGTTGTACTATTCTGCTTACCATACAACTCTTATAGGTAAGTGATCATAGCTCTGACAGTGGGCATATGCTCATGCTGGCTCTATAACTTATTTAACATGGAAGCAAGCACATAACACTTAATCTGACTGTCTTCATCCATCCACTTATCATGTGCTGCTCTCTGCTCAGTACTAGGAAGGTTTGGTAACACTAGAGGGTCCTGATCAAGTACATGACCTAATTTTTTAGAAGTCAGGATAATCTTGAGATTTCTAAGTCAGTCTTTAAAATTGATTTCGATCAAATGATTAGATTTAAGGATGTGGGCTAGAAGGTTTGAAGTTGATATGGTTTAACTGCGAGAGTAGATATTCAAGTTAGATTTTTATACTTTAAATTTTATATTTATTTAGAAACTTTAAGAAGCAAATAAGACTCTCACTATTTTTTTGGATCTCTACACTCCTCGGATGGGAAGCAAAAATCCTAACGCGACAACTGGATCTCTAATAGGTGCTGCGGTCCCACCGATGCAGTGCACCACACCTGATAAATATTGATAATATGTACACCGATGCATGGACAACTCTATACCCAGATGCTTCTCTAAGCATGTTGTAGCTATTTGATGTCTAAGCCATGTGGGCTCATCTGATAGATATTGATCATACTCCTTAGTTAAGCCTGATCCACCATTCATAAGCAGGTGCAAAGCCGTCATTGGATCCCTTATCTGATAGATATTGGGCCCAACCCCATCTTTATCCTAGAGCAACTCTTTGCTCAGAGTGTAATTGCATGTTTCTGGTATAACTTAACCACTGTAACCAGCCGTGAACAATCAATACCAGTAGCATGCTCGTACATCTACAACGGTGGAAGACCTCTGAACTTAATATTTATGGAGAGATTTAAGGTTTAGATTTCATCTAATCAGTCATCATATGACCGATCTAATTGGCATAGGCTAAACCAAACCGTCAAGCAACCATATTTAAGACTCAATCTTCTAAATTGACCAAATAAGTGAAGATCGATGGGGGTCCCCCCATTGCTTTCTTTAGACATCAATAAATTGGTCAGGTCAGTGAATGAAACTAATTAAATAACCACCTCTCAAATACTTGTCTTAGACATCAATAGGTCAATTGGTCCAAATAAGTTAGGTCAAGCGAATTAAGCTCAAGCCATCAAGCTGAATTAGGTCCTTAGGTTAATCGATTCTATATTTGATATTTAATCAATTTGATCAATAATAATTATATAATTTAAGACTTAGTTAACTTAATTTTTATCAATACTTGACTCGGTTTGATCAATTCTTAATCAAATTAGATCTATTATGATCAAATCAAAAATTTTAAATGTAATCTAATTACATGACCTAACTTTTGATTTACCCATGACCAAAATCTTTATGCACAAACATAAATTTTTGATCATAAATTTAAATTTCAGATCTAAATTTTTTGTATAAAAGATAAGTGTTAAATTATGAAACTAATTTTAAGATTTAACATATAAGCATATATCTCATAGATGTATGTAAAATTTAGATCTAAACAAAATTCAGATCTTGTCATGATATCATATATCTCAAATATAAATCATTAATCAATTTTAAACTAATTTTTAGATCTAAATATGCAATCATACATCTCATATATGAGTCATAAATCAGATTTTAAAAATTTTAGATTTTTTAAATGCAAATATATATCACACATATGAACTAAAAAATTATCTAGAATAATTTTTAAATTATGCATGCCTTCATATATCCTATATATGAACTAAAAATTAGATCTAAAATAAATTTTAGATTTAAATTAAATATCTATACATCTCATGTATCAAGAAAAATTAGATTTTAAAATTCATATCAAAAATATGTATGTCAATTTCATGCATATGAAATCCGTGGCTCTGATATTTTCATGTAGGGTGCATGCATGTGTGTTTCAAATTTTTTTTATAAATAATATAGTAAAATTAAGATTAAAATACTTTTTAATCTAATACATGTATGCATAAAATATAGAACATATGGATCTATTTCATATGCTGAAATTAAATACATACTGAATTTTATACTGAAATTAAATATGTGGTCGAATCATATATCTGTTTCATAATTTCTATCTTTGAATCTGAATCTAGAAGAGAGTAGGTTCTTCCTTAGTTGCATAAGTATCAGGCCTCTATGGGTATCCACTCAGAATCAGTCTGAAATAGTTCTCTATGCTGTTGATCTTTCTTCTCCAAGAACGATCATCCTGTAAATCTGATCGAAGCCTGTATCGCGATCAACTCTTTAATCATTTTCTTGATCTTTTTCTTCTCTTCTTTTTTTGCTTTTCTTTCCTTAGTTATGCAGTATCTAAGGTTTAAAAATAACACCCAAAAGATGCCACCCAACAGCCTTGGGTGTTGGAAGATGGAGGATGCCCAACAAAGCTTGGGCATTGGAACAAAGAGGGAGAAGAGAGGAGGGCATGGGGAGCTTGTGGAAGGCAAGGGGCTTGCTAATTTTTTGATTATTAGACCCTTAAGAAAGGGTCCTTTAAATAGAGGAGTCATTGAACTCCTAAAACAAATCAAATCAGCCCCCTTATGCAAGTCCTAATCGCATTAGGACTCCTTGTAGTCCTACTACTTTGACCACGCTTAGGAGTCCAAAGAGTGCCCTCTAGGGGCATTATTTCACATGCTAATCAAGGATAGGTGGTGCCCTTCCTTAGTCCAACATGCCATCTCCAAATGGGCTCACCCAACTTGATCAAATCAAGTGGCACCCCATGAAATACAATCAAGAAATTGACTAAGGGGTTGAACCCCTAATCATATGATCCAAAAGCCTAGGCACCCAACAATTGGAGCCCAATGAATCTAACTCATTTACGTCTTTAATAAGGTAATTAACTTGAATTAATCTTATTAAATAAGAAATTCAAGTATCAAAAGAAAATTGGATTCAACTATGTGCTAGTAAGATTATCCTAAACCCAATAGGATTTCTCTAAACCCAATTGAGACTTCATAAGTCCAATCACTTAATCCAGGTCTAATCCCTTTGTTGTGTAATCTCATAAGTTCAATTCTATCTGGTAATGAGATATACCATGATCTCTATCATAGTATCATTGAATTTTTTTTCAATGGATCGGTATAATTTCACTCTGACTCATCAATGATTGTCGATCCTGAACAATCCCAGTGAACTCTCATAATCTATCAGTGACACCTAACAGTATGTAGTGACAATCCAGTAGAATCGAAATAGAACCTCAAGATATAGTTAACATATGATTCAGTCTTTCTATCGTGAGTCCTGACTAGATAGCAGGTCATGGATAAATTGTCAAACCCAATCATTAGTCATATGATAGATTCGATTAGCTCAATTCCAATTATGATTTTCATGAAATTTTTTTTATTAATTACATTGCTATAGTCATAGACTCTCGGACTTGACCTCTCAAATCTTATAGAACTACTCTTCTCTATCAAGATCGATAGATTCTTTCTAGATGTGTATTTTGCCCCTATAGTGGATCAACTATCACCAACATCTATTATAAAGACTCAATGAGGCCATGTTTATGGGTCAGTCAAACTCTAGTAGCCTCACTGTGAGCAATCATGCCATCGCAGATCAAAAGATCGTTCACACAATTACAACATCGAGATGATTAATGACGATTCAATAAAAATCTAATTGCTCTCGTATGGTCACGCTCAGTACTAGTTGAATCCTTCGTAGGGCTATGCTGAGGAATTATTATTGAGAGCATTGTTGATCTTTTTGTTGAGCTCCTGGAATCGCCTCTCTATGGTCAGATCCTGAGCGGTGTAGGCCTCGGAGTGCTGAGGAGAACGACGACCAGGGGTTGAATCATGCCCCGATCGTGGACTAAGAGATCGCTGCCTTTCTGGTTCCCAGATCCTGAGGTGGCTTTGGTGGGTTTGCCTCCTTTCTGGGCTCTGAGGAAGCACTCGCGGTTGCTCTAGCTGTGGTGGCAATTGGGAAGTCGAATTTGGAAGGGGCACTACCGCAGGAGGTGCAGGTGGTGCTGTCGAGAGTACTAGTTGCACCATTGAAGGGGGTGCAGGAGCAATCTGAGTAGGCTGCAGCACCGTCGGTGGAGGTGCAAGGATAGTCTGGACTGCTTAAACAACGACCGTCAAATTTTGGACCTGCTAGAAGAGCAAGTTGAACTGATCTGCCATGACCAGTGCTGGCTGGGTCGGTGGAGGAGTCTCCATCGCCTGTGGCTGTACCTGACTGTCAGCTGACTTCCTGCCTGACGAGAGATGACGGCGTTGGAGAGACGAGATGAAACTCGCTTTGGAGGTATAATGTAAAGATTACACCCTTCCTCTATCTGTTGCTGCTTGTTTTTGTTGAGGTCAGAAGATGGGTGACTGGGCCTTGCATGGTGATACTGGAGTAACTTATAAAATAAGTCCGGACTGGAGGTTTTTGCTCCAGTGAAGACTCTCCGATGCTCAACTCAGAAATTAGAGAACAATGAGAGCAGCAACTGGTTCTCTGAGAGAGATCACTTATCTGGATCCTCGGGGCTTTAGTTATTTGTAGAGGATGTGGTTGAGTAACCATGGAAACATACAGTTTCGAGGTTATCAAGTTGTTGGACGTGCTGTTAATGGACGACATATTCTAGCCCTTATTTGCTCCTGTTAGATATGGAGAGTTAGTTACGTTCGAGGTTATCCATAGGGTGGACAGCTGCTGCACGTGCCAGGGAACCGGCTGGCCGAGGCAATAAAGGGAACTCATATGTCAGATAGACCACACAACTGACTAAATACAAATAGGTCTGCTCCACATATCTTAGCTCGGTGTTTGGGTTGGCAATCACGGCGATAGCTCAGTGATCTGAGGTACCAATGATAGCACGACAGATCCGAAATATTTACAGTACCACCATAACACCTATAATTGTGGGATACAAGAAAAAGCTCCAGTGGTTGCTTCCATTTTGCTAGATCATTCAAAAGAGGATCACCTGTATTGTAGCAAGAAGATAAAAACTGTAGTCCATGAGGTCAGATAGTGGCCAACTCACCTTGGAACTATACATGAATGAAGCTCCATGCCTACAACTCCAGGCAACTAACCGTTAGAATCCCGAATAATATAACCCGTAGTTGTAATTGAACGAGTAACTGAGCCACCGAAGTTGGGGGAATTCCAACTAACTAATGGATGAGAGAGGAATGAGGAAGAAACGAGATGAGAAAGTCCCCAGCTCCTTGACTGTGTCAACGGCCCACTAAACTGTCATAAAGAAACACGTTGCAATAGAAGCACATAGAAGATCTCACCAATTGCGTTGGATACATATTCATATGCTGAAAGGCCCTCAGATTTGGAGCATTCCACGGTAACCAAAGAGCACAAGCAATGACTGCACGCCTTCTCTGGCCTTTCTACATGGACATTAGATATAAGATAATGCAATGCCGGCAAAGAGTCCGGAGGGCTGCCAATATGGAGTCGAAATTTAACAGCTAGCCACCGACGCTCCTTGGAGAAAGAGCACGGTTTTTCTTTTCTTTTCTTTTCTTTTTTCTTTTTTTTTTTTTTTTTGGAAGGGGTGGGGTGGAAGGGGGTTGCTCATCCTCTCTACCGCATGATATCTAGCAGATAGCTGACTCGGGCACCACCTCATTGCCAAACATGCGTATCATGAAGCCAATGGGGTGGCAGACTAAATTGCCTCCTTTATCGCCGAGCACTTGAGAGAAGCATTGTATTTCGACTCTCTTGGATGTACTTATCGATAAAAAATGATGCCTCGTTGAGACGAAAAAGGAGTTTATAAGGCAAGTTAGAACGAGTCCATTCCCAACAAAGTATTCTAACCCTATAAGACGCCAGCAATTTTCATATCCAAGAAAACTGAAAGTTACCTGTTGAGTGGCAAGGAAAAAAATGAGTGAGTTTACTAGTGCAGACATGAGAGAGCCGACTGGTGCTCCAGCACATTTTGATCAGCCCATGGGCCTTGCGCAAGGAGAATATTGGCTAGGTTGGATCTCAGATGAGAACACCCATGCCAAGGTTCTACAATATATCCCACCTTTCAATCTACCCTCATAAAATCAGCCACCTGCACGAGTTAAGTACAAATGCATGTAGTAGGCCATGCATGGAGAAGCAATGAAGAAATCTATCGGTCACTTAGGAAGTTTAATTGACTTTAGTGCCATTTGCCTAAGACCAAATGAACTGATATCAAACAGGAGATGCCGCGGCACAAATCCAGCTCCAAATAGCTGACACTCGAAGAGGTCTGTGATACATAACCCAAGAGCTATTAAACCTGTACCGAGCAACAACTAGTTGGACACAGAGTGCAAGGACGTCGGACTACCTATGCAGCCAACTTAATTAGCTAAGAGCAATTTTTGTTTGAAGCGCATATTTTGAAGTCCAAGACCACTATGAGACTCAGGTGAATAGATCAACTCCCATGACACTAGATGCAGGTTGCACCATTGTATAGAATGATCCCATAAAAAGACTCTAAATTGCAATAGCTGTAGGATTGCAAGAAGATAAACAACAAATATAGCGTGGATAGGCAGAAAAGCTAATATAGATTGGATCGAGACTACTCGTTCAGAAAAGATAAAGCCTTCATTGCCATCCAGTCAAACTAGCCTCTATTTTATAAAAGAAAATCAATAAATTCAGCAGATTTCAATCGATAACCGGCAATCGGTACACCTAAATAACACTGGACCCCTCGTAAGTAGAGACGTGAAGAAGCCTTCGATTTGCCCACACATGGCGCGTTCAAGAGAAGGGCCGAAAATTATTTCAGATTTTTTAAGATTTGATCATCTAATCTAATTATTTGAAAACATGGGAGATGTTTTATAGTAAAAATAAAAAATATTTTTTAAAAAATATAGGGAAACCAATAAATATAATTGTTGCTACTCTTCTTCGACTGGGTTGAAGTTGCAGAAGCAGCTGGAGTAACTTGGCTGGATGACTTGGATCGAGGGCCACACGTCGCTGGAGCAGGCAGCAGTCGATCGGACCCGAGCACCTGCAAAAAAAATCCCACTGGTGGAGAACAAGGTGGGGATTCTCTGACAGGAGATCCTCTAATGGTTAAATCAGTGGCACTCGATGAGAGAGAACAGTAGAAGAAGAAGATGGGAATGAGAGTCCTTGGTTGAGAGAGAAGGAAAATCCTCCTATTTTTCTCTTTGTCTCTCCTTTTGTAGGAGAAAGCCTGCTAGGCCGTTAGCACTCATCGATATTAGGGTCATGGCTGTCAGAGCCATAGTGGTGGATGCTGTCGGAGTCAGAATAGTGACTGTCAAAGCTAAGAGAGTGAGTATCTGCAAGCTGCCATAGGGCCTACTACCCACATTTGGAGGGATCATGGGTCTGTATAGTAGAATGTCGATCCAACAAGATCCGTTCGCCCGGTGCTTCTGAGAGCATTCAATTTGGAGGATGGCTTATAAGAAGCCAAGGTGGAAGTGGTATGGATGTTATGCAGGATCCGGGACCATACGGTGCAACAGGAAGAAAGAAGAAATAAAATAAAAAATACAATACAAATACGTGGATCAGCCTCAAGCCTACCTCCACAGGGTGTGTAAGTTTCACTATAAGAAAATAAAACACAACCAATATAAGAGGAACTCATCACTCAACCCTTGTACAAGAGTCTCTCAACAGAAAGTCCCAAAATCCTCACAAAAACTCTCTGAAATCTCTCTTAAAGCCTTTCTGCACCTCCAGGACATCACCAGCTATCCAATCCAACAAAGGGCTTGTCCATCGAAGCTATACAGTTTCAGAATCTCAAAAATACTGTTATATTAGAAATATTGAGTCCAAATCAACCCTAAAACCATCCGTGGCCGTCCGATCGTGATCAGCTCACATCAAAGCCATCCGATCATGCACTACAGCCTCTGATCATACCTGATCATGCCCAGAGTCATCCTTAGCCGTCCGATCATGAATGGCTCACTCCAGAGCCATCAAATCGCGTAAAATCACCCATGGACCATGCATGGACCGCATGATCGATCCATGCGGCCTCCATGGACCGCCTAGTGCCCTGCAATCCATGGTGGACCGCACAGGGTGCTGGGCCTGGGTGCCCTCATGCGTGCTGGGCCAACCCCTGCATGCACCCATGCTGGGCCCACCCGTGCGCTGGGCCGCACGTGCATCCACCGACCTCTGCCGTCTTGTGCACCGTGCCACCTAGTCTGAGCTTCTTTTGTATGTATCTTCGTCATCTGAATTCCGTTTGGACTGTTCTTGGACTTGTTAGACTTCGTTCATCATCTTGGACCTTGTTGTGAGCTCTATATGGATCGAATCTCGATGCATCAAATCTCTACAATCTCTATCTCGACTCGATATGACCTTCATCTATCTCTGAGAGCCTTGATCCGTCTCACCCCCACACCCTGGGCCATGCTTGCTGTCTCATGGATAGACAAATGTGGGAGTCAAGTCAGATCGCTCGATCCCACTTCCATCATGGACTGTGTCCACTCCGACCAAATATCTGCTCGAAAAAATCTCCTATGACAATAAGAACTTCACTTTGCGACGTCACCTCTCGTCCTTCTGTATCTCCCGTCTAGTACCCGATCCACCTCCACCTGAAGCTCTACCTCGCTCTAGGCTCCTCCTGACTCTCGAAGCTCCATCTCGCACTAGACTCCTCGTCAGGTAGTAATGTTCTCTCGTCCTCTTTTTTTTCTCTAGAATAATCCTATCACCGCACAACACCTTCAGGATTCCTCCACTAGCTACCATCCTGTAGCCTCTCGAATCCAGTCTGCTCAGCGAGATAAGATTTCATCTGAAATCGGATACATGTCGGACCTCCTTCAGTCTTCTCACTACATCATCATGTGTCCTCCAGCTGATCATCCTGATACCTCTGATCGCATAACTCGATCCATCCGATAGATAAATAGTACCCTCATTGCTCTCCAGAGAGTCAAACTGTTCTTTTTTGCAATATACATGATAGATGCATACAGAATCTAAGATCCACTGTTGGAAAGAAGTAGATACCTTATTAGATATCTCTAGGACATCATCTTCTAACTCGTTACTAGTCATCGTTGCAGTAGTCCTCATCCAATCCTTGAGTTGAGGGCAATCTCTGACTAGATGCCCCAACTCGTCATATCGATAACATCTAGTCTTACTCAAATCTCTCATCCTGAACTTAGACCGCCCTCGTTGCAATCTCCTGTCACTGTCTGCCGCCTCCTGCTCCTCCAAAAATCACCAAAGCTGAGCTGCCGCCACCTAAGCTCGAAGCTAGATTCTCTCTCTTAAGAACCTCATTCTAGAGAATCACCACATAGACCTCATTCATCTTGATGGTGTTCTTTCCCACTAGAAGAGCAGTCACCAAGGACTTATATGAAGGGAGAAGTGACGCTAGCAAGACCAGCACTCTGATCTTCCCCTCAACTTTCTTGCCAATGTTGAGGAGGTCGGTGAGAATCTTCTGAAAGTGGCTGAGATGCTCCTGCACACTCTATCCTTCAGTCATCCACAGTTGGTAGAACTGTCTCCAGAGAAAGAGAGTGTTGGTGAGAGACTTCATCATGTACAACTCCTCGAACTTCAACCACAACATCGTCGGAGAAGTCTTGCCAAGCACATGGATCACCACCTCATCCGTTAAATACAAGCAGATCGTATTCACCACCTACATCTGGAGCCACCTCCAATCTTGCACCTCCATGGTAGTCGGCTTCTTCTCGCACAAGAGAATATCGATCAACCTTTACTGAATGAGCACGTCCTTTACCTTCGCCTGCCACAATGAGAAATTGCTCTTCCAATCGAACTGGTTGATCTCCACCTTGATTGTGCTTGTCTTCTCTATCTTTTATCTCGATCACCATTGCCGCAACCTATGCTCTGGTACCACCTTGCTCTGATACCAATTATTGTGCAAGATTCGGTACCACATGGTGCAGCAAAAAGAAAAAAAAATAAAATAAGAAATACAATACAAATATGTGGATCAACCTCAAGCCTACCTTTACAGGACGTGCAAGCTTCTCTATGAGAGAATAAAATACAACCAATATAAGAGGAGCTCACCATTTAACCCTTGTACAAGAGTCTCTCAATAAGAAGTCCCAAAATCCTCATAAAAGCTCTCTAAAATCTCTTTTGAAGCCTTTTTGCACCTCCAAAATATCACCAGCTATCCATCCCAATAAACGGCTTGTCAAACAGAGCTATATAGGCTCTAAAATCTCAAAAAAATTGTTACACTACGAATACTGAATCCCAATCAATCTGAAAATCATCCGTGACTGTTCGATCGTGATCAGCTCGCACCAGAGCCGTCCGATCACATACTACAGCCTCTGATCATGCTTGGAGTCATCCTCAATCATCTGATCATGAACAGCTCGCTCCAGAGCTATCAGATCGCGCAAAATCACCAGTAGACTGCACGTGGACCGCGTGATCGATCCATGCGGCCTTCATGGACCGCCCAGCACCCCGCGGTCCATGGTAGACCGCACAGGGTGCTTGGCCTGGGCACCCGCACATGCGCCCATGCTGGGCCCGACTGCGTGCTGGGCCGTGCGCACGTCCGCTGGCCTCCGTCGCCTCGTGCGCGTGCCACCTACTTCGATCTTCTTTCGCACGTATCTTCATCATCTGGACTCCATTTGGATTGTTCTTGAGCTCCTTGGACTCCGTTCATCATCCTGAACTTTGCTTTGAGCACAATATAGACCGAATCTCAAGGTGTCAAATCTCAGCAATGGGATCAATGGAAATCCAACAATGTAGGAAACACTGTGTTAGCGATCTTGTGTGGTGATCGGCTAGGTACCAATGTCTATGACACTGTTTGGGTCACATGAGGTCGCTCAGATCATGCGCTTTAAACCACCAAGTCATAATGCCATATGTCCGTCATGCCTTCAAAAATTGGACACATTGGCAGAGGACCAAACAAGGTATAACACTTTGCCCCCCCCCCCCCCCACTTCTTAGTGCGAAATATTTCACACTGGGAAGTAGGTCTTCTTTTGGATTTCGAAGTCATGCACCGAATGAGCTTTAATGCAACTGTGAGGCTTTATTGATGTGATAGAAATAGTCGGACACTATCTCATGCCGGTGCTGAGGTGATAAAAATTGTGTGATGACTTAGATTAGTGATGACTTGTGTCGGGTTACTATCGAAGTGACTTTTCGACTTGTGTCTATGATCATCAGGTGCTCTTGGGTCCAACCACAGTTTGGTGCTCCATGTGGCCTCTTCGATGGCCTTCAATTATCGTTTTGATGATGATTGCGAAGCCTGTAGCAGCTAGGTCTTTTCCAACATCGAGCTGGCATCCAATGAGTCAACCATTATGGAAGGTCTTGCTATTAAATCGATGATGGTAGGAGTCCAAACTGCTTGGATGTTCACCGATGTTGAAGTGTGGTTCGAAGGTTCTGATTTCCTTATCCTTGGACTGTGACTCCAAAGTTGGTGGATGCCCTTCTAAGTCCTGAATTACTGATGGCTTGGAAGGGTGGCCGAATGGATGTCGGTGTGGTTCTGCAAAATTTCTCTAGAGTCCTGATATTTTCTCAGATCGTTAGCCTTCCAGAAGAGCTGTGGACATGAGTCACCACTATAGGCTCTTCAGGGTTTATGGTGTCGACTTTGGTTCAATCGGTTCGGAGACTTTGGTTTGATCTTCGAAGGAGGCCCAAGATTTTGATCAGAAGTGTTCCGAGAACCTTGGTGACTAAGTGTAGGAAAAATGTAGGGCATGCATGCAAGATTTTCATGCAGTGGAAAGAAAACTAATTGAGCATGCATCTATAAGATCTCATGTCATGAGATTGGATCTATCATATCCTTAAGATCTAAGCATAAAATTAATATATGAAAAGCATAAACATGAAGATCTCATTTTTATTTTTGCGTGGATAGTTATTCATCGCGATTTGATGATTGTAGATATTTCTTCAGATTCCATGAAGAGCCGCATAAGTGTCCGACCTCTACAGGTATCCACGGAAACAATCTAAGATACTACTCTCTTATTTCTTCACCAAAAAATCAGCATGCAACTTGAAGAAAAGATGGAAGAAGAAAAAAGAATGCCTTCTTTCTAACTTGGAGGTAGAATGCCCAACACTTTGGGCGTGTAGATGGAGGACGCCCAACTTCTTTGGGCATGGAGGCCAAAGAACGCCCAACCCTTGGGCATGGAGGAGTGAGGATAAGAGGGAGAGAGGGGGTGTGGAGCTAGGAAGAGGGGCGACACCTTTTGGATCACCAGGTTAGGTTTAGAAATCACATCTCAAGGCTCTTTATAGACCTAAAAGAGTCCTACTTAGTTTAGGACTTTGATCAAATCAAATCCTTATATCATAAGGACTTTTGACCAAAACCAACTCCTACTCCCACAAGGACTTTATGACACCCCTTTTTTTTTGGCATCCAAAATCTAATAGGGCATGTACCTCATCTAGCTCTCCTAATCCTTGTTGCATAAGGCCAAGCGGGGCACCAACAGTTGGCACCCTATAGATCCAATCTAATTGGGTACGAGCCCAATTTTCTTCAAGCTCAATATTGATGGAAAACCAACTCTTGACTACCTATATTGCATGTAATTGACTTGATCCAATCTCCATCTCATAGAGATTTAAGTCTAATGAGGATTTAGATTTACCATGTGCTAGTATGATTTTTCTAAACCCAATAGGATTTCACAAATTCTA
Organism: Elaeis guineensis; assembly: GCF_000442705.2. Lineage (NCBI taxonomy): Eukaryota > Viridiplantae > Streptophyta > Magnoliopsida > Arecales > Arecaceae > Elaeis > Elaeis guineensis. Next base: position 73,423,719 of record NC_026002.2, on the reverse strand, counting down.
ACACAATTGGAGCCTTACGAGCCCAATTGCATAATCCTAGACCAATTAATTTTCTTTGTGTGTGATTCTATAGATTCAATTCTATCTGGTAATAGGATATATTGTGATCTTCATTAATAATATCATTGAAACTCCTTTCAATAGATTAGAACACTTCTAATTCAGTCAAGTTTGAGAATTATTGATCATCGAAATAATTCTCAATTGATCCCACAATCTATCAGTGACACCTAGCAGTATGTTTGGCAATCCAGCAGAATTGAATGGATAAATCTATAAATATAATTTGATAAGTGGTATATTTTTATATTTATTGTAGGTATTTTTGATAATTTATGATATTAACATCTTCTTAAAAACTTAATTTCATGAATTTATTAATTTTTTTTAAAAAATAAGTAATTTTAGAAAAAAATATGAAATTAGATATATTTATGAAAAATAAGATGTTAATTTAATTGAGTAATTTAAGTACCAAAATGATGAAAAATTTTTGAAAATTTTAATGTATATATTTTTTTAATTTTTTAGACAAAAATCAGAGCAAAAATAGAGCCAAAATACCCTAAAAAATCTTAAAAATAGCCTCTGGTGCATGGTGGACCGACCGCTCGATCCACAAAAATAATACGTAGTCCACAGGTGCGCCTCGCAACGAGAGAAAGATCCAGGACATGATCCAACGGTTGAGATTCAATCCGACTTATATCCAACGGCTGCTGTTCGTTGTCGGTTTATAAGAGGATTCTTTTGCACGATCCAACGGCCCAGAACCAATTTCAGGCATGATCGAATGACTGTGGTTCGATCTGACCCTGATAAGGATTAAAATGGTTGATTTTTTATCAGATCTAAGCTGTCCAAGCTCCATTCGACGGTCAGAAATATTCCTAAGGAGATTAATATGATTTCTAAAGATTTTAGGACTCTTTTTCCTATCAAAAAATTATAAAAAATTCATTTATAAATAGAAAGTCCGAAAATAAGCTTTGTGAGGAGAAAAAATCAAAGAAAAAGCAAAAAAAAAATTAAAAAAAAATTAAAGAGCTTTAGGGATCAATTATTTGAAGATTATGGAGCTAGAGAGCTTGATGCAAGGCTAAATCCCTTCAATCTAGGAATATGATGAAGCCTGTAAATGAATTTTTATTTTTTTTTATATTTAATTTTTATGTAATAAAATTATACTTTTATTTCATATCTTTTTTTTTTTTTTTGAGATATTGATCCAGCCTACACGGCCTATACCCTCTATTGACGTGCCGTGATCCCTGGATACGATACGTGGTTAGGAGAGATAGATCGTGGCATGCTAGATTAAATCTTATATCTTGTAATTAAATTTAGATAGTTTATACTCCAACAGGATGAACTGTAATCTATTAATACAGTCCGTATCTCTTAGAGATAAACTATACTAATACCATAATTACAAGAATTAAATATTATAATATAAAAAAAGGAAGAAAATAAATCTCTTTGCATAGTGGATTCAAAATTTCTGAGTTATTTTTTTAAATTATTTTTTTTCATAATTTAATTTATACTTTTGATTTTTTTGTTATTCTATTTCTTGTTAATCCTTTTACAATCAATTCTCTTTTTTTCTTAAAAGAAAAAGATAATCGCCCTAGATCCCATGGAAACGATCTCTACTCACCCTATCTATATAGTTTGAGTTGGTTTTTATTCTTGACCGCCTACGACAGTGATCAAATTTTGACGTCGTTGTCGGAGATCTAGGCATGATTATTTTTTTTTTTTAAAAAAAATTCTTTCTTAGTTTCTTTCTAATTTACCTAGTTCCTTAGTCAAACTTACTTTCTTTCTAAAAAAAAAAATCTCTACATTGACACCTCATAATCTACTTAAGGAATTAGATACTTAATCACAAAACTTAAAAAAATAAAATAAATCAATTTACTTTTAACTAACTATCAAATCTGGTCATCTTTTCTTCTTGCATTACATAAGTCCATAAAACATCTTAAGGGCACAAACCCTAAACAAGATAAAGTGGAGATTTCATCACCCTTCCTTGGCCCACAAACCACCATTCTGCATATTGCATTGACTTAAACCTTAACTTAAAATCAATTAGATGTTGGCTCCTAAGGACTTTCGAGCTCAATAGGACAAGAGATCCTAAGAGTAAGATCGGGTTAGGATTAATCAGTTGACTGGTATCTAGAAAAGTGGTTCAAAAACTACGTCCTGAAGAAAGGTGGTTATTTAATTGATTCTGTTCGCTTATCTAGCCAACTCAGTTGGTGTCTAAAGAAAGCAATGGGGGGACTCCCACCGACCTTACACTTACCTGGCTAGTTGAGTGGCTAATCTTTTACCTGGAGTGCTTAAAGGCAACCTTGACAGTTAGGAGCTGTCTAGATCTAGGGTTACCCTTAGCTAGGATTGATTACATAATATGATTACTAACCTACAAACTTTAACCCTAATTAAAATACTCTTCTCTAACTTCTCTAGATTTAGGACTCCTTAGGACTCTCATCTCTAGAACTCTTCTTTTTTTCTCATATATTAAAATTAAAAAAAAAATTAAAAAAAATTATTGGGATAAAATAAAAATTGCCAGACACAATCTAAAATCTACAAGCCTATAAGATTACTGAGGAAGAAATAAATTTCAATAGACAACCTAGAACTCTGTTGGACCTGTGTTATTTGATTAGCTCTGTCCAACCGTCTAGAATTAGATCCTCAACTAACAATTTTACAATTGATTCTCAAATGATTAACATACATCCTACATTCACTGAAATTAAAAATACATACATTTATTCAAGAAAATTTGAAGATACTAGAATTGCAACTTGGACCAATAGAATTGAAACCTTAGAATTCGAAAGACATATCCAATTTAATCAAGTGCTAGCACCCATGTGCATTGGATGTGATGCACCAGATCATGTTATGGAGGAGTGTCCTTATTTGATGAACTCAACCCAAACTGAGCTCATATAGGAGAGTGCATTCAATGAAAGCTACATAAATAAACCTTATGCACCAATCTATAACCCAGGGTTAGAAAGTCATCCTAATTTTATATGGTCACAAGATGAAACATAAGGAGCCCATAATTTTTATCAATCCTATCTAAGGCTCAACCAAACACTGAATGATCAACCAGATTTAGATCCTGAGGAAGGAGTCAACATATTAGAAAAGAGTCTAGATTCTTAGTGCAATCAATCTCAAACATTAAAAATACTCTCAATAATTTCATGCAAACTACTAACCAGTTATTTAAACAATTGGGCCAATCAACTATAACGGTTAGTAAACTAGAAGAGAGTAGATTATCAAGTCAACTAGAGGATGACCTTAGGGCTCAGAATGGTCTAAAACTTAAAGACCAGTTCAATCAGTTGGGAATATTCAAGTCTGAGGAACTAGAGGAGATACCCGAAGTTGATAATAATGAGGTATCCACATCTAGTGACCATTACACTCAGCTAAATCAAAAATTAATTGTTGAACCCCTCATGACACTGGTTGAACCTCTACTTAAAAAGGAAAAGATGACAATAAGAGATCTAGAAACACTTTCTCAGCACATCGAGTATATAGATCTAGATCTCTTAAAACCCCAACTAATACTTAAGTTATACCTAGATCTAAGTATAAAGAAAGAATTATTAGTTATCAGAAGAATGAGTCATATAATGGTCCCAAGTAGAAAATACCTTGAGGAAGAGCCTGAATCACGTAGAGAATTGCAGACTCATGTTAAGATTCGGGCAGGAATAGGATAGACACTCTTTTAGCGTTTGACTGAAGACATTAAACTTAGCACTTTTTGGGAGGCAATCTAAATTTTTTTATTTTATTTTAACTAATCTTTATTTTTTTTAGAAATAAAGGATCGATTTGTATGGAAGAGCCTGTCAATAATCTAGTCTGGCTGAAGACATAAAACTTAGCACTTTCTGAGAGGCAATCTAGTTTTCAGTTTTTGCTTTTACTTTCTTTTGCATTATGTTCAGGTTAATCAAGGCTTGCTTTGTATGGATTTGAAGGCAATATTGGCTAAGATGGGGGAAGCACTAATTTTGAAAAAAGCTTCTAGATCTGGTGATATCTCTCCTTTTTCTTTCTCTTTTTATGCACTCTTCATTTTTTCTACTCTATTGAGGACAATGTCGATTAAGTTGGGGGGGAAGAATAAAAAAAAAAATTCAAAAGTCCTCAAGTAAGTTAGTATTTAGCATTTAAGCACCAGATTACATTTAAGAATTGAGTTAAACCAAGTATTTTTAAAAGAAAATTGATGTACAGATCAAAGAGTTTGTGAGATATGGAGGAATCAAGTATTAAGAAAACTCAATAAGGAGTTAAATTTAGAACTTAAATAGTTTTCTTTGAGCATTTCTAAATTTTTCTACCAGCATCAAGGAAGAGTTTACTTCTTATGGACTTGTGTAGGATAACTATACATTTCTTCATATATTTAAAAAAAAAATTCAAGTACTTCATGCTGAGTAACCGGATCTCTTTGCCTAAGCAAGCATTGAGTTTCGCGTCAAAAGATATGAAGGGCAAAGAAGCTTTGTTGTAAAGTTAGTTTTAACTTGTAGCCTGTTTGATTCGAGCAAGTAGGTCCGAGGGGTATTCTATACCTAGTGCCCTAAAGCCATCTGGTTTGGGAGTCATTGGCTGAAAACTCGCTACATAGGTCAAACAGAAAGCTTAAGGGGTTAAGACACTCAATAGCGGTATAATGTTAAAAAAAAAATAAAAGAGTTCAATAAATAAAGGACGGAAGTAACAATGTACTTGTCCATAAGAAGGTTAATGATTTAGAGATAAAGGTAAAAATAATTTAGAAAAAGTTCAGAAAAAATTTAGTGTTCTTAGTTTAACTCTTATATTAATTAATATTAATACTCCAATGACATACCTCACTCACGCTCTATTGTATATCAGTGGCCTTTTTAAAATTATTTGGTAAAATTTGAAACTTTAAGTTAAATGATACTTAAATCTAAATTCTTTCTTTATTCAAGGACGAGCAAAGTTCAAGTTGGAAGGTACGATAAGTGGTATATTTTTATATTTATTGTAGGTATTTTTGATAATTTATGATGTTAATATCTTCTTAAAAACCTAATTTCATGAATTTATTAATTTTTTTTAAAAAATAAGTAATTTAAAATAAATAAAATTAGATATATTTATGAAAAATAAGATGTTAATTTAATTGAGTAATTTAAGCATCAAAATAATGAAATTTTTTTTAGAAATTTAATGCATATTTTTTTTTAATTTTTCAGATAAAAATTGGAGCAAAAATGGAGCCAAAATATCCTAAAAAATCTTAAAAATAGTCTCCGGTGCATGGTGGACCGGCCGCTCGATCCACAGAAATAGGGCTCGATCCACAGAAATAATACGTGGTTCATAGGTGCGGCTCACAGCGAGAGAAAGATCTAGGGTGCGATCCAACGGCTGAGATTTAATCCGAGTTAGATCTAACGGCTGCTGTTCGTTGTCGGTTTATAAGAGGACTCTTTTGTACGATCCAACGGCTCAGAACCAATCCCAGATGTGATCAGACGGTTGTGATTCGATCTGACCCAAATAAAGATTAAAACAGTTGATTTTTATCAGATCTGAGCTGTCTAAGCTCCATCCGACAGCCAGAAATATTTCTAAGGAGATTAATACGATTTCTAAGAGTTTTAGGACTCCTTTTCCTATCAAAAAATTATGAAAAATTTATCTATAAATAGGGGATCTGAGAATAAGCTTTGGGAGGAGAAAAAATCAAAGAAAAAGCAAAGAAAAAATAAAAAAAAAAAATCAAAGAGCTTTAGGGATCAATTATTAAGAGATTATGGAGCTAGAGAGCTTGATGCAAGGCTAAATCCCTTCAATTCAGAAATATGATGAAGTCTGTAAATGGATTTTTATTTTTATTTTTGTATTTAATTTTTATATAATAAAATTATACTTTTATTTCATATCTTTTTATTTTCTTTTGAGGTATTGATCTAGTCTACACGGCCTATACCCTCTATTGACGTACCGTGATCCCTGGATACGATACGTGGTTAGGAGAGATAGATCGTGGTATGCTAGATTAAATCTTATATCTTGTAATTGAATTTAGATAGTTTATACTCCAACAGGATCAACTATAATCTACTGATACAGTCCGTATCTCTTAGAGATAAACTATAATAATATCATAATTACAAGAATTAAATATTGTAATATAAAAAAATAATAAATCTCTTTGCATGGTGGATTCAAAATTTTTGGGTTATTTTTTCAATTATTTTTTTCATAATTTAATTTATACTTTTAATTTTTTTGCTATTCTATTTCTTGTTAATCCTTCTACAATCAATTCTCTTTTTATTTCTTCTTAAAAGAAAAAGATAATCACCCTAGATCTCCGTGAAAATGATCCCTACTCACCCTATCTGTATAGTTTGAGTTAGTTTTTATTTTTGATCGCCTACGACAGCGATCACAGTTACCGTGTGATTCGATTCTTCTTTCTTGAGTCACGATAAAATTAAGATTATGGATAACTCGTCAACCTGATCTTGTCATATGTAAGATTCAATCAATCTAAATTTTTAGTGAAATCTTATGAAAATTCTTTCCATCATTCATACTTGTCATGGCCATGGACTTCCGAATTCAGTTTCATGATCCACATAAGATTTCTCTTTTTTTTATCAAGATCGATAAATTTTATCTAGATGTACATCCTATTCCTACAATGAACATACTACAACCAATATACACTTCAAAACTCTATATAGTTAGGAGATCAAGTCATGGTGTAGTCAAACTATAGCAATCTCATTGTGAATAGTTGAGGCACTATAGGTTAGAAAACTATTCACACTACTATAGTATCGAGTATGTCACTGATGAAAAGATAGATGTCCAAGTGACTATTCGTGTTTGTCATGCTTGGTATCCTTTTTCTCTAACAACCACCTGTACTCTTACTCCAGTATCTGCACACTGTAGACTCAAGACTCATCTACTCTTAAAAAAATGATCTGTGCACCAATCTATCCAGATCAATCACTATTCTTGTGATGATCTTTCGATTGAAAATAATTTATAAATTGATAATCAATAATATATATCGTAAATTCTCAACTCTTGAGAATATATCATCATCTTGTTAATTAATTGAACGATTCATAGATATATCACACAATATGAATAAAAAAATAATCTAAATTTATTTTATCAATAAGTCAAAATTATAAGTTATGCCCTTAGAAGGATTACATGTATCAATCTAATTAGTTTTTAGGATATAAATCTAACAATCTCCCATTTGCACTAAAGTCAATTGGCCATAAATCTAAGTTTCATCTTTTCATGGCAGACTTCAATCTTTTGTTGGCTCAGCTGCTTTGTCAGTAGGTCAGCCATAATGTCTATGGTGTCTACTCTTTATATCTCGATGTACTTTCTTTCAAGATAATCATGGATGAGGTGGAATCGTCGCTCTATGTGTTTGAACTTTTGATGAGATCTCAGCTCCTTAGCAAGTGTTATGGTACCGTTGTTATTATAGTAGAAGAAAATGACATCTGATGGTATCACTCCCAGCTTTGTAACAAATTTTTGGAACCAGAATACCTCTTGTTCAACTTCCGATGCGATGATGTACTCAATTTCTATGGTGGAGTCCACTAGAATAGGCTACTTAGAAATCTTCTAGCTTACAGCACCATCATTACACAGAAAAATAGTATCTAATATCAACTTTCAATCATCAATATCAAACATAAAGTCTGAATCAGTACATCCTTACACCCTCAACTCTCCTCCTCCAAAGATCAAGACTATATTCTTAATCCTTCTCAAGTACTTAAGGATACATTTTACAGATGTCCAGTGCTGTTTGTCTGGATTCGACTGATATCTGTTCGTGACACTCATAGCATGGGTTATATCAGATCGTGTACATAGCATGCCATACATGAGACCTCTATGGCCAAAGCATAAAGATTCTTGCTCATGCATTCTTTCTCTTCCAATGTATTGAGGCACATCTTCTTGCAGAGATGAATTCCATACCAAAGGGCACAAGTTCCCTCTTAAAGTTTTTTATGCTAAGCCTTTTCAGCACCTTCTCTATATACATCTTTTGTGAAAGTTCTAGCATCCTTTTAGATCTATCTCTATAGATCTTATTCTCCAAAATAAAGGATGCTTTCCCAAAGTCCTTCATAAAGAATTTTTTAGACAACCATAACTTGACTGAGATCAACATGGGAACATTATTTTCAATAAGAAGTATGTCCTCCACATACAGTACGAAAAAAGTGACAGCACTCCCACTGATATTTTTGAACACACGGTTTCTTCTCATTTTTGATGAAATAAAATGATTTGATTACATCATTGAAATGAGTGTTCCGACTCCAAAATGTTTGCTTAAGTTCATAAATGGACCTTTATAGCTTGCAAATTTTGTAATCTCCATAACTGAAAGTAAAACCCAAAGGCTGCTCTATATAGATATCTTCCTCAAGATATCCATTTAGAAAAGTAGTTTTTACATCCATCTATCGTATTTTATAATCGTAATATACTACAACGACAAGCAATATTTAAATGGACTTCAGCATGGCCACTGGTGAAAAGGTATCCTGATAATTAATGTCCTTGTGTTGACTATAACCTTTAACCACGAGCCTAGCTTTAAAGGTCTCTATCTTTCTATTTGAACTAATCTTTCTCTTGTAGATTCATTTACATCCAATAGGTACTATACTTTCTGATGGATCCATTAAGATCCAGACTTAGTTTGAGTGCATTGAGTCAATCTTTGACTTCATTGCCTTTATCCATTTCTCAGAGTCGATATTAGATATCACCTCGCTATATGACTTGGGGTCATCCCCACGTACTCTATTTTTTGTGAAGAATATTTTCTCTATATCCTCTGTGATGATACCTCAATATCTCTTAAGAGGATGGAAAATCCTACTAGATCTATGAGGTGAAGGAGGAGAAACATGTATTGGCTCTATTTAAATAGGTTCAACAGGTGCTGCTCTTCAAAGACTTTCTCTTCGAGCCCTATATATCTCCATTGCCTCCATCTTGAATGAACTACTTTTCAAGAAAGATGTCATGTCAACTCACAATGTCACAATCACATTGTGATCTTTCAGAAGATAGAAATAATATCTTAAAGACTCCTTAGGATATCCTATGAAATGAGCTCTCAAATATCTAGCCTCAACTTATCTGTCTGTTGTCTCTTGACATGGGCTAGACAATCCTAAATTCTAAGATGACCCAGACTCGACTTCTTACCATGTCATATCTCATATGATATGGTAGAAATAATTTTAGAAGGAACCATATTCAAAAGAGAATTTACTGATAGTAAACTGTCCCTAAAGAAATATAGAAAAATTAGTGAAGCTCATCATGGGCCGAACCATATCTAATAGGATTTTATTTCTCTATTCTGAAATCTCATTGAGTTGAGGCACTCCAGGTGGAGTCCATTATGAGACTATATCATGTTTCTTGAGATAACTTAAAAATTTTTCACTAAGCTATTCACCTCCTCGATCTGATCAAAGAACTTTGAGAGGTTTTTCAGTTTGCTTCTCTATTTCATTTCTGAATTCTTTGAACTTTTTAAAGACTTCAGACTTGTGTCTTCTAAGGTACACATATTCGTACCATGATAAATCATCGATAAAAATGATGAAGTAGAGATAATCTTCTTTGGCTACCACATCAAATGGACTGCACATATCAATGTGTACCATGGCAAGTATCTCAGTAGTCTTTTTCTCTTGTCTCACAAAGGGTAGCTTGATCATTTTTTCTTGTAGGCAAGACTCAAAAACTGGATAAAACTCAGAGGTCAATGAGCACAAGAGCCTATCTTTCTACAATCTGTTAATCTTTTCTTCTCCTCTATGATCTAGCCTAAGGTGCCACATATACTTTAGGTTAATGGCATCTCTAGATCATTTAGATCCTATGGCATTCATATTTTGTTCGATTATATTTATAGTAACATCAACATATAACTGACAAAGACTGTTAATTAAGAAACTACTTTCAATCATTTTATATCAAAAATAAATGGTACAGTAGTCCTTATGAAAACTAATTACATAGTTGTCCTATGCTAAATATGAAACAGAAATTAAATTTCTGCTAGCAGCAAGTATAAAATAACAGTCCCTAAGAATTAAACTAAATTCTGACAATAGTCGTAGAGGATATATTTCCACAGCTATAGCAGTAACTCTTGCTTTATTTTCGACTCATAGGGTCATCTCACCTTTCCTTAGCCTTCTATTTTTCTTAAGATCCTGTATAGAAGTGCACAAATGAGCACTAGAATCAGAGTCTATAATCCAATTGGAAGTAAAAAAAATTATTAGATTAGTTTCAATAACCAGCAAGTCAGACATATCTTTAGAAGGTGTGCCAACCTTCTTGTTCTTCAGGCTCGTCAGGTATACAGGATAGTTTCTTTTTCAATGGCCGTCATTGTTGCAGTAAAAATACTTTTCTTTCTCTACGGCCTTCTTCTTAGGAACCTTCTTCCTTGGCCTATTCTCGACCTTTTGCTTTTTTACGGACTTCTTTTTCTTTCCAGTAGATTTTTTTTGGAAGAAGAAGTCTGCTCTACAGTTAGAATAGTATCCTTTAAACTCTTCAAGATCCCTTCAATAATCACCAACATGTTGAGTAACTCAGCCTTGGTTGCACTGGATCTTATTCATATAGTAGTTTACAATAAATTATGCATATGAATCAGTAAGAGATTATAGAATCAGATCAATCCACAACTTCTTATCTATAGACATCTCGAACTTCTCAAAATCCTTGATCATTGTCAAACAATGCTCATAGACTGACTGCCCATGATGCAGTTTCATCTTAAAGAGTTTTTTGGATATTTTGTAACGAGCTGTGCAACTCTGCTTACTGTACAGCTCTTATAGATGAGCTAATATGCTCCTAGTAGTTTTCATTGCCTCCTAGTAATGTTGGAGCTCATTGGACATAGAAGCCAGTGTGTAGCATCGGGCCTTATTATCATCATCCAACCCCTTCTCGTGGGTAGCCCTTTGATCAGGGGTTGGATGGGCTACTAGAGCGGGAAGATCCTGATCAAATATATAGCTTAGCTTTTCGAAACTTAATACTATCTTTAAGTTTCAGAGCCAATCTTTGTAATTGGATCCAGTCAGTCGGTTGGTTTCTAAGATATGGACGAGTCAGTTGGAAGCAGACATTTTCTACAGAGAGAAGAATATTCTAGTTAGATTTTATAATTAACTTCTTTTGATTTATTTTAGCTTTTTTATTTCAAAAACAAAGTCGACTCTCACTATTTTCTCCCACATTCCTTGGATGAGAAATGAAAACCTCTGTAATTAGAGTTTCAAGTGGATTATGGTCTCAACGATTAGCACACCACCTCACCTAATAGTTATTGACGATGTATCAACCAATGAGTGAATAATTCTTATCTAATATTTTTTAAATAAATTATAATAGTTATCGATCTCTAATTCTTGAAGCCTCATCTAATAGTTATTGGTCACATTTTTTAGTTAAGTCAGATCCACCATTCTTGTGAAAGTGAAACTATCATTGAGATCCTCATCTAATAGTTATTGGGTCCAACCCCATCTCCATCCCGCAGCATCTCATGCCAATAGAGTGGTTACATCTTCTTTGATGCAATTGAACCACTGTATCTAATCGAGAACAGTTAACATCTAAAAGACCCGCACATCTACAATAGTGGAAGACCACTTGAATTAATATTTATGAGAAGATTTAATTTAGATCTTTTTTAGTTTTAATTATTTATTTATATCACATATAAATCTATAATTATATTGGATCTACTAGTGAGATTGCATCTTGACTCATCAAGATCAAACTCATGGTGCAATATAATCATGGTGAACTCAACACTAAGCACCCCAAAAAGAATTTTGGTCAACCAAATTGGCCAGGTAAGTAAAGATCTGTGGGAGGCTCTCCACTGTTGATGCAATGGTTCTAATTAAGTAACCACCTTTCAATGCACTTATCTTGACACCAATAGGTCAACCTCTTCCAAATTGGGCTTGACTTTTGATTTTTCACCACAAATTATCCTATTGCAACCATCTAGGTGTATTCATGATACAACCCTACACCAAGGATCATAGTGATTCAATATAATCACTACATGTATCAATGAACCATATCATGATTATCTCATAATTTAATTTTATTAAGTCTTTTCTTTACTCAAAAGATGACTTATGATTAAGGATCTCATCTCTTATCATCCTAGGATAACCTTTCAATATAACTTGCATTATGCAAGAATAATCTTATATCAGGATAATTTTAGACTAATCCAAAACTTATTAATTAGATCTCAAATCTAAAATGTTAGATCCAATCTAAATTTTAGGCCTTTGATTAAGGGTTTCATTACTTATCATCCTAGGACAACCTATCAACATAACTTTCATTATGCCAGGACAACCTTATGTCAGGATAATTTTTGATTAACCCAACATTTATCAATTAAAATTTTTTATTTTTGATTAAAATTTTTGATCTAAAATTCTAGATCTAATCTAAATTTCAGATCTAAGCATAAAAATCAGAAGTAATTAAATCAGAAGATTAGATCTAATCTAACATTCATGCTCAATTGAAAACAGAAAATTCAGATCTCATCTAAATTTCAAATATAATTGATAAATATAAATTTTCAGATCTAATCTGAATATGAGATCTAATTAAAAGTATAAAAATTTAGATCTAATTTGAATATTAGACCTTAAGAACATGATATAAACAACCTCACTCTGATACTAATTGTAGAAAAAATGTAGGATATGCATATTAGATCAACAAAAAAAAAATTTCATACAATGAAAGGAAAACTAATCTAGCATGCATCTATTAGATCTCATCTCATGAGATCAGATTTATTATGTCCTTAAGATCTAAGCATAAAATTAATATATAGAAAGCATAAACATGAAGATTTCATCTTCACCTTTGTGCGGATAGTTATTCACCATGATTTGAAGATTGTGGATATCTCTTTAGATTTCTTAAAGAGCCACATAAGTATCCGACCTCTACAAATATCTATGAAAACAATATAGGATACTCCTCCCTTATTTTTTCATTAAAAAATCAGCATGCACCTCGAAGGAAAGATGGAAGAAGAAGAGAGAATGCTTTCTCTCTAACTTGGAGTTAGAACGCCCAACACTTTGGGCATGTAGATGGAGAATGCCCAACTCTTTTGGATGTGGAGGCCAAAGAATGCCCAACCCTTGGGCATGGAGGCATGAGGAAGAGAGGGAAAGAGGGGGCGTGGAGCTAGAAAGAGGGGCGGCACCTTTTGGATCATCAGGTTAGGTTTAGAGATCACATCTCAAGGCTCTTTTATAGATCTAAAAGAGTCCTATTTAGTTTAGGACTTTAATCAAATCAAATCATTATCTCATAAGAACTTTTGACCAAAACCAACTTCTACTCCCATAAGGACTTTATGGCACCCCCTTTTTTTTTGGCATCCAAAATCTGATGGGGCATGCACCCCATCTAGCTCTCGTGATCCTTGTCTCATAAGGCCAAGGGGGGCGCCAACAATTGGCACCCCTTGGATCCAATCCAATTGGGCATGAGCCTAATTTCCTTCAAGCTCAATGTTGATGGAAAACCAACTCTTGGTTGCCTATATTGCATACAATTGACTTGATCCAATCCCCATTTTATAGAGATTTAAGACTAATGAAGATTTGGGTTTACCATGTGCTAGTATGATTTTCTTAAACCCAATAAGATTTCACAAATCCTAATCCAATCGGAACCTTATGAGCTCAATTGCATAATCCTAGATCAATTTTCTTTGTGTGTGACCTCATAGATTCAATTCTGTTTGATAGTAGGATATATTATGATCTCCATCAATAATATCATTGAAACTCCTTTTAATGGATTAGAATACTTTTAATTCAGTCAATTTTGAGAATTATTGATCATTGCAATAATTTTCAATTGATCCCACAATCCATCAGTGACACCTAGTAGTATGTAGTGGCAATCCAACAGAACTGAATGGATAAATCTCTAGGTGTAGTTACTATATGATCCGGTTCTTCTATCATGAGTTTCGATAAGACTAAGGTTATGGATAACTCGACAACCTAATATTGTCATATGTAAAATTCATTCAATCTGAGTTCTTAGTAAAATCTTATGGAAACTCTTTTCCATCATTTATACTTACCATGGCTATAAACTTTTGAACTCAGTTTCATGATCTATATAGGACTTTTCTTTTTCTATCAAGATCGATAGATCCCATCTAAGTGCACATCCTATTTCTATAATGAATCTACTACAGTCAACATACATCTCAAAACTCTATATGGTTAGGAGACCGAGTTATAATATAGTCAAACTACAGTAACCTCATTGTGAATAGTCGAGGCACCGCAGGTCAGAGAATATTCATACTACTGTAGCATCGAGTATGTCATTGACGAGAAGATAGATATCCAAATGACAATTCATGTTGGTCACGATTGATATCTTTATTCTTTAATAACTATATGTACTCTCATTTCAGTGTCTCTACACTATAGACTCAAGACTTATCTATCTTTAAAGAAAGTGATCCATGTATCAATCTATCTGGATCAATCATCATTTCTGTAAGGATCCTTCAATTGAGAGTAATTTATGAATTAACCATCAATGACATGTATCTCAAATTTTCAACTGTTGAAAATATATGTCATCATTTTATTCATTCATTCAACGATTCATAGACATATCACACAATATGAATAAAAAATTAATTCAAATTTATTTTATCAATAAGTCAAAATTATAAGTTATATCCTTAGAAAGATTACATATGTCAGTCTAATTGACTTCTAGGATATACATCTAACACTAATGTCATCCCAATCAGGATCTTGGAGGGAATCGAGTGGTAGATCTACTCACCAGGCCTTCTAGGCATTTGTTCGTAGGACACTTTGTAACTCCATCCGTTATTAAGGTCAGAGGATTCTTCGAGGGAACACACTTGGGAGTCACCCCAAACCTATCTTAGCCTGCCACATGGCGGATTAAGGTGAGTCTCGAAGCATTTCAAGCATCATTCCTCAGTATTTGGAATAGATGAGGGTGTAACCAATGGCCGTGACATTTGATGTTTTGGGTCTGACTGCGTGATGCAACTTGATTGCCAGTTGGCCAAGCGCACGTTGTTTGGAACCTGTATAAATAGATTGCTTCATTGCAACAGATGCATTTGCCAGGAAATTTTCACTCGTTCTTTGGTACCTTGCCATGATAGAGCCATTGCCATGATCAGTTACAGAGGCCGCGAAGAAAAAAGTGGCTTTTTTGAGGGGGAAGTCTCTGCCTAAGAGGGCAAGGACTGCTTAGCCTGAGCCTTCAAGCATCTCCCGGGCATCATTTCCTCCGAGGGCCTCGAGCGAGGGGTCCTTCATCCCTAGGGGAGTGGTCCACTGGGAGATCTCCATGGAGGCCTTCACTGAGGCCTGACTCTGCTACATCATGGAGTACAAGGCCTTAGAGGCCTTCAAAAGGGAGCTCCTCGATGCCTCTATCGTTGGTTTCATCTAGGGGTTTGAGAACTGCAAGATCCATCTGCAGTACATGATGCTGTAACTGGACCTGTACTGCCTCGATCCGGAGAACAGCGATGAGGAAGTAGGGGCTTTCTTCTCGGATGAGGATTGAATCTTTATCCTTTTCTTTTTTCTTCTTTTTCTTTTTTTTTTGTCTGGTATCTTTTTTGGCATCATTTTTGTGTAAATATTTTATGACTGAAAGAAAAACTTTAATCATGTGTACCCCTTTCATGGTTGCATCCTTTCTCAAGGACATGATCTTTTGCCAAAGCCCTTCGATGCTATGCGATTGTGAAATCGCTGGATTGAGGACTTCAGTGTATGTCTGATCTTCGTCATCGGATAGACCTTTGAGATAATTAGATCTCTCTTAGAAATCATTGTTTACTTGAGAAAGATTTGCAAGGTGATTCTCAAGCAGCTTGTTTCGACTATACTATGGCCAAGTCATCTCTTTCAGTTGTTTCAATCTCTATCATTTATCGCCAGATTGCTCTCGAGATTCCTGTTTGCAGAAGGTTCCATCTCGAGTTAAGGTATCCTCCAGTCTTCATCACTGTGCCGACCTATGTCTAAAAGTCATGGCATCTAGGTCAGGGCATCTCTGAGGGGTTGACTCATCGATCCGATTGCTAGTGTTCGTGCGAGCACCCAAACATATCTTATCCTATTTGGGGATGCGTCGGACACCTTCCCCCTATTCCTTTCAGGGGTCTTAGTTAGAACCAAGTCTTCTCTGGAAGGCTGTGCACTGGCAGGCCATATTCCTCTAGGTATTTAATATCGGATGTCATTTCGATAGTGGCAATGCATTGAAAGGGATAGTTGATGCTTCATTCCTTAGTGGTATGGCCTTTGAGACATCTCCCCCGTGACATGCATGTTAGATGTATGTCCTAGAAGCCAATATGGTAGACATATTGTAATAGTTCTAGGATATATATTTATATTTAAACTATTGATTCATCAATAAAATGAGCTTTTTGTATCCATTCTTATCTTATGTGTCCAAGAATCATCCTAAAAATTAATAATTTAAATATACATATTTTCAAGAGTTGAGACTTAGAGACATATGATTAATTCTTAAATTGCTCCTAATCGATGGATCATCATGGAGATAGTGACTGATCCAGTTAAATTGATGTATGGATTACTTTCTTTAGGATAGATAAGTCTTTAGTCTATAGTGTAGAGATATTGAGCGAGAGTGTGAATAGTTGTTAGAGAACATCAGTACTGAGCATGACTAAACGATCACAAGGATGTCTACTCATTCATCGATGATCTTTTCGATGCTATAGTGGTGTGAGTGGTTCTTTGACCTGTAGTATCTCGACTACCTACAATGGGGTTGATATAATTTGACTGCACATAAATATGATCTTCTAGCTATTTGAATCCTTGTAGTGTATGTTAGCTATAGTAGGTTCATTGTAGGAGTAGGATGCACATCTAGATAGGATCTATCTGTTGAAATTCTGGGTTTGGTGCATGCATATGTATTTTAAAATTTTTATTTTTTAAATACCGTAGTAGAGAATAAGATTAAAATATTTTTAATCTAAATTTTGTATGCATAAAAATATAAAATCACATAGATCTATTTCATATGCTGAAATTGATATATTCTGAAATTCAGATTGTGATCAAATTACATACCTGTTTCGCAATCTCTTTCTTCAAAATTGGATCTGAAAAAGATGAGGCTCTTTATTAGCCACACATGTATCCGACCTCAATGAGTATCCACTCAGAATCAGCCTGAAACAGCTCTCTATAATCTGCACTTTGATTCTTCAAAATTCAGCCTGCTGAATCTGAATGAAGCCTAGATCGCGATCAATATTTGATCTTTCTCCTTGATCTTCTTTTTCTCTTCTTCTCTAGAGTTTCTCCTTGCTATGTGCTACTACCAGATACTAGAAACTAGTAAGGAACAGGCATCCAAACTTCTTTAGGTGTGGAATTCCTTGAGACGCGCATCTCAAGGAAGGGGTGTATAGAACACCCAATAGAAGAGAAAGGGAGAGAAAGAGAGGGCATGGGGAGAGCCTTTGGGTGTGAGGGACTTTTGATTTTGATGCTCTAAGAACCTTAGGAGAGGTCCCTTTAAATAGGTATAAGGATTGAATCCTATTCAATCTCATAATATAAATCCTACTTGCATTAGAATTCCTATTAACTTAAGTTATCCAACTTACATTAGGAAGCCCATTAAGCGCCAACTATAGGAGCCCTTGCACCTATAATTAAATATCCTCTTTTGCACCTAAGAGACACCCCATATGAAAATCAAAGACCCTCTAATTAATGGACACATTCAAATTGATCAAATCAAAGTGGCATCCCATAATAACTATCAAGGAGATTCATAAGGAACTTGCACCTTTAATATATATGATCCATAACCTTAGAGACCCAACAATTAGAGTCTTATGAATCTTATTCATGCAGATTATTAGCAAGTAATTAAGTTAGAATTATCTTATCAAATAAATAATTTCAATGAAAAGAGAAATTGAGTCCAACCATGTGCTAGCAAGGTTACCATGAACTCAATGGGTTTCTCTAAACCCAATTGATACTTCATAAGCTCAATTTCTTATTTTAGGCCTAATCCCTTTATTGTGTGACCCCATAGGTTCAATTCTATCTGGTAGTGAGATATACAATGATCCCTATCATCATATCATTGAAACTCTTTTCAATGGATCAAAATAATTTCATTCTAACTCAACAAAGATTGTCGATCCAGAACAACCCTAGTGAGCTCTCACAATCCACCAGTGACACTTAGCAGTATGTAGTGACAATCCAATAGAACTGAAATGAATCTCTAGGTGTAATTAACGTATGATTCAGTTCCTCTATCGTGAGTCCCGACTAGATGACAGGTTATAAATAAATTATCAAAACTCAACATCAATTATATGATAGATTGATTAGCTCAAGTTCAGTTGTGACTTTTATAAAAATACTTTTCCATCAATTACACTGCTGTGGCCATAGACTTTTGGACTTAGCCTCTCAAATCTCATAGGACTACTTCATTCTATCAAGATCGATAGATCCTATCTTGATGCGCACCCCACTCCTATAGTGAACCAACTGTCGCTAACATCTACTACAAGGGCTCATTGAGATCTATGTTTATGTGTCAATCAAACTCCAGCAGCCTCACTGCGAGTAGTAGTACTATCTCAAGTCAAAGGATCAGTCACACAACTACAGCATCGAGACAATCACTAACGATTGAATAAAAATCTAAGTGATCTCTCATATGGTCATGTTTAGTGCTAGTTGTTCTCTAACAACCATCCGCACTTGTTACCCTGTGTCTCTACACAGTAGATTAAAGATCCATCTATCTCGAAAGAAGCGATTTATGCGTCAGTCTATTCAGATCTATCATCATCCTCATGATGATTTTATGATCGAGAGTCTTTAATCATTAAATAAATATTTCTAATTCTCAATACTTTGAGAATATGTATCGAAACTAATTTCATGGATAATTCAAGGATATATTACACTTGAATGAAAAAAAACTTATCCCTTTTATTGATCATATCAATATATTAAGTACAAAAATATATCCTAAATATATTACAATGTGTCAACCATATTGGCTTCTAGGACATATATCTAACAATCTTCCACTTGAACTAAAGCCAATTGACCATAAATCTAAGTCTCATCTTTTCAAGATAGACTTCTATTTTTGGGTTGGCTCAACTGCTTAATCAGCGAGTCTGTCATATTTTTTGTAGAGTCTACTTTTCGTATCTCGATATGGGATAGTTGTGTATATCGGTGCTCTTTGTGTTTGAACTTCTAGTATGACCTTGGCTCCTTAGCAAGGACTATGGTGCCATTGTCTTTGCAGTACTGTATCATGGCATGACATCCAGTTCTGCAACTAATATTAAAATCAAAATTTATCCTACACATCTATAGCACACTCAGCCTCCATTGATTGATTACTTAGAACCCTTCTAGTAAATCGAACAAGAATACACCCTCGAATCGTAACTCAGAATCATTTCCAAAGATCAAGAACAGATCCTTAGTCCTTCTTAAGTACTTAAGGATGTTCTTCACAGCTATCCAGTGCTCCTCATTTGAATTTGACTGATATCTGCTCGTGATACTCACAGCAAAAATAATATCAGATCGAGTACATAGCATGGCATACATGAAACTTTCTATTGCCGAAGCATAATGAATCTTACTCATATGCTGAATCTCCTTAGATGTGATCGGACACATCATCTTGGAGAGACGAATACCATGCCTAAGAGGTAAAAGATCTCTCTTGGAGTTTTTCATGTTAAACCTCTTCAACACCTTCTCTATGTACAGCTTTAATGACAAGCCAAGTATCTGTTTAGATCTATCCCTATAAATTTTTATTCTGAGAATATAAGATGCTTTTCTTAGGTCTTTCATGAAAAATTTTTTGGACAACCATCTTTTGACCGTGGTCCGCATGGGAATATCATTCCCAATGAGGAGAATATTATCCACATACAGTATGAAGAAGGTGATTGCACTCTCACTGACTCTCTTGTATACATAAAGTTTCTTTTTATTTTTTATGAAATCAAACGATTTGATTGCCTCATCAAAATGATGGTTCCAACTCTGAGAAGCCTGCTTTAATCTGTAGATAGACCTTTGCAACTTGCAGACTCTGTGATCACCATCACCGGATGTGAAACCCATAGGCTGCTCCATATAGATATCTTCCTCAAGATATCCATTCAGGAAGGCAGTTTTTACATCCATCTGTCAGATTTCATAATCATAATAAGCTGCAACAGCAAACAAAGTATGGATGGATTTCAGCATGACTATGGATGAAAAAGTTTCTGATAGTCAATGCCTTCGTGCTGACTATAACCTTTAGCTACAAGCCTAATTTTATAGGTCTCTACCTTACTATCGGCACCTATCTTCTTTTTGTAGATCTATTTACATCCAATAGTACAATACCTTCAGATGGATCCACTAAAGTCTAGACTTGGTTCGAGTGTATTGAGTCAATTTCTGACTTCATAGCATTTAATCATTTTTCGAAATCGATGTCAGACATCGCCTCGTCAAACATATTGAGATCATCACCATGACTCATATCTCCCATAAAGAATATTTTTTTTACTTCCTCCTAAGCATATCCATGTATCTTTCAGGAGGTCGGGAGATCTTGCTAAATCTATGAGGTGGCAGAGGAACATCAACTACTGGCTCATAGACTATAGATTTCTGAAGATCTATAGCTCTAAACTCTTCAGAGATCTTCTCTTCGAGTTCCACTAGCCTCCCACTGCCGTCATTCTGGATAAACTATTTTTTCAGAAACACGATATTTTGACTCATAATCATATTGTGGTCTTATGAAAAGTAGTAGTATCCCATCAATTCTTTTGGGTATCCTATAAAGCGAGCTATAATAGATCTATCCTCCAACTTTTTCACCATCTGCCTCTTGACATAGGCCGAATGTCCTCAAGTCTTAAGATAACCCAGACTTAACTTCTTACTGAACTATATCTCATATGGTGTGGTAGGAACAGACTTTGATAAAACTCTATTCAATAAGTGAATGGTAATTAACAAGGCATGTCTCCAAAGAAATAAGGATAGATCATTGAAGCTCATCATGGACCTAATTATATCCAATAGGGTCCTATTCCTCCTTTCAGATATCCCATTGAGCTGAGGTATTTCTGAAGGGGTCCACTGAGAGACTATACCATTGTCCATAAGATATCTCAAAAATTTTTGATTAAAATAATCACTTCTTCGATCAGATCGAAGAATCTTAACATGTTTGCCTGTTTGCTTCTCTACTTCATGCCTAAATTCTTTAAACTTTTCAAAGGTCTCAAACTTGTGTTTCATTAGATATACATATCCATACCTAGACAAATCAATGATAAAAGTAATGAAGTAGGTATAACCACCTCTGACTTGTACATCGAATGACCCACACACATCGGTGTGTACCAAGGTAAGTAACTCTGTGGCTCTTTCCCCATGTCCTACAAAGGATAACTTGGCCATCTTTCTTCGAAGACAGGATTCACAAGCTAGATACGACTCTAGGTTAAGAGAGCCAAAGATCTCATCTTTTTCCAGTCTGTTTATCCTATCCTCTCCAATATGGCCTAGTCTATGGTGCCACAAGTACTTCTGGTTAATCACATCTCTGGATCTCTTTTGACCTATGACACTCACTATTTGCTCTCTTTTGAGGTATATATATAAGCACTCGAGTTAGAATCTAATACCCAACTAGAAGTAAAAGAAATCATGAGGTTAGATTCTATTACGAGCATACCTTTTTGATCTTTAGGCTCTCTAGATATTTCGGACAGTTCCTCCTCTAATGGCCTTTAGCATGACAGTAGAAATACTTTTCCTTTGCCTCAGTCGTCTTTGGACCATCCTTCTTTGGCTTGCTCTCTCTCTTCTGTTTCTTTGCGGATTTAACCTTCTTCCTTCCAATAGACTTTTTCTAGAAAGAAGAAGTTCGCTCTACACCAAGAATAGTGCTCCTTGAACTCTTCAAGGTACCTTCCATTGTGACTAATATGTTGACAAGTTTAGAAACAGTGCAGTCAAGTTTGTTCATATGAAAATTCATAATGAATTGACTATATCGATTGGTAAGGGATTGAAGGATCAGATCCATCTACAATTCCTTTTGTATATTCAGTCCGAGCTTTTCAAGCTCCTCAATGTCCTTGATCACTATCATACAGTGCTCATAGACCGACTACCCCTCCTACATCTTCAAGTTAAAGAGTCTCTTGGATACTTTGAAGTGCGCAGTATGGCTCTACTCACCATACAATTCTTGTAGGTGAGTGATCATGGCCCGGACAGTGGACATATGCTCGTGCTGGCTTTGCAACTCATTTGACATAAATGCCAGCATATAATACTTGATCCGACTGTCTTCATCCGTCCACTTCTCAAAAGCAGCTCTCTACTTAGCAGTAGGACGATTTGGCAATATAATGGGATTCTGATAAAAAACATGGCTTAACTTTTCTGAGGTCAGGACAATCCTGAGATTTTTAAGCCAGTCTTTAAAATTATTACCGATCAAATGATTGGTTTCAAAGATGTGAGCTAGAGGGTTTGAGGCTGACATGATGGTTTAACTGCTAGAGTAGAGATTCAAGTTAGGCTTTGGTACTTAATATTTTAATTTACTTCTAGAGATTTAAGATACAAATAATGACTCTCACTAATTTTTCGGATCCCTCCACTCTCTTGGAAGGAAACGAAAACTCTAACGTGATAAAGAATTCCTAGTGGGTGCCGCGGTCCCACTGATGACATACACCTCATCTAACAGTTATTGGTAGCATGCGCACTGATGCGTAGATGACACTTTGCCCAGATGCTTTACTAAACATATTATAGCCACTTGATCTCTAAGTCATGTGGGCTCACCTAACAGTTATTGTCCACATTTCTTAGTTAAGCCCGACCCACCGTTCACAAGCAGGTGCAAGGCCGTCATTGGGTCCCTCACCTAACAGTTATTAGGTCCAACCCCATCCCTATCCTGGAGCAACTCCTTGCTAATAGAGTGGTTGTGTATTTTCGATGCAACTAAACCACTGTGACCAGTCGAGAATAATCAACGTCGGTAACACGCCCGCACATCTACAATGGTGGAAGACCTACGAACTTAATATTTATGAAGAGATTTGGATTTATATCTCATCTAATCAGTCATCATATAACCGATTTAACTAACATGGGCTAAACCAGATTGCTAAGCAACCTAATTCAAGATTCAATCTTCCAAATTGGTCAGATAAGTGGAGATCGATGGGGGTCCCTCCGTTGCCTTCCTAAGACATCAATAAATTAGCCAGGTTGACTAACAGAATGAATTAAATAACCACATCTCATTAACTTGTCTTAGACATCAATAGATCGATTGATCATAATCGATTAGCTCAAGCGAATTGGATTCAAACCAACGAGCCAAATTAGGTTCTTAGGTTAATTGATTCTACATATGAGACTCAAATCGATTTGATCAACAATAATTGTATGATCATTAACTTAATTGATCTAACTAAATTCAACATGATTCAGTTTGATCAATTACTTAATTGAATTAGATCCATATGGTTTAAATCAAAAATCTTAGATGTAATCCTATTATATGACCTAATTTTTAATTTTTTCATGATAAAAATCCTCACGCACAAATATAAATTTTAGATTCTAAAATCATATTTCAGATCTAAATTTATTGCATGAAAGTAAATTTTAGAATATAAAAATAATTTTCAGATTTTAGCATACAAATATATATCATATATGTACATGTAAAATCAGATCTAAACAAAATTTTAGATCTTAGCATGATATCATATATCTTATATACTAATCATGGATCAGATTAAAAGTAAATTTATGATCTAAAAATACAATCATGTATCATATATATGTATCAAAACATAAATCATATAAAAATTTTAAAGTTTTATGTATACATCTATGTATCACATGGACATGGACTAGAACTCTTTCTAAATCAAAATTCTGATCTATGCATGCAATTACATATCATCTATATATTATAATATTAAATCTAAAATTAAATTTTAAATTAGTTGATCTATCTATATATCTCGTGTATCAAAGAAAAAATTAATTTTGAAATCTTTCAAAAAATATGTATGTCAAAATTTAACATATGAAAATCCGTGGCTCTGATACCATTGTTGAACTTTTGGGTTTAGTGCATGCATATATGTTTCAAAATTTTTATTTTCTAAATACTGCAGTGAAGAATAAGATTAAAATATTTTTAATTTAAATTTTACATACATAAAAATATAAAATTATATAGATCTATTTCATATGCTGAAATTGATATATACTGAAATTTAGATTGTGATCAAATCACATACCTGTTTCACAATTTTTTTTTTCAAAACTGGATTTGAAAGAGATGAGGCTTTCTATTAGCCGCACAAGTATCTGACCTCTATGAGTATCTATTCAGGATCAGTCTGGAATAGCCTTCCATAATCTAAATTTTGATTCTTCAAAATTCAGCCTGCTGAATCTGAACAAAATCTGGATCGCGATCAACGTTTGATCTTTCTCTTTGATCTTCTTTTTCTCTTCTTCTCTAAAGTTTTTCTTTGTTATGTGCTACTACTAGATGCTAGAAACCAGTAAGGAAGAGACATCCAAACTCCTCTGGACGTATAACTCCTTGAGACGTGCATCCTAAGGAAGGGGTGTATAAAACACCCAATAGAAGAGAAAGAGAGAGGAAGAGAGGGCATGGGGAGAGCCTTTAGGTGTGAGGGGCTGCTGGTTTTGATGCTCTAGAGATCTTAGGAGAGGTTTCTTTAAATAAACATAAAGATTGAATCCTATTCAATCTCATAATATAAGTCCTACTTGCATTAGGATTCCTATTAACTTAAGTTATCCAACTTACATTAAGAAGCCCATAAAGCGTCAACTTTTTGAGCCCTTACACCCATAATTAGATATCTTCTTTTGTACCCAAGAGACACCTCATATAAAAATCAAAGACCCTCTAATCAATGGACACACCCAAATTGATCAAATCAAAGTGGCGCCCCATAATAACTATCAAGGAGATTCATAAAGGACTTGCACTCTTAATTTATATGATCTATAACCTTAGACATCCAATAATTAGAGTCTCATAAATCTTATTCATGTATATTATTAGCGGATAATTAAGTTAGAATTATCTTATCAAATAAGTAATTTCAATAGAAAGAGAAATTGGGTCCAACCATGTGCTAGCAAGGTTACCATGAACCCAATATGTTTCTCTAAACCCAATTGATACTTCATAAGCTCAATTTCTTATTCCAGACCTAATCTCTTTGTTGTGTGACTCTATAGATTTAATTCTATCTGATAGTGAGATATCCAATGATCCCTATCATTATATCATTGAAACTCTTTTCAATGAGTCGAAACAATTCGACTCTAACTCAACAAGGATTGTCAATTCAGAACAATCCTAGTGAGCTCTCACAATTCATCAGTGACATCTAGCAGTATGTAGTGGCAACCCAGTAAAACTGAAATGAACCTCTAAGTGTAGTTAATATGTATTCAGTCCCTCTATCATGAGTCCCGACTAGATAGCAGGTTATAGATAAATCGTCAAACCTCAACAGCAGTCATATGATAGATTGATTAGCTCAAGTCTAGTTGTAACTTCTATGAAAACTCTTTTTCATCAATCACACTACTGTGGTCATAGACTCTTGGACTTAGCCTCTCAAATCTCATAAGACTACTCATTTCTATCAAGATCGATAAATCCTATCTTGATGCGCACTCCACTCCTACAGTAGACTAACTATCGTCAATATCCACTATAAGCTCATTAAGATCTATGTTTATGTATCAATCAAACTCCAGCAGCCTCACTGCGAGTAGCAGTACTATCTCAAGTCAAAGAACCAATCACACAACTACAGCATCGAGACAATCACTAACGATTGAATAGAAATCTAAGTGATCTCTCATATGGTCATACTTAGTACCAGTTGTTCTCTAACAATCATCTGCACTTATCATCCTATATCTCTATACAGTAGATTAGAGACCCATCTATCTCAAAAGAAGTGATTTGTGCGTCAGTCTATCCGAACCTTTCATCATCCTCATAATGATCCTATGATGGATAGCCTTTAGGAATTAAATACATATCTCTAATTCTCAACACTTTGAGAATATCTATCGAAACTAATTTCATGGATGATTCAAGGACATATTATACTTGAATAAAAAAGAACTTATCCTTTTTATTGATCATATCAATATATTAAGTATAAAATTATACTCTAGATATATTATAATGTGTCAGTCATATTAGCTTCTAGGACATACATCTAACACTATCGACCTTAGTAGATAAGGAGTAATCTTATGAAATTTGAGAAGCTGAGTCATTAAGTTTGTGGCCACAGCAAGATGATTGATGGAAAAGAGTTTCCATCAGTATCACAATTTGGACTTGAACTAATCGAATCTTTCACATGATGGTGTCGAGATTTGACGAGTTTTCATAATCTCAATCTTGTTAGAACCTATGATAGAGGAATTAAATCACGTGGTAACTATACCTAAGAGTTCTAATTATTCTATTCTATTGGATTGCCACCATATGCTGCTAGGTATCACTAGTAGATTATGAGAGCTCATAACATCATTCTGGATCGATGATCTTTGATGGATGAGAGTTGAAAATGTTTCAATCCATTAAAAGATATTTTGATGATACTATGATGGAGATCATGGTATGTCTCACTATCTGACAGAACAGAACCTTTGGGGTCACACATAAAAAAAATTTGATCAGATCAAATGGTTAAATCATGATCAAATTATCAATATGATCGATAATTTGGATCAATTTATTAAAATTATAAATATAAGATCAGCTAACAGTTAGCAAGGAGGACCTAATTATAATTATTGCAATCCAATTGATTAGATCAAGTTGGAGATCAAGTCATAAATAATTAAATCAGATTTAATTACTTTAGACTTGATCTAATTGGACTTTTGGTTTCAAAATTGAATCCTAATTGGATTAGGATTTAGTCTGAAAAAATTAGACTCGAATCGGATTCGAATTGGATTCGAATTGAACCCAGATTGAACCCAAACTGATAAAGATGCAAGAGTCTCAGGTTTACTAAATTTCTCTCTCCTCTCTCATGGCAAAAAGGAGGGGTGCGCATGGGGATGCGCCCCTCTCCTCTTTTGGCGTGTGCAAATGAGAAAGAGAGGGTGCCAAGAGTGGGTGCCCCTCTTCCTTGGTATTCTTTATCTATCATATCTTATCCTTATCCATCAATTTAAGTTTAAATTTGATTTATATTTGAATTTGAACCATAGATGGATAGGATAAAGGGGTTGGGGCATTGGATGAAATAGGGGATTATTTATAAGGCACAGAATATGTGAGAAAAATATTCTACAAAAGTTTTTCATCGGAGAACTTTTGAGTGCTGCCCCCTTTCATCTCTGCTACGACCCTAGTTCCACACGCCCACCCTGGTGCACCATAGAGGGAGAAAGATCAATGAGAGAGAGATCAAAAAGAGAGAGAAAGGAAGGAGGAGTTCTCCATCGCCTTTATTCTTCCTCTGATCCTGTGCGAAAGGAGTTTGCACATAGATTCATCCTTAGATCCTCTTCTACAATGATCGAAGAAGGAGATCAGATCTAAACTAGTGAAGCAGAGATATGACAGAGAGCTAGCATCTCGATGGTCTCTGGTGCTTCCAATCTACTTTACCCCATGTGGATATCCATAGAAGTCGAACGCATATGTGGCTTTAATAGAAACCTATAGACATCCTCAGATCCAGATTTGAAGAAAGAGTTTAGCAATTCAGGTAGGTGATCTGATTACTAGTTAAATTTTATTTTTAAAATCGGATGCATATTTTTCATTTTATTTTCATCATATGAACTAGATCTATAGGTGTAAGATTAGATCATGCATGTATAGATTAAAATAGTTTTAATCTCATCTTCTGCTGTATTTTTGAAATTATTTTGAAAAATTTACATGCATGACACCTCGAAATCCAAAAATGCATCCCATGCCTAGTGGGGCAGTTTAAGGCACTAGGTGAGATTCCTCTATAAATGAAAATCTCTTGCCATTTGAAGTTGAAACCATCTAGTCTTCTCTCCAAGATGCCACCTTTTTGATTGCCTGAGCACCGTCGTCGCTTGATCCCACTAGATGTAGCCTTCTTATGCCTCCACATAGCTAAAGTTCACCTTAAGGGAGCACACTGGAGGGGAGCACGCTGGATGGTGTCTTCATTTGGCATGAGAGGTGTTGGAAACTTTTACGAGTTTGCTCACTGAGTCGCGGTGGCGGTCTCCATGGCTATTCTGAGATGCCACTCTACGGGAGGGTCTTGGATCCTTCAGGGGGTGTTCTGACTCTTTTCGGTGGGTGTAGCCTTCCGACCTTCTTTGGAGATTTATCGTGAAGGCGAACACATCTCCAGGGGCCGTAAGGTTAGCATTGTCGAGCTTCGCAACTTTCATCGCATCAACCCTATGGTGGATCCGGATGGTGGCCGCACTTATAGATCTTCTTCTTTTATTGTAATAGGCTTCATCTAGTTGAAGCTATCTTATAATGAAACTTTTCTTCTTCATAAAATACTCTTTTGTTCTCTTTTTGTGTCCTGTGTAGTCATCCCGATGTTGTGGCAAAAGACTTTTCGAGTCATCATCTAGCATCAATTTGAAGTTATCTCCAACTCCTGCCCAACTTATCTGTGGACAAGAAGTTGTGTGAGGTCCTCGAAGGCCTTCGGCATTGTTTCAATGACTGTGCTTGGTTTGGCCTAATCTTACGATCGGACTTTCCAGTAGAAGGGATGATCTTATTGACGATGAAAGTATAAGAGGTTGGATCGCTTATTGGTAGGGCAGCAAAGTCTTTCGAAGTCTCAGATTTGTGGAGGCCAGGTGCTGTTGAAAGTTATTGATGCATAGACTCCAAGTTTGGTTACTTTCATTAGCTGACTTGGCACTTCCTAGTTTGGAATTCACCTATCATGTTTGGTAGATTTGGATGCTTCAGTTCATTTGGTTGTAGGATCTTTGGGTTAGGAGATGTTGGCTTTGGCACGAGCACTGTAGTGATCAATCACATGCTGTCAACATGATGCCATTTCGTATCGATCTCTTGTCCCAATGACTTGTGAGGGGTACTCGACTTCAACCCATTTATTAATATGATCGATCGCCATGATTGAGATTTTCTCTTGTCTTGATGTCATCGAGGATGCCCGCAGTGGTAGAACGGAATCTCTTGCATCCTTTAGCATCGAATACCGATGGTCTCAAAGCTTGTTGTTTGATCCACCACACTTTCTTAGCCCCTGCCATCAGTAGGTACCAAGGTTGAATCTACAGCACCAGCCATCGAGTTGTCGGCGAGGTTGTCCTCCATGTCGGTGGTCTCCAATGTGAATTCTTTATGGGGCTCCCATTTTGATAAGGTGCCCCCATCAAATAAGGTCTCCGATCCTATCCTTTGGCTAATGGCATTCCTCAATGTTGTAGTTGTGGTTAGGATGGGTGTGGCAGTATTCTCGATCTCTTCGGCTTCTAGGTGGTCTCATCTTTGGAGACTGATGGATGAAGTTTTGCCTTCAATCTCTATGAGAATCTGAGCGTATGAAACAAAGAGAGAGATGTAGTCATTGGAACGATATAGAGGATTCTTCCCCCTCTATTTTTGAGGGCGATTTTCTCCTCCTTCTTTTGAGGCTTTGCGATCGTCGTCGTAGGACCGTTTCTATCGCTGTTCTTTCTCCCTCTCCTCGATGATGGATCTTACCTTCCTTGATTTGAGCATATTTTTTGGCTTAGTCTAAAAGGTCTGCGTAATCCTTTAAGGAGTCCTTATCGAGGGAGAAAATCATTCACATATCCTTAAGTCCTCATTTCATCATTGAGATGGCGGCGGACTTGATGAAGTTTTGGACTTAAAGTGCGGCCGCATTAAAATGCACCATGTAGTCTCTTGACAACTCACCTTCTCTTTGCTCAATAGAAAAGAGGCTATCACTGTTCTATGGCTGCGGCCTCCGACTGCCAAAGTGGTCAACGAACAACTTTTCTATTTGCTCGAAGGAGTAAGTAGATCCTTGCAGAATGCTTGAAAACTAGACTCTCATGCTTCTCTTATGAGTCATCGAGAAAGCTTGGTAGAGGAGGATATCGGATGCCCCCTACAGCATCATGAGGGCTCTGTAATCCTCCAGGTGGTTGAGCAGATTGGTCGCACCGTCATATGGCCAAACTTGTGGCATCTTGAACCAATGTGGAACTGGTTTGCTCAGGATCTTGGAGAGAATGGCGATTGAGTTTTGAAGCTAAGGCTATCATTCTATTGACGGCTAGTTCCCTATAGTTTGCTGATTTCGACATTCCAGTTCTCGAATCTTTCTCTCGAGTTCATCTTCTTACGGGGAGTGGTGATGGCATAGACTCGAGGTGGAGTCCTCCTTAGAGGGCTTTGATGACTGTTGCCATCAATTGGCTTTTCTCAAGTTGAGGGTGTTGAGGTGAGCGATGTGGAGCTGGTTCTGCCGATCGTGACTATCGATGAGAGCCTTTAACCACATCCAAATTTTGGCACCCTCATTCTGATTTGTCTATACAGGGCCAGTGACTATACTGAGATAGAGCGGTCGGTGGAGCTTGGTCCTTATCACGCTATGTCATAGCTGTTGTGTAGTAGCTGTGAGTGTTTGGACTTGCTTTGTCAGTGCGTTGGTGAGATCTGGTCGAGGAGACTGGTCTTCGGCGTCTCGCATGTCAAGTACATTGTGTAGGAAAGATTGCCGGTAGGACTTCATTTGCATCATCTTCTTCGGGAAAATAGGATTATGCCCTCCTTCTAGCGCCAATCTCTTGCTGCTTCTCTCCGACTAGGTCGAAGTGGCAAAAGTGGCTGGAGTAACTTAGCTGGATGACTCGAATTGAGGGCCGCACGTCGCTGGAGCAGGTAGGAGCTAGTCAGACTCGAGCACCTGCAAAGAAAGTCCGATCGATGGAGAACAAGGGGGTTCTCCAATAGAGACCTTCCGATGATTAAGTCAGTGGCAGTCAGATAGAAAGAACAGTAAAAGAAGAATATGGGAAGGAGAGTCTCCAGTTGAGAGAGAGGGAGAATCCCTATGTTTTTTCCTTTGTCTCCTCTTTTGCAAGGGAGAGCCTGCCAAGCCGTTAGCGTCTGTTGGTGTTGGGGTCATGGCTGTCAGAGCCATAATGGTGGATGCCGCTAGAGTTAGAATAGTGACTGTCAGAGTCAGGAGAGTGGGTGTCAGTAAACTGCTGTGGGATCTGCCACCCACGTCTGGAAGGATCATGGGTATGCGTAGTAGAATATCGACCCAACGAGATTCGTTCGTCAGGTGCTCCTGAGAGTGTCCGATCTGAGAATGATTTATAGGGAGCCAAGATGGAAGGGGTATGGCATCGATGTAAATCCGATGATGTACATCACCACATTATCGATCTCATATTGTGATCGATTAGGTGCCGGTATCTGTGACATTATTTTAGGTCATGTGAGGTTGCCTAGATCACGTATTTTGGATCATCAGATATCATGTATCTGTCGTATCTTCAAAAGTTAGACACATCGATTTGGGACTAAATATGGTATAACAATAATTAAACTTAATAGTTAGTTGTTTTGTTCGGTACATCGAGGGATGATGACGAACAGGTAGGCGACGGTAGTTGGCGGATGCAGACGCCAGGCCGCAGGGGATCGCGGTTGTATCCTTCGCACAGAGGAAGGATTCAATCCTCAAGCCATACGAACTCGGCATTCATCCGCCTGCACGAATTTGAAGTTAAGCAGTGGATGATCCAACGGTAGATTCGCGCGAAGGATACAACTACCACCCGGCCGCAGGTTCGGTAACGCAAGGCCGCGGAGACCACGGGTCATCCGTCACGTGCGCCTCACCTCCTCAGGTCCCCCTTGGGCCCCGTTCCCCCTGCTCTCCATTACGACCCAAATCATCGCGTAGCTGAGAGATGGGCGGCAAAACTCCCGGGTTCCGGAATTCTTTTCTTGTTTTAGCCCTAATTTTCTTCTTTCTGCAGCTCAGATCTGTAAATCGGTGACGTTCTGGCAGGATCATTCCCTGGATTTCTGGAGGCAAGCTTGGAAAAATTTCCCCGATCTATTTATTTTTCCCCGAATTTTTAGCTATTTTGTTCCGAAAATTTTCCATGATTTCTTGAATACATTCGTTTTAGTCTTTGGCGTTCTTGATATCCTCTTCTTGGATCCGTCTTTTAAATTCCAATGGTAGATGGAGTTATGACATGCATGGGCTTAGAAAAAAATCAACAGTCTAATGCTTGGACCATGCCACCGGATCAAGATCTCGAGGCCAAGAGGCTGACCTCCTGCATCTGGATTTGTGGAGATTTGTGGCATTAATGGTTGGAGTGTAGCCTCCTAGTCTTGGTTGTGTTGTTGAAAATTTACTATTTCTTTTTTTTTTTTTCTGACGCATTTTTGAACAGACTATTTACTGCGACAAATGTTGAAGTTATACATGTATTAGCTTGTTAGTGATTTAAGTATGAAAATTATATCATGGATGTAAATCATCAAGGTCAATAGCAGAGTGAAGATTCAACTGCACAGTGCACAAATGAAATAAAGAAAATTTAAGATTAAAATATTGACTTTAGGCAAGTTCATATAAATGATAGGGTATCAATTTTGATTGGCCTAAAGGCAATATGGTTTTTGCCAAAAGGTGTCTTGATATTGTTAAAAACATCTGAAAGATAAATGTCCTCAAAGATGTTGTCTAGTATGTCTTTTTATCATGGTAGGGCTTCCCTATTGGTCTTAAGAACACATTTTATCAAGCTTTTTGTCATGAACATTTTGCTAATATAGGAGGAGGTGCCATTGTATATCTAGTTGAAGATGATCTAGTGTTAACTGATGAGGTACAGTTTATAATTACAAAGTAAAATTAAGGAGAACATTTTGAAAGAGAGGGATCTAAAATGTGGTGGAAGTATTAAAACTCAAGCACATTGTTGATAATGCAATTCTAGTGGCCAGATAAATGGGCGGAAGAGACCATAATCTGTTAGCTTTTGCTTTCTTGAAATATTTTCTAGAAAAAATACATATTCAGAGAGAGAAGGTAAATGAAGCCAGAGATGCTGTCATGTAACTGTGATATCATTAAGACCGAAAACATTTTATCATACAACTATGAGGCTCTTAATGTTTCATGAATCATAACTTCTGGAAATAAAGGTCTGGCCATATGTGATATTACATGAGGATAAGGGCCTAGCACATTTTGCAGCCAGAGGTGCATGTGAGTTGCAATTGTAGCGATTATAAATTATGATAAACCAGCTGAGTTCTTGTAGGCATAGTGAGTGAAAACATGTATACACCTCAATAACATGGATGAAGATTAAGATGTAGGATTTGTAACTAGCTGGTACAGCCAAAGGATGTGGTACTTGATAGTTAAAAACGCGTAATTGTTACATGGCCCAAGATGTATTAGATACGTGCATGACATGCACATGCACACATGCACACGCAACGGGCAGAAGTTATGTTAAAAGGCCATGGTCTCGGAAGAAATGCAGCATTACGAGCCATTTGTAGAAGTGGTATACTATTAAGTTTAGTGCATGATGTAACACCTATGCCATATAATGGGTGTCGACCTCCTAAAAAAAGATGTTTTCCACAAAATGATGACAAAACGTATAACTTGTACAAATCTTTCCATTTTCGATCCGATACATTCATTCGTAGAGCTATTTACTCAATTGCAGACATTTCTGCAACACCTCTAATAAAGGAACAAATAGTCAATTTTGAAAGAACTTATTATCAGCCTCTTTTAGATATGAATCTATCTGATTCAAAAGGGAAGAACTTGTAGACACACACACACACACACAGAGGGTGGGGGGGGGGGCACATGATGTTAGAGATGTTCTTTGACATGTCATATGCATTCTATACTTTCTATACTTTGGAGTTGCTGAGTTCGATAACTTCTCACTTGGATACAACTTTTTAAGATGATGATAATATAGAACAGTGATATGATTTTTCGTTCGTGGTTATGTCCTAAAATTCTACACAGCAATAATAGCATCATTTTGGACAGATTAAAATACCATATTAAATGTCATTTTATCTATATTGGACAGATCAAGATACCTTCTTAATTATCCTTTTGTATTTTTCAGGTCAAAATCCAGTGAAACTTCAATCTATATTTCAACTAGTCGATATGGAGATAGTAAATGTTTCCTGTAAGGCTAATAAGGTCAATCACTGAGATGGAGTCCACCAGTATGGAACTTTACTGCTCCATCTCGTTTTGACCTGTTTGCTCAGGCAAAAACCTTTAATCATCAAGAAACCTTGCTGGGGGGAAGATGCCCAAAAGAACTTTAGTTGCTTCTTCCCCACGACATATTTCTCCTAAGACTTTCAAACACATATCACCTCCAAAATGTCTAAGCCTGAGAAGAGGACCTACAAGGGAGATAGCGTTCTTCTTACTGAAAGTTGCTGCTCTAGAGGCTGTACGGAGACTCTCCAGAGCAAGGTGTCCATTTGTATGGCGGGCTGTTCAGGCTTTTCAATGTCTTTGCTATCCACCATTCAAATGGATACAAAGATGGACACCCCTTAGGATATTCGTCAAAGGTGCACAGGTTTGTTTGGCTGTGATAACTTTAAAATTGCTTAATTGAGTTAACCTATTCGTTGTTCTCTGTTTGGATATGCTTAAATGGTTAATGTTGTCTGTAATCCCTGACTAGAGACTTGGCAGTGAAAATTATGGTGAGAATAATTTTGCTAACTGCTTTATTTTGATGTTATGTGGACATGGCAAGAGGTGGTCCAGAATTTGGACATGTTCTTGATGCATCTTCATACCCCCTCCCCACAGGGCTCTCCCTCCCTCCCCCTTTCATGCACATACCTGGGTGGTTGGGCTTGGTTATGGGGCAATCTGAGTATAACTTAACCAAGGAAGTATCCAATCCTAAGCTAACTTAACTTGGTCATAGACATTGCTTGCCCCAACCAGTCGAAGTCAGCTTTATAAATCTTTCCTGACCAACTATATCCAGTGCCTTTGCTGGTTTTTTCTAATCTTATCTGGTAGTTTGGCCTCTTTTATATAGTATCTTGAAATTTTAGGTTTATAGGATGTAGAGATGTGGCATCCTTTCTCGAAGTATATATTGACTTCTATTTAGTAGACTTTTACTTTTTTGAACAATAGAAATGGACTTTCTTGTTCATAAGGATCTCCAAAATTACTGACTAGCATTTTGTGTTGTATTTTCTAACCTCTAATACTGATAGATTTATCAACAGATGTTTCACACATATATTTGTTCTAATGAGAAAGATGCATATTGGTGTCTGCCTTCAAATCTTGGCTCTGCTAATTTTTCCTCTTTTTGATACGGATGTCATTCATACTGACAGAATGTTTCAAGACCATTACTGTTTCTGTCGATCACAACAGCTTTTTCTGATCATTTTGAAAATTGTAAGAAGACATCTGACAGTGTGGATGATGCTGAAGCACATTGTGAATCACCTAGTAGGCCATCAACTTCTGATATCAGGTAGGTGAAAGAATATAAAGAGGCATTTTCATATTTGTACCTGCTGTTCTAATTACTTTGATATTGAGTATTATATTCTTGGCTGTGACAATGTGCTCTGGATATCGGTGCTGTAATCCCTGAACACTGATGTAGCGAGATATTTTAGTAGGTGACTATAAATAATTGGAAAAATAAAATTAAGAAGCAGGCCAAGATGCAAGTCTTTGCCACTGAAAATAAATAACACAAGAATGACATAGGTTGTCGTGTTAGGACTTTGGACTAAAACAAAAGTTACTGCCGCATTAATATTAATATGACTTTAGATGCTAGTATAAAATCTTCAGAAAGTTCTGAAATGTGGAAAAAAAAGACAACCGCAGCATAAATTGCATTCCACAGATTTGATTGCACAAGTTTCCACTTGAATCAGACTAGCCAGAACAGCTATTTCAGACAACAGTTTTCAAGTCTGTATAATTTTGATTAGAACTTTAGTCAAAAGCTCATTGATTGTTTATAGAAACCTCAAAATGAGAATGATGAGTACTAGCCATCTGTGTAAGGATATTAGTGGCCAATCATCTGCAGAAAGATAATGCTGTTCATGTTGGAGAGTAGTAGAAGAGCTAATGCAATATTCATGAAATAACACCATCCCTGAGACCTGCTGTTTCTTCTATATCTTATAAGGCGTCTATCGAGGTTCATCATTTCAATGGATCTCCTAGAGGCAGTTTGTTTGTTATAGATAGGTTGATTTTGTTGTGCCAATCGCTCCATACCTGTTTATGCTTGAAAGTGATGGATGATAAGTCAGTTCCACTAGTATAGAAGAAACTAATGAAGTGATGTCTAAGGAATGTCTGAAACTTTCATGACAAACAATCTAATGCTTTAATAGTTTGTACCTTGAAATACAGAAACACATGAACACTGTTTTTCCTCGAAAGATTATTTCACCGACAGCCTCTGATGCATTCTGATGCTTAATTGATAAAATTTGCTTTTCAGGAACTTTGTTGAATCCCCTAAGGATACATTGTCTGAACCTTGGTTGGTTCAACTTTCTAGAGAACTGGAAAAACAGGGAATTACTTTGCCTGAAAGGTCATCTTCTCATCCATGTTTCTGTCTGCTAAGATCTTGTATTTTTTATGTTTAAAATATGTAGTAGAATCTCTGCTTAGAAAGTTAAAGGTTATTGATCCTTTGCTTATATTTTGTATGCCGTTGTAATTTAAGTTGTTCTCTACGTATTTAAGAATTGGGAAGAATTTATTCATTATAGAAAAGGATAAAGAAATGAGGTGGTTGTATGTAGCTTGTCTCCCCTGTTCAAGTAATAGATTATTTGGTAATATATTTTACTTATGAAAGGAATTTATCCATGGATGGCTTTAATCTAGTTTAGACATATTTACATGCATATATGCATACATAGTATGTGCATACATGCTTATGCAATTACATGCATACATATAGTTTGAGAAAAGTTAAACGAATGTGGCACTGGGATAGAAATAAACATACATGATATGTACGTCTGACGACGTATTTATTTCTATATATGCACAAACACATATATGGGCATGGACATAGGTCATTATGTATTCATGAATATGTACATATTAGCTAGCTTGAGCAGGCCAATCACAGCTTGTTATTAAAAAGCTACCTAGATGTTAGAATCAAGGTGAAGACTTTGGCTGTTTGCTCTGATATTTTTCAGTAGCACCAGACTTCCAAATGGTAACATATTACAGAACCTTATTTAATAATCATGGGATAAATTTGCTAAGTTATGACCATGGGTTAGGGATCTTGCACATTGGATCTGCTATAGATCTTTTCAGATTGAGACCTAATTTACCTTGACGTATCATATATAAAGTAATTCTTGTGAAATCTACTTTATTTCCTTTTCAGAAGATGCTTGTTGGAGTAGTGCCAAGAAGTAAATTTCATGTGCTGAATCTCTTGATACAGCAGAAAAACAACCAGCAGGCTGAAGATAAAAAATAACTAATAGTTTATGCCCACACTTAGTCACATCTTACAGACAATTTACAAGAAATGCTTAGGCTTTTTCTGTTTAGCTATTTGGCATAAATATATCTTCTGCTTAATGCATATCAAATAAAATCATATAATGCAATCTTTTTTTGTCTATTAATCTTGAAAGCTTGCGTATTAATTTGAGGTTGGAGCACAACATTGTAATCATTAGCAGAATGTAAATATGACTGAAGTTTACAAGTAATTCAAGTTTCTGGATGCCTTTGTCAAGTTTGAACTATGAGCAGTGCAAAAAATTCTTTTCCCGTCCTTGTGGAGTTGGAGCTATTGTATTTTTTGAAATTTTAAGTGAAATTGGTTCTATTTCCTCTATCATTTGGGATCTTGTATTGTCAAGAGCCTTAGGAGAATTTATGGAGTTTTTATATGTGAAATTCATGATTTTCAAACAATCCTTCGAGTGTCAATATAGCTAATGATCTCATTTCTTGGTCTATGCCTCTGTATAGGCATGGCCAACACACTTTGTCTAGAAATAGAGACCCATCTGTCCCCAAGCCTCCCACCCTCTTTCTCTTTTACATACCCTGTAACCCATCTACAGCATCTCCAAACTTTTTACTGTATCATAAATGTGTCCAAAAGCAGCCTGTCGGAATTTTTTTGGCTGACATCGACAAGACAATGTCTAGCCACATTTATACCTTTGATTCGTAATTATATATATTACAGGTATTATGATACAAATTATCATATTTGGTTATAAGTTTCACCTAAGTAGCATAGACACACACAAATGCATATATTTATCTGAACTAAAATATGGTTATTTGACCAATTTAAATGCATCCGTGATATATGAGACAATATTATGTGTGGGTTTTAGAGGCTCGGTAGTTTACACATTTTATGCTATAACCAACAAAATTATCATACATATTGCCTTTGCATCTATATAAACATCTCCACTATTTTAGTAAAATTATATTGAGTTCACAACTCTTCCTGTATGATATTGGAATTCTTTACAAGTACATGCAATTTAAATTGGTTATCATGGTGTCCACAGCATGTATAGATGCATTTTCATATAGCATGTTGATCTGTTTAGTGTTTACATTCGTGTGTGTGTGTGCGTGCGCGTGTGTACAAATATTTGCATGTATACATATTCTGAGTGAATATTCGCATCCTTGTATCTTTTAAATTTAATGCCTATCTAGAGGAAATAAGTGATATAATAATTTTATACAGGATCGATGAGGATGAGCTTCACAGATTCTATACTGCATCAAATGGTGACATTTCATGCTTACTTTCATCTCTCAAGAGGACCATTCGTTGGAGGGAAACTTACAATGTACTCTCATCCCAAGAACTAGAAATGTGGTCGCATTTGGTTTTTTGGCATGGATTTGATGTGATGCTTCGACCTTGCCTTGTCATTCGCCTGGGACTTGCATGCTCTACTTTAATGCCTCAGAATAGGCCATGCTTTGTTCAAGCTGTTGGTATGGCTTTTTCTTTGCATTAGCTACTTTTAACTTATCTATAGTCATACTGGCAACCATAACTTTTTACGAGCTGTATCCATTTATCAATTCATAGATAGCATTGAATCTGGGTAAGCATGTCATGGGAAAAAGCTGAAGAAGCAAGCCAACTGTAACAGTTGGAAGGAGAACTGGTTATGGTTGTGGTCATGGATTTATAATTACCTCAGATATATTACTTGGTCTACCATTTGCTAATGTTCTTGTGATAGTTTCTTGCTAGCTTGTGCATTTAGTGTTGTGTAACTGCTGATGCCAATTGTGTATATAGTAAATTATATGTTATTTTATCATAATTATTGTACAAGCTTTGTATCCCATCCTTCAGAACATTCTGTACTTCTTTTTGTGTACTGCAGGACTCCATAGAACAAACTACAAGCTTTTTGTCATTTTAGGGTTTTATTAGCTGCTGCATAATTGCACTTGCATGTGTGATTGACAATAGCTGTTTCATGTTCATTTTACATCAAAAATTCACACATTATATCAGGTGACACTGTCCACCTTTTGCCAATTTCGTGAAAACATAAGCTTTCAAATCCCTTTAAATCTGATTCTAGACAGATTGAAAAGGCTTCTTTATCATGACCCACGGCAAAAACATGAGCATTTTTGCAGCTGTTTTTCAAGTCTTTCTATTTATCAGGAGGATCTGTGGAACTATGTTTGTGGTGCATTTCTGTTGTTGCTGCAGTTTCTCAAGTAGAACAAGGAGTGCTGCATTTGGTTAATGAAGAAAATCCACGGATTACAGTTTTAGTGGATTGTGAAGGGTTATCTCCACTCAAATTTCCAATGCAAATGATGAGATCTTGTTCCACTCTTGTACAAGATCACTATCCAGATCGCCTTGGGACTTTATTTGTTATACGTCTTCCTTCGGTTGTTCGAGTTATTGCACAGACGTTTTTTCAAGTAAGATGCTTGGTTTGATAATAAAATCTGTGTTGTTATATTCAAATATGTGCTTCATGTTGTAGATTTTTGAGGACTATATTGAACATGTGGAACCAGTTGTCTTTATATTTAAATTTGTGCAATATCATCTTCCTATGCAGCAGAATATGATTTTTGGCCATGCAGATATTTATTTCATTTGTAGCAGGGTATGCCTAGTTGTGCATGGTATTGACTTGGTTACTTGTCACTAGTTTGCTCTCTAGTGTGGTTAAGCACAAGGTCACAAAATAATTAGGTCCGCATGTCTCCCAGATTTGGCCTTCTAAAAGAATCACCACCATGGCCTATCTTTTCACCGCACTTTAGATTTCTCTTTGTAGTTGGCAAATATTGTTATGCACTGATAATTTTCTTCTATGAAGAACTCAGGTCCATATCTATGCGGCTGGTAGTATCTCTGATAACTGTTGCTTGCTTGTGAGACCATGCATTGTTATATCATTCTGAAAAATGTTGCCTACACTAGTAAGTTATGGAGAAGTCACTGCTTCCAGTATAACTTCATCCAAGGGACATTAAATTTACAGTCCTGAGCAGGTAGCTGTGATGACAAAACTTATCTATGGATTGGATATTGTATTTTTCTCACTATGATAGCTTAGCATGATTGCATCTCAGATCGGCATTGAGTTCACTATGTATGCATTACTTTTGCATTATCTAGAGAAGCTGTTGTTTCTTGAATAAATTATCTTTCTTGCATATATTCCATCATAAAGTAGCCACATGTCTCAATTGCTGTGATAGGAAAACAACCATATGAAGGGCTAGAAGTATGTGGTGCAATGGAAATCCTAGTAAACACATTATTGCATTGTTAGTTCATTATATCTTATTAACCATCATGAGCCATGATCTAATGAGATTTCCCTTGGTAACTAATCTTAATTATAGAAAAACAGAAAGAAGGTAAAGGGCTAGGATGAAGGCATTGAGATAAACAGTATAAATCAATAGATCTAACTTGGTTAAAATGACAAACTAACTTTAAGTTCAGAGGTCCAATGAGAGTGCAGCATATCGATTTCTCACATTTAGAGATCACGACTTGAAAGAGAAAAATTTTGGCCTGAGATTGTTGGTGTTGGTCCTCCTTTAGAAGGTAGAATCACTTAACAAGATTATCTTGTGAGTCTTGTGAGGTAGTTGAAGAGAGGAATATTCAATTTCTTGTGCATCCTATGTGGGCCAGGGGATCGATTTTTTCTATAACACAGCTGATTTGATGTACATCTTTCTTCTCCTAGTGCCACTTTCTGTATTTTACCTTCATAACTTCAATATAGACTTTTATGGCCTGTTTGGATGCCAGGGCATTGTATTTGCCTGCTGTATCACCTGCAGGGTAGGGATAGCTAAAGAGAGAATGGAGGTTGGTCATATTGGTCAGGTAGAGGTTGAGAACTACAATACTGAGATTTCTTGGATAGAAAAATAAGCTTTTCATGAGATGCCATCCTTGAAAAAATTGGGATTCTTTCTGATTTTGAGCCTCCTCCCAATCCTGATCCTTTTCTGCCTTTTCACTTGGGGATCACTGAGTCTCTCCTCAATCCTTTTCTTTTTTCTGCCTCTTCACTTGAGGGGACCCCATATACCTAAAAGATACCTTTTGGTGCGACAACTATGTTTTCATGCAAGCATGCCCAGGAAGGGAGGGAGGGAGGCATGATCATCCAAATAGCCAAGAACAGGAGGTTTTGGTAGATGATAGATAAAAAGAGTTGATTCAGATATCAGCAAATGTACACAGCTCAAAGCTTCTTTCCTTAAATTGGGTTTTGGCCCTCTCTTTAAGATTGCACTAGTTAGGCTTAGAGTGGTTCGAGTAGTCTTATTGGAGTAGATTGTCTTAGGGTGAATTGTCTATCCATTTCTAGAGTTGATTTAGTTTCTCATGCATTTGTTTTTGTTAGTTTTGTTCTTGTAGCTTTTTGCAAACTTGGAGCTTCTTTTTGCCAAACTATAGTTATGGCCAAAGCAGCGAGGGACAGTTTGCATGTAAAATTTGGCCCTTGCCTTATGTCAAGCATGCTTTGAAATGCACCCAACAAGCCCATTCTTATTTGTTTTCCAAGTTGCTGTCTATTACTATATTTAAATTAGAAATACTTAATGAGATGAGATTTTCTGTTATATTGTTTTATGTTTTTAGATAGAAGATTGAATATTTTGATTGTTCTATAACTTGTTCTAATCGACAATTGATCTGAGAAGTTTCATAAGAATGTCGCCATCACTCAAATGATAGAGTTGTGATTTCACGCTAATTAATAGGTAATCTTGCAACAAAGAGGGTATCAGAGCCAATTTATTTGTGATGGTGGTTTTATATGGTATCAAAGCTAAGGTTTTATATTGATAGCCCGTGTATTTGTGGCTCTATATAGTATCAGAGCTAGATTTTAAGATTGGTGGCGCTGTGTATTTGTGGCTCTACTTGGTGTTAGAGCTATAGGCTTGGAGTGTGGTTGAGTAGTTTGCAGCTTCGATCAGATTTATTTGGAGCACTTTTTTTTTGAAGCGGCAACTTGATTGTTGGTGGTTCCCATATTCGTAGCTCGGTGTGGTTGAAGAGCTTTCAGTAATTTATTTTACGATGGTGTAAGCATGTGAATTTTTATTTGATAATTCAAGAGGTGAATCATCATAGTCGATGTTAGTATCTTTTTTGTCAGTGGGTTCATACATACGATACCTGACCTTACGAATATCAATATGGCTGCTTTTACTACTGTCATTTCTCTTCGCAAGTTGAATAACACTTGTTATCCATATTAGATGTCTCTTGTTAGGTCTTATTTGAAAGACTAAGATTTATGGAATATTTTGGATGAGTCAGAGATGATGCCAACAGATGAGATTGCGAAAAGAAAGTGGAATTTGACATTTAGGAAGATAATGTGGATTATTCAAAATTCAGTTGATAAAGAAAATTATCTCCATATTCAGGATGTAAAGGAGCTAAAGAAAGCATGAGATATTC
Organism: Elaeis guineensis; assembly: GCF_000442705.2. Taxonomy (NCBI): domain Eukaryota; kingdom Viridiplantae; phylum Streptophyta; class Magnoliopsida; order Arecales; family Arecaceae; genus Elaeis; species Elaeis guineensis. The sequence continues at coordinate 73,380,271 of NC_026002.2, read as the reverse complement.
TTGCATCTCTCCACTTAAATTCATACAATCTGAGACATCCCAAATGAAAATTATCTGAAGAGTGGATTCTGGTTCCAGGTTTCCTCAAAGATCTAAAAGAGGAATAAAATTAGTTTAAAGATGAAAATCTGAGACAAGGGGAAGTTTGAACAATTAGAGATTGGATCTATGTCTAGAGACTTAGAGCATGGTAAGATTGATCAGCTTAAGGATCAATTAAGTTTAGAAGAGAATTTGGAGCAAGAGAAGCTTGATCAGATGGTTATCATATCAAGTTCAAAAGAGATCGTGATTGAAGAATCCATTGATTTTAAAATTGCTTAGGAAGAGTCAGATGATGCTACAGTTGATATGGTTGTGGAAATTCTTATTGAGGAATCAAATCATGCAAAAGAGTCTTGTATTGAAGATTTGGATATTTCATTTGGAGATTTAGTCAACCATAAGAATGAAGAGCAGACTACATTCGAAGTAGTTTTGGAAATCAAGCAACATGAAGATATGCTTAGTGGAGATGACTCTTGTGTTGCCTTAGTGGTCAATAAGATTTTTGGTACATCGGTTAATTTTGAAGCTGTTGTGAAGTTCGAGTTGTTTGACGACTCTATGCATGAAGGTTTGATCCCATATGTAAGCCAATTATGTGCAGATATTTTTTGAAGCTCTTCAAGTGGAGGCATGTGGATTTGACTAATTTTTTTTGGTTTTACTTGTGTGCAAGTAATGACCGATGCTCATAGTTATTAGAATTGATGATTTGATACCCGTTGGAATAAATTGGATGCTCAAAGGAATCTTGACATCATTATCGTGGAGTCATTGCCAAGAGAAAGTGTTGGTGGACATTATTGATTTTAATATATCTATCAAAGAGGATGAGCCAGTAAAGGAATTAATTTACGAGCCAATAAAGGAGTTTTGTTATTCAGTTATTGATTCGACAAGTTGTTATATATTGATGTTACTGTGGCGATGATGGTGATGTATACTATAGCATTTTATAACATTAACAAAATTAGTATTGTCGGCATGGACTTTGCAACGAGGGGTAGTGTTGAGATTTATTACCAAGTCCCTATCCAATTTGGATTCTGTTTTTAGTTGGTTATTAGTTTTCATGACTTTATGACTTTATTCCTGGTATTATTTTATTTAATTATTTCCTTGTAAAGATTGTTAGAGTTTGTGTTCTAGTAGATTTTTGGTTTTTGAATTAAGAGTCAAACTTCCACCCACGTGGTGCTTTATTTAAAGGGGCGTTAGCGTCTCCTTTAGGGTGTAGAACTGTGTGCAAGATGGTGGAAGATTGTGGTGGGAAGAGAGATAGAAAGTACTCTTATGTTATGACAGTCTCGTGATTGTCAATAATCTAACAGAATAGGAACTGCATATTGTCCTCTGTTAGAAGTTTTATAATTTTACTTATTGCAATGTAATTACTAGATTGGCGTGTCTTGCGAACAAGTTAGTTAAGTGTTCTGCTGAGTGTAATACTACCGCATATTTAGCCTATCTAAGGTTAGCTAGGTGTTTGTGTAATTTTGAGTTTATGATCATGTATCGAGATATGCATGCAGCTCGCTCTACTGGACTTGCTAAATTGGATTTACAATGCCTTGATATATTAGGTTCTGAAGCCCACAACTCGGCAAAAATTACGTGTTGAGGGAGAAACATACCTGAAAGTTCTTTCTGAATTCCTTCAGAGTGTGCCGGCATTTGTAGGTGGCAACTGCACCTGTTCACATTGCAGGAGACTTGTTGCTGGCAACTCACTAGGCCGAATGGAAGATATGAGCAGAAGCCGGCATCACAGAAATGTTTCAGATGATGATGCAGCTGTCAATGGTTACCCAACCACTGATCTTCCAATGAATGACAACTGCGACCATGTACTGAGGGCTGTAATAGTAGTTTTCCTCATGCTGTTGATTGTCATTTCAATTTTTGCAGGGATGAATGATTCTGAATATCTTTCATCGTAACAATCCTAAGGTGCTACATTTGCTCAATTTCTTTGTTTGAATATTCTGTCATTAGCTAACAATATCCCTCTTAAGTATGTTTATTTGAAATAATGTATATATTACAGAGCTATATATGATTAGTATGTTTCTCTCGGTTGTCTAGAAATTGTCTTACATATTTGGCCATACATTTAACAGTGGCATTTATGTGTTTCTTCCTTGAACGATTTACGACATGTCATTATAAATTTGTTGAGTTCTGAAGTGCTAGATTTTGGACTTCTACATCAGATCTGAATTTGTCGAACTGCTGCCAGAACAGGCCACATGTAGGCTAGGGTGATTGGCATGAAAAGAAAGGTGGGCTGCGGATATAAAGCATCCATTTTACCAAAAAAAAAGAAAAACGGGTGGGCTATGCGGTAGCCTGCCTCTACATGCAGCAACTTCGGTTATGATCATTTGAATTGGCGTGAAATGCATCCGTCAAGTTCCGGTTTTCGGTCTTCCTAAAATTATGTTGACATGGTTAGTCTCAAATCACCGTCTCTTCTTTCATTTTTCTTGTTCTTTTATTTTTCTTGTTTTTTCAGAAATGAGGTCTAGTTAATTATCACAAAAAATAAGGTCTAGTTTTGTTGGAATCGAACAGTATTGGAATTAGATTCAGAAGCCAGAAAGGTTGACCTAGAGATCTAAATTTCAGGGCTAGGTTGGGTCAAAATTTGTTTGTCCAGATGGGAGCTGAAGTATCATAGTCCAGCAGATACCATTTCCGCTTTAGGATTCTCTGTTTCATTGTTTCTTCTTCCTTCTTCTTTATACCATTTATTTTTGCATGTTCTTTGAACAGTGTCCGGGAGAAAGGAAATCTGTATTCAATTTAAATTCCATCAAAGTCAAGAATGCAACGAAACCTGCAGTTATCGATTATTCCTTGTTGACGTACTGTTTATTTATGAATTTAATTACATTTTTGATTTCGTCTGTTGGAACTATGTGGATTATTTATAATTAAAAAAGGTTTACTATTGATTTACTTTGAGATTTTTGCAGTTTTTATAGTTTTATTGTTTTGAACAATTCATACTTGTTTGGTAATCTTAAACTCCTCTTACATGATTTGGAAGAGTGATCAAAAATTTTTCCAATTTTTTATCACATCATTTTTTGAAAAAATCAAATTTCAGAAAGAATCTTTACAAATCCAATTAAGGTTTACTATTGATTTACTTTGAGATTTTTGCAGTTTTTATAGTTTTATTGTTTTGAACAATTCATACTTGTTTGGTAATCTTAAACTCCTCTTACATGATTTTGAAGGGTGATCCAAAATTTTTCCTTTTTTTTTTATCGCATCATTTTTAAAAAAAAAAAATCAAATTTCAGAAAGAATCTGGACAAATCCGATTTGGGAATCTAATGATAACGAGTCCTAGGCGGGGCGGGTGTAAGCGACTCCATCTTCGATGAGAGTAGCCTGAAGGTGCTTGATCTCCGAGAGGGTGGTGGGGCCGTCGTCGGACTCGGAGGACTGGCCTTGGTCCTAGCAAATCTAAATGGCTCCGGCAGTGAGCGAAGCGAAGTACATTAGATGATGACGAGATCTAGGAAGGGCACAAGTGATGAGCCCGCCAAATGGCCATTTTCTGCAAGATATTTTGCAACGGACGCAAAACAAATCTAAACAAATCTAATCTAACGATCGCAGTGGGATTTGAACCCACGACCTTTAGATCCGGAGTCTAACGCGATATCCACTTCGCTATGCGACCCTTGCATCACCAAACAACCTATGTTAAAATATTTATTCTATATTTTGCAAACTTTTTTTCTTGGCCGCAACATGAAATATATCAAGAAATGTAGAATGAACCTTTTATGCCTGTGCTGTAAATTTGAATGAAGAAATGCATGAGTTATTAATAATGGTCTGGAAGAGCAAACCATAAATCTAGAACATAACATTAGCTTAATTTAGGCTATACCCGTCATCTTTATTTCTCTTGTCATTGGGTTGTCTCGCAATCTTACAATGAGCATTGGATAGAAAGATGATTGGCAAATATAACAAACACAATAATACATCAAGCTCCTAAAATTTCCAACTCGTCAAATTCATACTATACTATCAAATGATATATATATTAAATAATAGATTTGATTGATCAAAATTTCTTGATAGAATCTTTAGTTTTCTCTTTGTGAATATCTATAAAAGATATGATTAAAAAGTTAGATCTATAATCCATATGCATCTACATTTATTTGCACGTCTTTGTATCCGATCTACATAGACAGATCTTAAATTGACCATACACTAATTTTGAAGAAATTCTATCCATTTCTCATCAACATTTCCAATCCATTGGTTTCTATTTAAAATTTTAAAAATAAATAAAGGTATTGATGCTCTCTGTCTTATCCATTTATTTTATCTTTCTTATCCCTCAATTTCTTGATTTTTTTATTAATTTCTTTTTTCTTATATGCGTAATATATTGATAATCATAGATGTAGGTTTTGGTTGACAATTATTGTAAGACAAATGTCTTGAAGATTGTTATATCACTCACCTTTTGAAAGATAAGTGACAATTCACACATAAAACTTTCGCAAAAGGAAGAGCAACTCAAAATGGATGGTTTAAAAGGGCTACATGATTGCCCTTTTTTTAATATTAGATTAGTAGAGAAATATATATTTATTACAAAATATTTGAAAGAACAGCATGACTAAATCAAGAAAAAATAAATTTATTTAGAAAATTTTATTGCTCATTTTTTAGCCACAAGTGACAATTTAAACATAAAATTTTATCAGACTCTAATTTGGAAGAAATTCTATCCATTTCTCATCCACATTTCCAATCCATTAGTTTCCATTTAAAACTTTAAAATAAATAAAGATATTGATGCTCTCTATCTAATCTATTTATTTTATCTTTCTTATCCCTTAATTCTTTGATTTTTTTATTAATTTTTTTGCTAATATGCTCAATAAATTGATAATTATAGATGTAGGTTTGGGTTGATAATTACTATAAGATAAATATGTCTTGAAGACTGTTATATTACTCACCTTTTGAAAGATAACTGACAATTCAAACATAAATTTTTTTCACAATGAAGTGCTATTCATGGATGGCTTGAAAGGACCGCATGATTGCCTTTATTTCATATATATTTAGATTAGTAGAAAACTATATATGTATTACGGCATATCTGAAACAACAGCATGACTAAATCAGTAAAATATAAATGTATTAAGAAAATTTTATTGCTCAGTTTTTAGCAAACAAGTGACAATTTAAATGTAAAATTTTACCAAAATCAATAAAATAAAAAATAATGTGGCTGCTGGGATTCGAGCCCAGGTCTTCACGGCCACAACGTGAAATTCTCACCACTAAACTACAGCCACGGTCTTGAGTCTTCGGATCTCTTATTCAATTAATAAAGAAATATTCTCGTTCAACCTACAAATTTCCATCTTCCTCATTTGTTATCTTCGATGGATCAGGATCCAATAAGCAACTATCTTTCTTTCTTTGGAGTCCCATAGTCTTTCATAGTTATTATATGATGCTAGAATGGTCAAAATTTTCACTATTGTACCAATCTGATTTATAGTTTTATGTCATTATAGTCTACAGGATTCCTAATTATTTTTACCCTCATCTGCTTGAAGAAATTCGGCAGTGGAAAGAAATATTATGCTTCTGGGAATGTGATTGTGCAAGTTTAAAAATCAAATAGATAATTAATTTGCACTTCAATTCTCAGAAGTGATTGGCTTGTACCTTAATAGCTTGCTAGATCTGTCACAAGTCTATCTGTTTCACAAGGGTTCTTGTTCACAAGATCACTATTACCTCTATTGCGATTGATCTGCAATGGGACCCGTATATTTGTATCATCAGCTCATGCAATTCATTCAATAATGTTCAGCTTCAAAATGATTTGTGAAATGTCGTTGCATTTAAAAGACCCGCATAATTTTTGTTCGATCCACAACTGCATTTACCGTTTGACATATATATTTCAGTAAAACCAACTTTTTTTTTTTAATTTTTTTTTCCAGTTCTTATGGGTTACCTGTAGTCACAGTTTTATTGAGTCATAGAGTGAGCATGGGTTTGGATTACTGTAGGTGTATTTCGCGACATGCAGATCTTAGTCATGCTATGCTATTCTGTCCCCATTCGGAGGAGCTATGATGGAGGGTGTCAGTCATGGTACGTGGCATATCTTTATATTGGTAGGCTTGTCTGATTTCCTCTACTATCTGCATTCAAGTTTTTATAGCAACTTTGAGTTGGCTACCAATGTTTAATCCACTGCTTACTGGGTTTGGCTCACCAAGAATAAATTGCTCGCCCAAGAAGTATCTTCTCCGATTTCTGTTGTCCGGCATGCTATTTCACATGCTCCTGAATTACTCTAACTTCTGCAACTCGATCTATTTTTTGAGAACTTATTGCTCACTCGGGATCTCTGGCTAACCTTAGCCATTATAACCCAATTCTTGCCTCTTGGCATCCTTTGTAGCAAAGCCTCTTCAAAATCAATTTTGATAGAGGATTATTAAAGGATAGGACAGGCACCGGCTTCATTATTCATGATTTGGATGAATTATTTTTCTTGCTGCAGGTTTTAGTTTATCTAAGTGCTATGGTCCTCTGGAGAATTGTGTGGAGCTTAGAAAGGGCGTATCATTTGCCAATAAACTTCTAAATGAAAGACGGTGGAGTTACTTCTTGTATTTATGATCCTTGTTCACTCAATATTCGGAGTTGTTTTTTTTTTATTATTATTCTCGATGTGCCGCATGTCTATTAAGAAGATAATCAAGCCGCAGATTTTAATGAGACATGTTATAACATTAGTATTTGTTGCTGCAAATCTCTGACTTGGGTTGGATTAGCTAGAGTGAGATGATGTCCGGCTAAGATGATGGTGACTGGACCTGCAAAATAAGTCTCTGACCAAAGTTGATTCTGGTGAGGACCCTCCAATACTTAAGTTGGGAATCAGTAGAACAGATGGAAAGGAGTATGCGAGAGAATTGCCTACCTTGAGAGTCGCCTAGTTGCCTCTAATTATAAAAGTGAGAGGTGTAGAAAAAAAAAGAGTTGGAGATCATTCTGATTTCTTTAGAGAGATCTTCGATCTGATTTCTAGGGATTGAGTAGTTGTGGCTGCCTTATCTGGTCTGTAACCTGTTGCTCCCAGTGGTGGCATAATTTGAAGGGATTGTATGGAGATTTTCTGTTAATCTTTTCGAATATGACAATCAAAATAGGGATCGCAGGGAATGTGGCTCGATGGCTTGTCACGTGTACTATTGGAGATAAGGATCACCGATAGATGTATGGGTCGGAGCTGATGTGGAGGTCGGAACCTAAAACTTAGATCGGTATTTGATGTTCGGAGGTCGGGTTGATAATGAGAGTAATGGTTGATGTGTAGATCTGCAATCTGATATGGATGGAGATGAGGGTCGGCCGTCGATGTTGGGGTCAACGGCCTAAGCATGGACGGAAGTCTAACATGAAGACTGCAAACAATTGTGATCAATAGTCGGGGTGCTAGTCAGTGGTTGATGTATGGCTCAGTGACTGACCTATAGGTCGGCCATGACTAGAGCCTATCCATATCTTCAGCTCAGGCACCAGGGTTCTACCCATAATATATGCCCCCTACTCTCAAGTCCAGACTGGGGTCAAGTATAAAGAGTATAATTTAGGTTGTGTCCACTGAAGACACACATTATACCTCTGTTTCTTGGACAGAATGGTGCGTCTGTAGCTTTCAAATTATCGTGTTAGGAGTTGGTGAGATTTACAAAGAAACGTCAGACAAAGAGACGTCAGATGACAGTTAGTAAAGATTTGACTAGATTTGAGGCATCATGCATGCCTTTAGAGACATGTTCATACATACGCCTCCTACAGAAATGATTCCAGCCGATTCAGTCTCACCACGCGACAGGCATCTAGTGATTTTCAGCCGTATTAATGTAGGATCAGGGGTCATTCACAGTTTTTATAAATAAGGATATCCATTTTGCTCCACTCTTTTTTCTTATTGTTTCCCCCAGCCTTCTTCTTCCTTGCGATAGCAATGCTCCTTCGAAAAAGTTTAAAGCTCTATTAACAACCTTCATTCATCCTCTCGTAGAGCGATTTTGGTTGAGCAAGTTGGTTTTTAGAGCCTTTTCTGATCATTTTTTAGTCCATCCTTGCTTCTACCTACTTATTGCTCTCTTCTTCTCTTTCTCCCCCTATTTTCTTCTGGAGGTTTAGTATTGTTTGTCATTTTTGGGATGAACAGATTAGGAAAAGAGGTGGTAAGAGAGTCTCTCGATTCTCCTTCGGAAGGTGGCCCTATAGGGTCGGATGCTGGACACAGGGATAAGGATTTCGTGCCCAAAAGGTATTACTCGATACTGGACCTAAATGATCTTAGTTTGCCTAGGACCCAATTTGGCATCCCACCTGAATTTGATATAGAACTTCCAAATCCAAGTGGTAGGGTCTATAACCCTCCCTCTGGTCAGCTTCCTCTGTATGAAGAGTCATTCCAGACCATTCTTAGACTTCCTCTTCATCTTTTTATTATCGACTTCTTCTAATTTTTCAACATGGCCTAGAGTTCGGTGGTCCCAAACTCTTGGTACTTTGTCGTTTGTTTTTTGGCTATCTATCTCTTGGCTGAGATTCTACCGTCCATATCTTTTTTTATCTTTTTTTACCATCAAAAGGCATCCATACGCCAAAGATTGGTGGTATGTCTCCTCTGAGAGGTGGGTTTCTGCTTTAATCCAAAGCATCCCTTTATCTATTCATGGTTGGAAAGGGCATTTTCTTTATGTTTCCTGCTCAACCATAGTAGACTGGGGTTTACTCGTTGGGGCCGACATAGGGAGTCTACCCTCTAAGCTCTTGCATTGGAGGACATGGACACTTAGCACTTCAATGTGCTACGCAGGTGTAAGGTTCCGTCATTGTTGGAGTTGCTATTAGAGCAGACTCTCTTTAACATCGGCTTTAGCCCTACTGACCTCCGAGATAAGGATCAAATTGACTGACTTATGTTTTCTTCATTCTCTCTCTCTCTCCTTTTTTTTAAACTTGCTTTGATTTGATCCAGAAATGAGGCCTAAAGAACTTGAGGTGCTGAAAAAATAGAGTCTAAAGAGGAGAAAGACTTTAGGTTCGACCTCTGAAACTGTCAGACAAAAGAAGCAACGCCAAGCTCCTACTGCCCCAATGCAACCTACTAAAGAAGTTCCTACCCTTTCGATCAGAATAGTATTGGCTTCACTGGTTCAAGCTTAGGTGTCAAGAATCCATTCTCCAACCTCAGCCTCGGCACCTACCCCCCAAGCTCTAGCTCCTCTTCATTGAGTCAAGAAGGTTAGCTCAGGGCCAGCCCCTTCTTTGAGACTTTTTTGGTCTCCTCATCGAGTTCTACCTTGCGAGATCATCGGATGGCTCACGACATACTCCAAAGCATTCTCCTTCCAGTGGATATTGAACAACTAGAGGGTTAGGGCCTAGGCAGCCAGTAGAGGGATGCTATTGACTCCTTTATTTGGGTGAGTTTCTTTAATCTCCTATTCTTTTTTGGTATCTATAGTAGTTGACTTGCTCAATTCTGTAGCTCAGTCATTATATTACCTTATTTATCAATTTTGTAAAGGCAATAAGATTGGAGGCCTCTGATGCCCGTAAGGAGGCCAAGACCCTTTGGTCATGGGCCGACGAAGCTAAAGTTGAAGTAAAGCACCTTAAAAAGGAGCTTGAGAAGGTCGAAGCTGCACAAGTGACAATCGAGGTGGCTAAATTGACAACAACTGAAGTGGCTAAATCAGCAATTGAAGCCACACAAAAGAAGGTAGAGGCTATGCAGAAGAGGACTGAGGCTGTGCTAAAGAAGGCTAAGGTAGAGCTTCAGAAAAAGAAAAAAAAATATCAGGCGGCCAATGAGAAAATTGCTGATGCCGGTCAGTTAGCGGTCGAGGTATTCTGATCTTCTTCAGAGTACACTAAGGAGAAGATCGATTTCTCCAAAGAAGCCTTCTTCATGGGGCAAGACTTGCTTTGGTAAAAGATAACCACTCACCTTCCCATCATCGATCGAGCCCATCATCGAAAAGCAACCCAAGCCAAAGTCCATGGTCATTGAGGAAGTTCAACCTAACCAGGGCCAGTGATCGTTGAGGAAACTTTCGGGCCAGTGGCGAAAGCTCCTGCAGGTTCTTCAGAAGCTCTCCAGTCCAAGGTGGTCAATGCCTCCACTTAGGCTTCAGCTTTATAATCTTTTATTTTTTCTATTTGATCTATTATGTAATGATGAACTTTGTTATTTAATAAAAAAAAATTTATCTTTGAAGTTTTTCTTTCAATTTTTTGTCGTGTGCATGCTCTCCATGCAGTCTAATCATTGTGGTTGTATGATCACTTATCATCATGCCAAGCCCCTTCTGTAGGTCATCGCTCTGCCTATTAGATCTTTTATAAAATCTCTTGAGAAGAAGGTTCGTGAGGCCAAGAAAAAGTCTTCCAAGGTGAGTCAAAGGGCTTTAGAGAGAGAAAAAATATGCATTGAGACCTTCACAGAAATAAAGCATCTCAAAAAAAATATCAGATAGACTGACAAGTCATACTCTTTGGAGAATAAGCACCTGATTGAAGCTTGTTCAAAATCAGACAAGACTGTCAAGAAAGCAAGATGGGGTCCTACTGAAGAATTGCTCAATTCCATAACAAACTTCATGCAGCACAGAAAAAGATTACTTCCTTGAAGTACTTTATAAATTCAACTAAAGTAGCTAAAGAAGTGAGGTCGGGTGCTGCCGAGAAGGTAGTACGGCTCCAAAATGTGATTTACATAGCACAAAAAAGGATCGCTTCCTTAGAGTGTTCGATTGATAAAGGATGGTCAGCGACAATGGAGCTTTAATTAGAACTAGCAAAGAGCAAGACAACAGTCTATTTTATCGAGGGCAAAATCAAACAGATGGAAACAAAGTTTGCCATAGACTAGGCCAAGTATATCCATGGAGTGTTGAAGTTGGCTTTGACGGCTTATGAAATCGACTTCACGAAGTGCAAATCTCTAGCTAAGCAATTATTCCCAGAGATTGATACTGATCTCCTTGAGATGATGCCTCCTGATGACTCAGAACTTCCTACAGTTATTATTGATGTAGTGGATGAAGACAAAGAGGGGCCCTCTCAAGTGGGGGATGATAATGCTTCTGAAATTCATGATCAACTGTTAATCTATTTTTTATTTTGCTAATCCAGTTTGTAAATCACATTTTGTCAACTTGTATTCATCACAATTGGCTACTCCGACTTTTGAAGTTAATAAAAAGTTACTTTTGTTCTTATTTACTATCCACGTTTTATGTCATCCTTTTGCATTTGTTAATTGATCTTATTGCTGCATGTCATTAGGATAACTATTGTGGATGCTTTAGTGTGAATTTTTATTTGTTTAGTTTGTCCTTTGGATCGGGTGTGATTTTGAGATCCAAGGATCTTTCGCTATGTTTCAGATTTTCGAGGTCTAGCTTACCTCTTGGTCATTGAGATCGTAAGGCATCCTTATAACTATTCAGAGATAAAGTGCTTCAAGGAACTTCTCATGGCTATATTTGTCTTGATGGTGAAGTATCCATCTTGTGGCTATGTTCTTAGTGATGAAGCACCTTTGAGAAAATCATTGTAGCATATTTGTCTTGGTGATGAGGCACCTTTCTCGTGGCTATATTTGTCTTGAGACGAAGCACCTTAGAGAAAATCATCATGGCATATTTGTCTTGATGACAAAGAGCTCTTCTTATGGCTATATTTATCTTGGGACGAAGCATCTTTGAGAAAATCATCTTAACATATTCATCTTGGTGATGAGGTACCCTTCTTGTGGTTATATTTATCTTGGGATGAAGTACCTTCAAGAAAATCATTGGGATATATATGTCTTGATAATGAGGCATCCTTCTCATGGCTATATTCATCTTAGGATGAAGTGCTTTCAACATCTTCATTTTTTTGGATGGCTTAGTAAGGGCCCTTGTTTATCTGCAAAACTTGTAGGTAAGAAAAAGAAAGACTTTATTAAAAGTGCTTTTTTATATTTTATTAGTTGTACATCCATAAGTTGTCTGAATTTCAAGATCATTATAGTAGAGTTCCATTCAGCTGCTTTAGATGATAGGCTTCAGATCCAATGATCTCATCCACTTGATAAGGGCATTCCTAATTAGGAGATAGTTTTTTTTATTTATTTGGTTGTGATACTTCAGCATGGTGCAGGATCAGATCATCGATTTTGAATTCTTTATCTTGGATATGAGAGTTGTCGTGCCACACCATCCTGTACTGATATGCCACCATTATTATCCAAACTTTCTCTCGAACCTCCTTGAGTAGATCTAGATTTGCTTAGAGCAATTTTGGATTATCCCACTTATTGTAGCTTTCAACCCACAAGGAGGAGAGTCCAATCTCCACAGAGATGACTATTTTCATTCTAAAAGAGAGGTTGAAAGAAGTCTCTTCGGTTGGTATTCTTTAAGTAGTTCTGTAGGCTCAAAGTATGTAGTAGAGCTCGTCTGCCTATGATCGCTTGGCACCGTTTAACCTAGCTTTCAAACTCTACAAAAGAGTTTGATTAGTTACCTCAATCTTTCCATTGGTCTGGGGATGTCCTACTGATGCAAGGTGATGAGAGATGCTCAGGTTCTGACACAATTCGACTAATCGGACACCACTAAACTGACGATCATTATCTGTGATCATCACTCATGGAAGACCGAAGCGGCATATGATGGACTATCACACAAAGTCCTTTACTTTGGCTTCAGTAATATGAGCCAAGGACTCGGCTTCCACCTATTTGGTAAAGTAGTTGATGATGAGGATCAAAAACTTTTGTTGACTTGATACTTGAGGGAGCGAGCTGAGGATATCCATCCCCCATTACATAAAGGGCCAAGGGGTGCTGATGGGAGTCAGTGGCATGGTGGGTCAGCATTGAATGTTGGCATTTCGTTAGCATCGATCATACCATTTTGTCATATCAGCTGCATCCTGCTACATTATAGGCCAATAATATCCTCATCGAAGTACTTTATAGGCTAGCAACCTGTCCTCTAGATAGTTTCCATATATATTTCCTTCTTACACCTCTGGTAAGGTATAATCAGCTTCAGAGAGGTTCAAGCATTTGAGAAATGGCAAAAAAAAAGATCTCCTATATAGCTTGCCTACATAAAGGACATAGCGGGATGCCTAATTTCTGAGCTTTCGAGCTTCCTTCAGATCCAGCAGTAACATCCTATCCCTAAGAAAGTAGATGAAGGGATCCATCCAGCTTGACTTGCTATCAACTTGCAAGACCGAAGTAGGTTCTTCGATGCTAGATTTTTTCATAATTTCAAAGAAAGATTTTCTGGATAGGTCCCTGGGCACTGAAGTTGCTAACTTGGATATTAGATCGGCCCTGGAGTTTTCCGACTTGGGTATCTATCGAATATCATGAAGGATGTTGTACATCCGAAAACATACAGATTTTTAACTTTTAAAGATATGAACGCAGCAGAATAAAATCTGATCTAGATTAAACAATTTAAGCTATCTAATATGCATGAAGTAGATCTTATCTACATGCAACAAAATTGATCATATACTTTTAAGATGCTGAAATTTAAATCAGATTTAAATATAATCAAAAATTTGAGATTAGTCTCGATACCTTTATGTGAATAGTCTTTCACCGTAATCTGATGATCGTGATAATCTGATGAGATCCTCGATGAGTTGCACATGTGTCTAACCTCTGTGGGTACCTATACGAAGCTTTTGATCCAATCAAAAGCCTATGCCTTCATTGGGATGCTAGCTTTCTTACAGAAGACACCTTCTTAATGGCTGATTTGAATCCTTCCTTGGATCTCTCAGACTCTCTAGAGAAGAGAAGAAATATAAGAGGAAGAGGAAGAGATGAGAAAACTATGAGAACCCTTTCTATATTTTTTTTCCCTTTTCTTAAAACCCTAATGTGCAAAGGGATGTGCCCAGAAGACCTCACACCCCTCTAGAGAAAACCCATGCCCGCTCTTATTTTTCTTCATGCTCCAACCTGTTTTCATGGTGAAATCTCTTTCAATGCACAAGAGAAACATGCTTTTATGGTTGGCATCCAAGGACGGGATAGGGTTTGAATCAAATTCAAACCCTTGAACTCAATCCTCAACCAAACTCATGCCCACAAAGAGTTTCACACCCCCTCCTGATGTACTGCGATGGATATCAGGCTTCTTATTATTTTTCATGCATAAGATAGGAACCTTTTTGAAGATGGCATCCAAGAAGGCTTGGGTGAGTTGAAGATTAGATAGAATTAGATCAAAATCAAATTCAAACTGAATTCAAAATTTAAACTAAGCCTATCCTAATCAAAAAGAGAGAAAGGGGAGCACGTAAGGGGGCTTAGGAATGGTTTTCATTCGTGCAAAAATAGATTTTGCATGGCTTTCTTAAGGGCATGCAATGGGGTGGTGCTAGGGTTTCATATGGGGTGGTAGGAAGAGAGTCCCAGAAGATGGCGTCCGAGAAGGCTTGGGTGAGTTGCAGATTAGATAGGATTATATCAAAATCAAATTCAAACTGAATTCAAAGTTTAAACTAAATCTATCCTAATCAAAAAGAGAGAAAAGGGAGCATGTAAGGGGGCTTAGGTGTGGTTTTCATTCATGCAAAAACAGATTTTGCGTGGCTTTCTTAAGGGCATGCAATGAGGTGGTGATAGGGTTTCATATCGGGTGGTAGGGAGAGAGTCCCAATCAATTGAGACTCCTCTTGGTGCTTTAATTAAATTCAATCAAATTTGATTTAGTTGCATACAAATAGAAGAGAAAATCTAATCTAATTAGAAACCTATTCTCCTCTAAAAAATTTTAATTTAATTAAAAATTAACTAAACTTAAGTCCTGATCAAATCAAGAATTGATCTTCTTTGCAATTGGATTATCTCATAACTCAATCAGACATGATCTTATCAAATCCAAATCAAATCAAATTGAATCTAATTAAATTACACTTGAACTAAATCCCATGCTCAATTCAATTGAGCCAATTAGCAGTCTAATTATTAATTAATCCTCCTACAACTCACTAACTCTTAACGAACTGCTTTATTGTAACTCTTGTACTGGATTAATCATCAATTATATTGATGATTAGATCCAATAGCAATTCATAATTGCTAATCAACTATCTGATCGGATAAATATCTCTTTCGTGTGCGATCTCATAGATTCTATTTTATCCGACAGTGAGATATATCATCACAATATCATCGAAACTCCTTTCGATGGACTAAAATGATTTCAACTCTATCCATCAAGGGTCATCGATCATAAAGATGATTATCGATGAGTCTCACGATCCATCAGTGACATCTAGTAGTATGTAGTGGCAACCCAGTAGAACGAAATATTGAACCTCTAGATGCAGTTACCATATAGTTTATTTTTTTTATCATGAGTCCCGATAAAAAGTAGGTCAAGGATCACTCATCAAATCCATTCATCTGTTATATGTCAGATTCAATCGACTCAAGTTTATATGAAATCTTATAGAAATTTCTTTCCATCATTCACCTACCATAGCCATAGATTTTAGGACTCAATCTCATGAATTGCATAGGACCTTTTTCTATCTATCAAGATCGATAGATCTCATCTTAGTGCGTACCCTATTCCTACAATGGACCTACTGTAGTCAACATATACTTCAAGATTCTTAATGACTAGATAACCAAGTATCGTTGTAGTCAAACTACAGTAACTCCACTGTAAATAGCCGAAACACTGCAGATTAAAGAATTATCTACACCACTGTAACTTTGAGTAAGTCACTGACGAGTAGGCAGCTATCCTAGTGACTTCTCATGTTAGTCATACTCAGTACCCTTGATCTCTATCAAGCACCTGTACTTTCACTCTAGTATCCCCACACTGTCGACTTAAGACTTATCTACTCACGAAAGAAAGTAATCCATGCATCAATCTATCCAGATCAGTCATCATTTTCATGATGATCTATCAATCGAAAGTATTTAAAAATTAACCACTAATGATATGTATCTCAAATTTTCAACTCTTGAGAGTACGTATCATTATTTATTAATTTTTTGGATGATTCATGGACATAATTTAAACATAATATGAATAAAAAAATAATTTAAATTTTATTTATTTTAAAATTTAGTTAAAAAATTATACCTTAGACTGTGTACATGTGCCAGCCAATTTGGCTTCTAGGGCATACATCTAACATATCAAAGCTAGAGAACCTAGAGATTAGATCCTTTATCTTCTGTAAGTACCACTTCATGTTTTCTTCTTGGGCTTCATAATCTTCTCTAACTTGTCCGACCATTAGCTGAGAATCACTATAGATCTTCAGCTCTCGTACTTCAAGTTCTTTAGTAATTTTTAGCCCAACAATAAGAGCCTTGTACTCGACCTCATTGTTGGTCGTCAAGAACTCAAAGCGCAAAGCATATTCTGTGATAGTTCCCTTTGGTCTGGTGAGTATCAAACCTGCTCCCAATCTGGTAGAATTTGATGACCTATCTACATGCATGATCCACAACTCCTTAGGTTCATCTTCGGGTGAATTCTCTTTTGTCAGTTTATTCTTTTCGGTACTTTCCTCTAAAATTATACATTCTAAGATAAAATCGGCTAACACCTGTACCTTGAAAGAGGGGTAGGGTTGGAACTTCACATCGAACTTAGTTAGCTCAATCACCCATTTGCCAGTCGACTAGTTGTGTCTGGTCAATGCAAGGTTGACTTGAGAAACTGATCGGTCATAAGCACTATAGTGTGTGCCTGAAAATAAGATCAGAGCTTTTCAATTGAGATGATGAGGGCATAGAATAGCTTCTTGAACCCTGTATATCTAGTTTTCATGTTGTGAAGGATTTTGCTGATATGGTAGATTAACCTTTGAGTTTTTCCTTCTTCACGTATGAGCACTGAGCTTATTGCTGGTGAAGAGCCTACTAGCTAGAGGTATAGTTCCTTATCTAGTTCTAATTTGATGAGGAGTGGTGATGAACTGAGATAATTTTTTGGTTCTTCAAATATCTATTAGTACTTTTTTATCTACTTGAAGTCCATTGGTTGCTTTGGGATCTTGAAGAAAGAGAGACAGTGCTCCACTGATTTAGAGACAAATCGATTGAGAACAGTTATCTTTTCTGTTAGACACTGGACAACTTTTATCGACCTTAGAGGATTCATTTTCTGTATGGCCTTTGATTTTTCTAGGTTGGCTTTAATGCCTCTACATGAGACCATAAAGCCAAGGAACTTCTTAAAGGTGACTCCAAAGGCATATTTCATTAGATTTAACTTCATTTGGTATTCGCGAAGGGTGTTGAAAGTTTTTCCGAGGTCAGTGACATGGTCTTTTGATGCCTGGCTCTTAACCACTATGTTATCCATATATACCTCTATATTTTCATCAATCAAATTTTTGAAAAAATTACAGTGACACCCCTTGAACTTTCAATGATACCCCTTGAAAATGTTTAGAAAAATTTTAGTGACACCCCTTGAACTTTGACCCATTTGCACTTGGAGCCTAAAAGAAAAAAATTTCAAATAGACCCCAAAATTTTAAAAAAATTATAAAAAGATCCAGCCATCTGTCTCCGCTAAACAATGTTATAACATGAGAGTTACTTGATAAGTTAAATTTTTTGAAATATCATAAATGCCCTTCCCAAAAATTTTAATTTTAGCATGACTAGAGCTCAACACATGGCCCGATTCAGGCCCTTGAGAATGAAAAAAATAGAGAAAAAGACCTAGGAAAAATAGAGAAAAAACATAGGAAAAATCAATAAAAACAAAGGAAAGGTGGAAAAAGAAAATCAAAATTTTTCTTTTTCCCTGCATAGATTGATCAATTTTTTTCTCTTTTTTCTTTTTTTCTTCATATTTCTTTCTCTTTTTTGGAGAACTATAGGAAGGAAAGCACTAAGAGAGATTGGAGGGGAAGGCCGACATTCGTGAAGATGGGGATGAAGGCGATCGCTGATACCGATGATAGGTGGCAGTGAGAAGAGCGGGGAGGAGGTGGGCATCTGTGAGGAGGAAGGTGATGGTGGAGATTGATAGGAGGTGGCGGCAGAGATGGGTGTTCGCAAGGGCTCGGGAAGGCAACGGTAAAGATCGGCAAGAAGTGGTAGTGAGGAGAGCGGGGAGGAGGTGGGCATCCGTCAGGGAGAAGATGACAGTGGAGACCGATGGGAGGTGGTGCGAAAGAGGCATCCATAAGGGGGAAGGTGATGATAGAGACTGATGAGAGGTGGCAGCGAAAGGGGGCATCCATAAGGGAGAAGGTGATGATGGAGATCGACAGGAGGTGATAGTGGAGATCGACTAGAGGTGGTAGCAAGGAGAGCGGGGAGAGGTCGGTATCCGTGAGGTGGAAGGCGACAATAGAGACTGGCAGGCAGTGGTAGTGGAGGTGGGAGGTGGACATTTGCAAGGGAGAAGGTGACGACGAAGATCGATGGGAGGTGGCAGTGGAGGTGGCATACATGAGGGCTCATATGCGGTTTCAGACGGTTTGGAAGGATTCGAAAGAAAAAAAAAATGTTACCCCAAAAAAATGTATCGAGGGTATTTTAGTCATTTCTTCTTTTCTATTAATATTGTTAGATCAGGGACAGACAGTTGGAGCTCTTTGTAACTTTTTTAAAGTTTTATGATGCATTTGAATTTTTTTCTTTTGGAATCTAAGTGTAAATGGATCGAAGTTCAAGGGGTGTCTCTGTAATTTTTTCAAAATTTTATTTACCAATTGCTAGTAGGTAACACCTATATTTTTCAAACTAAAAGATATGACTCTGTAACAGAAAGGATCTTGATCAGTAATAAAGGCAGTCTTCTCCTTTTCTTCATGCACCATCTAGATTTGATTATAGCTAGAGAAGGTATCCATGAAGTGAGGAGTTCATGGCCCGATGTGGCATCCACCAGTTGGTCGATTCGAGATAGGAGATAGCTATCCCTCAGGTAGGTCTTATTGAGGTTCGTATAGTCTATACAGATCTATCACTTTTCGTTTGTCTTCTTTACGAGGATCATATTTGTGAGCCATTCCAAATAAATTATCTTTCTAATGAAGCCAGCATTAATCAGCTTGTCCACCTCTTCAATAATAGCTTTCTACTATTTTGGTGTGAAGTTCTGCTTTTTGTACTTGATGGATTGGTGTAAAAGATCCATGCTCAACCAATGCACCATTACTTCTGGGTTGATTCCGAGCATGTCTATTACCGATCAGGCAAAGACATCCACGTTTTTCTATAAAAAGGAAGTTAATTGATTTTAGATTACCTCATTCAAGTTTAACCCTGTCCGAATCATGTGCCCTTTATTTTCATCATTTAATGAAATTGTCACGAGGTCCTCCATCGGCTCTCCTCATTCTAAGGTTAGCTCGTCACAAGTATCTAGCTCCTTAATAGGAAGAACAGTAGGTGATCTCACCCCTTGAAGGGTGATTGTATAGTAATGTTGAGCCAGCACCTGATCTCCACAGACTTCTTTGATCTTGTGCCTAGTAGGAAACTTCATCAACAAATGATAAGTCGATACCATGGTCTTAAAGGCATTTAGCACTAGTTGCCCTAAGATAGCATTGTATATCGAGGATGCTCTGACGACCAAAAAATCGATGTTGGTGGTAGACTGTCAGGGTTCCCATCCAGTCGATCTGAGGAAATACCTATTTTGGAGAATGCATCACAAAATAAAATATTAGTCGAGCTTCTATTATCTATTAAGGTATGGCATATATCATAATTTGTGATGTTTAAAGATGCAACCATCATATCATTATGCGGGAACTGGATCCCCTTTGCATCATCCTTAGACAAAGTGATTGCTTTTTTTGATTGTTACCTTTTGTGTGATTCTCCAGGTTCTATCCCATCATGATCCCCAATGATGGTGTTGATCACGCTAGCTGTAGGTCAGTTTTCTACTGACTGCTCCTACTAAGATTGCTCTGGATGATGAGATGCTCTTGGTAGCTCTACAGGTCCTTCTCTTATGCAGTGAATGAAATGATCCAATCGGCTCCGCCAGATAAGCTTCTCACTTTCATCTTGATACTGGATATCATCCTCGATGTCATGGCCATGGTCGTGATGATAGAGGCAATATTTCTTTTGGATGCAGTTTTTTGGTCGAGACTTCAATCTTTTTGCTTTGGGTAGCTGCTCCTTGATCTCTATGAGTATGAGAGTTTTAGAAGTATTCAGAGGAGTGTAGTATTCAGCGGAGTGCCTCGATGATAGGTGATGCAATCTCTAGGGGCCTCTAAGTCTCCAACCCTGAGGAGGGGTTCTAGATCTTCGATGTCGAGGTGGAGTTTTGGACCATAGTCGACTCTTCGAGGGATCCTCCTAGATTAGGGAGATCTTGGGACCTTCTTTCTTTTCTTCAATCAAAGCCTCGATCGAAGTCCTATGCTTTTCAAAAGCTTCATCAGCTCAGACATACTTTTCAGCCTGATCCAACATCTCTGTAAAATCCTTCGGATACTTCTTCCCCAAAGAGTAGAGGAGAGAATTCTTCTAAAGTCCATCCTTCAGGAAAGTCATAGCGATCAATTGGTTCAGGTCACGTACCTCTAGGACAACTGCATTGAAGTAGTTTATATAGTCACAGAGAGATTCTCCTTTTCTCTACTTGATGTTCACTAGAGAGCCAAATTTTTGATACTATCTTTTGCTACTTACAAAATAAGTGACAAACGATCGAATCATCTAGTCAAATGAGTGGATAGAGCTCGATTTCAGACCCAAGTACCCATCTCCAGCCACCTTTTTGAGGGTAGAAGAAAAAGTCCGATACAGAATTGCATCACTTGCTCTATAGAGGAGCATGAGAGCCTTAAAGCTCTCTAAGTAGTCTATTGGATTGGTTGACCCATCATAGGTTTCTAGCTGAGGCATTTTGAAGTTAGTAGGCAGTGGCTTCTATATGATCCTGCTACTAAAAGGCAGGTTGATGCGGAAGCTGACTTAATTGCTCCAATCTATGGCTTAGTGCTGTAATGTCTCGATCCACTGGTTCATCTTCTGGAGCTTGCGATCCACGTCAGCATCACAAACCATATAGACCTCCGTATGGCGGGATGAGAATCGACCTAGAGTAGATCGCTTACCAAAGTGAGGCATCAGTGAGCGTCTCCTCTGCTTGGGACTTTGGGTTTGGTTTAGCCATGTCTGCCTATCTCGATCTAGACTTCATGGCAGAGATCGAGGAGGTTGTTGTTGGGGCACCTTTTGCGTCGAATTTGGTTGTTACATGGCATTGATCGCCATGGTCAATGCTTGCACTTAGACGATCAGAGTATTGAATTGGTCCTAGCTTACCCCTGTAATTGGTGGAGGGGGCTACGAAGGTACCTCCAGCTGTTGAGCTGGAGCATGATTTTCAATCAGATTTTCAGCAGACCGGCCTGCCATGGTGTTGAAGCATCTTGAGGATATTCTTCATGATAGTATGGCAATTAATCGTGTACTTCTCTCCAAAAATAGGCTTGGAACCTTCCTCTAGCGCTAGTCTGTTGCTGTAGTCTCCAGCTTGGGCTAGATTAGCTGGAGTAAGATGACGTTCGATTGAGATGATGGTGATCGGATCTATAAATAAATCTCTGATCGAAGTTGACTTCAGCGAAGACTCTTCGATGTTTAAGTCAGAAATTGATAGAACAAATAGGAAGAAGTGTGCAAGAGAATTGCCTACCTTGGGGGTCCCTTAATTGCCTTTATTTATAGAGATGAGAGGTATGGGAAAGAAGAGTTGAAGGTTGTTCCAACTCCTTTAGATACACTATCCCGAGATCTTTAGTCTGATTTTTGGGAATTAAGTAGTTGTGGCTGCCTTATATGGCCTATAAACAGCTGCTCCCACTGGTGGTGTAATTTGAAGGAATTGTATGAGGATTTTCTATCAACCTTTTCGAATATGGCAATCAAAGCAGGGGCTGGAGGGAGCGTGGCTTGATGGCTTGCACACATATACTATTGGATATTAGCGAGGTAGATGCAAGGGTTGGAGCTAACGTGAGGGTCAAAACCTGAAACTTGGATTGGTGTTCTGATGCTCGAAGGTCAGTTTGATAATGAGAGAAATGATCAATATATAGATCGACGATCCGATATGGATGGAGATGAGGGTCAGCTGATGCTGGGGTCGATGACCTGAGCACGGACTGAAGTCCGACACAGAGACCGCAAACAATCAAAATCGACATTTAGGGTGCTAATCGGTGGCCGATGTAGGTTCGGCTATGACTAGAGCCTATCCATGTTTTTAGTTCGGACACTAGAGTTCTACCCATAATACTATCAAAACAAACTATATATTTCTAAAAAATAAAGTACTTATACCTTTAGAACAAGCAGTATCAGAACATCTATTTGTAGGATGCCAATGTCCATGGTCGAACCATATCAAAACACTGAGCATATTGATGATTGAGATGCCATGTACAGTAGGCATGCATCTTGTTTTTTATCTTAAGAACCCAATGTCCAAACTCACTTCTCAATATGCCGAGTGGTTGGCTTGTGGTAGGGGAAGCTGCTATTGAAAAAAGCATAGGATTTCATACGTGCATTTCAAAAATTTTACAGCAAAATAAAGCTAAATTAAACTTTTTAATCTATAAATACATGCATAAGATCAGATCTTAAAATACCAACAGAAGAATCTATGATATGATATACAATGCATGAAAATTCTGAATTTAAAATCAGCAAGTATGTAAAAAAATCAGCATAAGGAGTAGATCATATCTACAATTACTAGGATTCCGAATCCTACATCTGAGCATGGGTAGATAAACACCGCCATTGAAACTCGTGGATTAGAGATACTACTGATCACTCACAGCTGCACAAAGTATCCGGCCTTTACGGATTGTCCACACGAAGTCCTCGAATTGATTAGCCTTCCGTGGGACTGCTAGCTCGCATAGACAACTTCTGATGGCAGATCTGATTTGATCCTATTCTTTGATCGCCTCAAATATTTTTATTATCGAAGATGAATCAGAGGAGATACTGGATGGTAGAGAAAAAATTAGAGGAGCACTCTCTTCTCTCTAGTATTTTTTCTCATACAAAAATCCTATAATGATTCTAGGTCTCTCACCTAAAGAGAAATTGGATCTCCTCCAATGCTCATGCCAAAATGATAGCACCTACCCTAGATTCTCATACCCCTAAGAGAGGTTTGGCTCCTCTCTTTCTCAGCTCTCTTATTATGAAAAAAATCAGAGAGTCTTTGCACACAAAAGATTATATCTTTTTATGGTTGCCGCACAAGGTGAAGAGGTTGGATAGGAATCAATTAAGTTCGAATTCAAAATCATTTTGAATTCAAACTCTATCAAATTTGATCCTCATCCAAACCCATCCTCAGAAGGGCCGAACAAGAGGAGAAAGGCGTGGAAATGAATTAGAATTTATTTTCTTTTTGTCCCACAAAAGAACACCTTCATAAGGTGGTCGGCAAGAGTGGACAAGGATGAGAGACTAGGGTTTCAAATTCAAACCTCTTTGAATTTGAATTAAAACCAAGTTATCCTTATCCATTGTGGGCGACAACCATAGGCTTTTGCTGGAGTTTTCTCATGCTAAATCAAATTTAGCATAGAGAGCATGGCATGAAGAAAGGAGAGTGGCGCAAGGGAGGTAGTCCAATCTCATTGGACTCTAGGATTTAGCCAGTTAGGTTCTTAATTAGGTTTCATCTAAAGCCAATCCAATTAAATCCAAATAAATCATGATGAATCTAATCCAATTAGGCTTCTATAGATTCAATTAATCCTAATCAAATCAAAAAATTAACTGAGCTATAATCCTGATCAAATCAAGATTAATTCTCCCATAGCAATTAGGTCATCTCATAACCTAATCGATTTGACCTAATTGAATCCAATTCAATAATACTTGATCCAACTCAATCAAATTGAGTTAATTAGTAATCTAATTACTGATCAATCTTTCTAAATTTTATTAATATTTAATGAATTAATTTATTACAACTATTGCATAGGATTGATCATCAATCATATTGACGATTTTACCCTCGAACGATTCTCAATCGTCGATCTGTCAATTGATCAGAGAAAAATTTCTAATGTGTGTGACTCCATAGGTTTGAACCTAAGTCGGTAGCATAGAAATAGATTTCTGTACCAATCGAAGTAACCATCTAGCAATGGTACCCAACGTCCGAATAGGTCGAATGTATGCAAAGCAACACTCAAAACCTACTGGCATATGGTTATCGTATAATTCATCCCCTTGACCCTTGATGCTCAGGATGATTTAGAGTTTTAACTATCAACTCTTAATAGTACATCTATTATGTGTCTCAATCTAATAAATCCTGTGACTCCTTACAAGGATTACTTTGGCCAAAGTCTTATTAGATTGAAATACAAAGTATTCTCTCTAATCCCTTAGAGTGATCAATCCCATCTTGACTCACGCACTGACTTCACAAGTACTTGACTGTGCCTAAAAATCTTTCAATCCTAAATAAAAAATTTTGATAATTCGGTACCAAAATATAGTGAGTTACTTAAAGTCATCATGGTGATCCTAGGTCGGAGGGATATTTATATCCAATCCTTTCAGAGTAAATTTTGACAGCAAAGTATTTCAGAATAGGTCATGTTCAAGAAAATGTACTTCTATATTTCATCTGCATGCCATACCAGCATCTCCATACTCTTTGGTTAAGAGGACAACCAACTCATACGGTACACAATGACTTATACTTGATATAACTATCATCTTAGTAATAGCATATCATTTGGTTGCGAACTCATTTAAGGACTAAACGATAAATCCTTCTTTATCGATTTAAAATAGTCCTAAGGACTTTCATCATAACATAAAAATTCGATATAGAAGATATACAACCTTATGATGACAAACTATCAAATAATATTTTATTAATGATTAATTCATATACAATTACATCAATTAGCACAACTATCAACAGACTGATGATTGACTTTGGGATACAATTCTTAGCAACTTTCACTTGGACTAAAGCCAATCAGTACAGTATCGTATACCCATCTTCGATTTTTGATATTCAAACTCCTTAATCATAAGGGCTTTAGTGAATGGATCGGTCAGGTTCTCTTTTCTGTCAAACTTTTAAAGCTCGATGTCTCTTTGATCTACGATCTCCCAAATAAGGTGGTAGCGACGCAAAATATGCTTCATCCGTTGATGTGCCTTCAGCTTCTTTGTCTGAGCTATGGCTCTAGTACTATCGCAGTAAAGCAGAACTGGACCATCAATGGAGGATATCACTCTAAGCTCGCTGTTGAACTTTTTCAGCCACACAGCTTCCTTTACAGCATCAGATGTCGTAATGTACTCTGCCTCACATACTGAGTCGGCCACAGTGTGCTACTTGAAATTTTTTCAACAGACTCTCCACCATTTAGGATAAATATGTATCTCGACATGCTCTTACTACCATCACGATTTGACTGAAAATTAGAATCAATGTATCCCATGACTTTCAAGTCAGATTCTTCATAAACAAGCCACTGGTCCTTAGTATTTCTCAAATACTTAAGGATGATTTTTGTAACCTTTCAATAGTTCTCACTCAGATCTAATTGGTATCTGCTCACTAATTTCTAGTGAGTATATCACATCCAGTCTCGTACATATCATGGCATATATTATAGAACCCACTACCAAAGCATATGAAATTCCACTCATATGCTCTCTCTTGAGAGGTTGTCGGATTATCCTTTTTTGAGAGAAAAATTTTATGGCCTATCAAAAGATAGCCTTTCTTAAAATTTTTTATGCTTAACCATTTCAACATGGTATCTATGTACGTAGACTGGAAGAGCCCAAGTAGCATTTTAGATCTATCCATATAGATCTTCATCCCTAAGATATAAGCTGCTTCTCCCAGATCTTTCATGGAGAATTGTAACAACAGTCATATTTTTATTCTCTGTAATATAGAGATATCATTTTCGATTAAGAGAATGATGTCTACATACAAAATAAAAAATACAACCATTGAACCATTAGCCTATTTGTATATGCAGGATTTCTTTCCGTTCTTAACGAAATCACACGTTCTGATCATCTTATCAAAATGTATGTTCCAACTCCGAGATACCTGCTTCAATTCATAAATAGATTTCTAAATCTTGCACACCTTGGATTCGTCTGTAGATATAAATCTTTTAGCTTGTATTATATACACCTCTTTATTCAGCTCTCCATTTAGGAAAGCTATTTTTACATCTATTTATCAGATTTTATAGTCCAAGTATACTGCTATCGCAAGCATTATCTAAATGGACTTGAGCATTGCCATAAAAGAGACGTCTCGTCATAGTCAATATCATAACGCTGACGATATCTCTTGACAAATAGATGGACTTTATATATCTTCACCTTCCTGTCCGCGTCCATTTTTTTTTTGAAGTCCCACTTACATCCTATGAATTTTACTCCTTCAGGTGGATCAACTAATGTCCACACATCATTAACCTCATGGACTCCATTTTGAATTTTATGGCTTCAAGCTATTTTTCAGAATCAGACCTCTGCATCGCATCTATATAGGTGATCGGATCCTAGTTATTCTCATCGAGCTCAACAGGATCAGTATCCCAGACCAAGAAACTGTGTATATGTCTGACTAATGCGGTACTCTATTGGATTGCTTTAAGAATGGTTCTACATTGGACTCTGAATTTGATCTAATCAAATTTGATTCAGATTCATCACTGGTCTCGATTCTTCTACCTATCAAATTTTATCAAGCTCAACTTTAGATGCACTTGTTCCTTCACTAAGAAACTCTTTTTTAAAAAAGTGTGCCTTACTGCTAACAAATATCTTTTGTTCAGCAGGAAGGTAAAAGTAATATCCCTTTAATTTCTTAGGGCACCCTACAAAATAACACTTATCGAACCTAGGTCTGAGCTTGTTGGTCTGTAATTATTTGACATAAATCGGACATCTCCAAATCTTAAGGTAAGAGAGGTTCGGCCTATATCCTGACCATATCTCATATGGTGTTTTACTAACTAACTTGCTCGAAACATTATTGAGCACAAAATAGGCTATCTCAAGTGCATATCTTCAAAAAGAGATTAGTAGACTTGCAAACCCCATCATAGATCGAGCCATGTCCAATAATGTTCGATTCTTCCTTTCTGAGATGCCATTATGCTATAGTGTCCCTGAAGGGGTCTATTGTGAGAGAATCTCATTCTCTCTTAGATATGTCAGAAATTTACTAGAAGGATATTCACCCTCTCGGTCAGACCGAAAAATTTTAATACTTTTTTTAGTTTGCTTTTCTACTTCATTACGAAATTATTTGAATATTTCAAATGATTCAGACTTGTATTCCATCAAGTAGATATACCGATACATAGATAAGTCATCTTTGAATGTAATGAAATAGCTATACCCTCCTCTGGCACTAATGTTCATAGGTCCACATACATCACTATGTATTAGATGTAGAACTTCACTAGCTCATTCATCTTTTTCAGTAAAAGGTGACTTAGTCATCTTTTCAAGAAGACAAGACTCACAGATCGACAATAATTCACAATCATTAATATTCAGAATATCTTCTTGAGCTAATCTGTTTATCCTATTTTTATTAATGTGACCGAGCCTGCAATGCCAAAGGTAGACATTCGTGACATTATCTAACTTAGGATGTTTATTTGGAGTGTATGTTACACTTATAGGTTGTGATAAAATATAGATGCTATTTCTTAATTTGCCTCATATTATTGTAACATCATTCACAATGATATCATAATAATCATTCTTTATTGATAAACTGTAATCATCTTTAGTCAAAAGGCAAATAGAGATTATATTTATCAAGAAAGATGGACAATAGTGACAATCACTCAAAATGATACTATTATATTTGAAAATAAACTCGACAACTCCTAAAGCCAAGATTGACATTTGACTTCCATCTCCTACATTTAGAAATCTCTCACCATTCTCAAATTTTCTACTAATTTGAAGTCCTTGCAACGAATTGCAAATGTGAATTGGACTTTCGATATTTAATATCCAGATAATAGTGTCACATATAGAGAAATTATAAGGTATTATCATATAAGCACCTTGACCAACAACTAATTGCTCGTTTCTCTTTAGCCAATTTTGATCATAGTTTGTCTAACTTGGTTCAGTCTTAGACTTCTTAGTTAGATTGGGCTCATGACCAATATTCAACTTCTAATACTGGCTATCGAAGTTGGATCCAATAAGCTCATCACTGTCAAACAGTGAGTGGAGCGACATGATACTGGCCATTTCTGAAAAGAAAAAAAAAATACAGACCTAATTAGTATATGAATTAATTAAACCTATAGATATGGACTTTAGTCTAAAGATTCTCCTACTATTTTATACGAATTGGTAGCCTCTATCTCCAATTCGAAGAATTATCTTAATTCCTTAATGGGTACTAGAATCCACACAGACTGCATACGGATCCGAGTATGGCTTGACCAATCCATATGCATCTATGGATAGATTCTCGATTAATTATTTCTCTAAATAATTTTTAATAATTAGTTTTGCCTCTAGGTTTCATTTCAGTAGGCTAAAGGCCTTCACTGAAAGTCCTGGTTAGGTCCAACCATTAACATGAACCTATTCAGTAATTCTAACTAATGAATGATCAGGTCTGAGTATGGCTTGACCAATCCAATCATTTAACAGATAGTACAATAGTGGCATCATATAATGAATGATAATTCCATCATTCAGAGAAACACCAAACGTAAGGTGCCTGCAATGTCAATCTAAAATAATAGACCCATTATTATTCACCTTAATAGGAGGCTATGATCTAGTTATCCCCATAATCAGTTCATTTTATGGACCTAATAATTTAAAAGATTTGATTAACATAATTTAATAGAATTAAAGACACAGATCAGGTAATCACAATTCTTTCACTGACTTCATCAAGTCAGATCACGATGAACTAAAAATAAGCTGATCCAACTGACAAGTCATCAATCCTCCCACTGACTTCACCAAGTCATGATGAGGACTA
This sequence comes from Elaeis guineensis, assembly GCF_000442705.2. Classification (NCBI taxonomy): domain Eukaryota; kingdom Viridiplantae; phylum Streptophyta; class Magnoliopsida; order Arecales; family Arecaceae; genus Elaeis; species Elaeis guineensis. The sequence continues at coordinate 73,351,076 of NC_026002.2, read as the reverse complement.
AGGCAAGTCGAACTAGGGGCACCTAAATCAGTCGAACTGATTTTTAGTAAGTATAGATCAACCCTAATCATTAAGTGATTTGATCAAAATATAATTTACCATATTGGCTAAATAAGTGAGATCAATGAGAGGGATATGCCATTAACTCATCATAAACTCAATCTATACAAGTAGCTCCCAACTAATGACCATCGGTCAAGACTGCCAAACTTATCTTAGATACCAACTGGTTAATCAATTTTAACTCGATCAACTTATAGATTTAGGTTCGACCGCTAAGCTAGATATCAAAGTTTATTTGGGTCTAATCAAAGATATGGACTCGACCAACTATAACTATTGTATTGGCTCAAGAGAAATTCTGATTTAATCTAATTTAATTTTTGGTTAGATTTAATCAATTTTTTATTTAATCTATTTAATTTTTTAATTTTAGCCCTAGGATCTAACCCAATTACGAGGATCTGATGTAGCTAACCCATAAATTCATCTCTCCATATTTTATGCGAATAATATTAGATCTTTAATTCACAGTTCTAGATCTAATAGGTTCAACTTAATTTTTAATTAAGTTTGGGGCTGATATGGGTTAGGATTCCGTATTTAAAAATAATTTTTAATTTTATAAAATATTTTTACAAGTAAATTTATGCACAAAATAATAATTTTGAATGATTGAGTCGGCTCATCCTTGGATTGAGCCGACTCACCAAAGTGGGTCGACTCAGCAAGAAATTAAGCCAACTCACCAGGACATTGGGTCGACCCAAACAAGGATTAGATCGACAAACTTTCAATTGAGTTGACTGAAACAAGACTAAGTTGGCTCAGTTCGATAGAACAGCAACAGATTGCTCAATTTTTAGAATTATTTTATACATCAATGATTAAAATAATTTTAATCATAAGATTAGATGTCACATCTTTTTGTCATTCATCTTCATGGATAAAAAGGTACCCCTACATGCTATAGGAGAACCTCATCGAATAGAAAAAATGGGTCATAAAATCTTACTTTCTCCTATGACTGGACTGCCATAACAATCTATCCAATCCGACTACTATACTACTCAGATTATCTAATCAAATTAATTTAGATCTAATCTAAATTATTTCAGATCTGATTATTACATTTTGATCACATCAAAATTAGATAATAAACATCAAAATAAATATTATATGTTTCAATTTAAAATTAGATTTTAAACTATATACATAGATATACATGTCATGAAGAACCTAGTGCTCTGATACTATTATTGAAAAAAGTGTAGGGTTTCATACATGCATTTCAAAAATTTTACAGTGGAATAAAGGTAAATTAAATCTTTTAATCTATAAATACATACATAAGATCAGATCTTAAAATACTGATAGAAGGATCTATGATATGATATACAATATATGAAAAATCTGAATTTAAAATCAACAAGCTTGTGAAAAAATCAGTACAAGAAGTATATCATATCTACAGCTACTAGAGTTTCGAACTTATACCTGAGCATAGGTAGATGAACATTGCAACTGAAACTCATGGATTAGAAGCTCTACTGGTCACTCGCAGCCGCACAAGATGTTCGATCTTTACGGATCGTTCACACGAAACTCTCAAACCGATCAGGCTTCTGCGGGAGTGCTAGCTCACGTAGATGACTTCTGATGGCAGATCTGATTTGATCCTCTTCTTCGATCGCCTCAGATATTTTCGATGTCAAAGATAGATCAGAGGAGATACTGGATGGTAAAGAAAAAATCAGAAGAGAACTCTTCTCTCTAGTATTTTTTCTCATCTGAAAATCCTAGAATAATTCTAGGTCTCTCACCCAAAGAGAAGTTGGATCTCCTCTAATGCTCACACCAAAATGATAGCGCCCACCCCAGATCCTCATGCCCCTAAGAGAGGTTCAGCTCCTCTCCTTCTCAGCTCTCTCATGATGAAAAAAATCAGAGAGTCTTGGCTCACAAAAGATCATATCTGTTTATGGTTGCCGCATAAGGTGAAGAGGTTGGATAGGAATCAATTGAGTTCAAATTCAAAAATATTTTGAATTCACACTCTATCAAATTTGATCCTCATCCAAACCCATTCTCAGAAGAGCCGAACAAGAGGAGAAAGGCATGGAAATGAATCAGAATTTATTTTCTTTTTGCCGCACAAAAGAACACCTTCATAAGGTGGTCGACAAGAGTGGAAAAGGATGAGAGATTAGGGTTTCAAATTCAAACCTCTTTGAAGTTGAATTAAAATCAAGTTATCCTTATCCATTGTGGGCGACAACCATAGGCTTTTGCTGGAGTTTTCTCATGCTAAATCAGATTTAGCATTGAGAAGATGGCGTGAAGAAAGGAGAGTGGCGCAAGGGAGGTAGTCCAATCTCATTGGACTCTAGGATTTAGCCAATTAGGTTCTTAATTAGGTTTCATGCAAATCCAATCTAATTAAATCCAAATAAATCATGATAAACCTAATCCAATTAGGCTTCTATAGCCTCAATTAATTTTGATCAAATTAGAGAATTAAATAAGTTATAATCTTAATCAAATCAGAATTAATTCTCTTTTAATGATTAGGTCATCTCATAATCTAATCGGATTTGACCTAATTAAATTCAATTCAATTATACTTGATCCAGATTTTAATGCTTAATCAAATTAAGTTAATTAGCGATCTAATTGCTGAACAATCTTTCTGAATTTTACTGATATTTAGCAAATTAATTTATTACAACTATTACACAATCATATTGACGATTTTATCCTCGAACGATTCTCAATCATCGATCTACCAATTGATTGAAGAAAAACTTCTAATATGTGCGACCACATAGTTCGAATCTAATCCGATAGTATAAGAATAGATTTCTATACCAATCGAAGTAATTATCTAATGATGGTACCCAACGTCCGGATAGACCGAATGTATGCAAAGCAATACTCAGAACCTACTGGTATATAGTTATCATATAATTCATCCCTTTGATCGATGCTCAGAATGACTTAGAGTTTAAACTGTCAACTCTTAACAGTATATCTATATATGTCTCAACCTAACAAATCTTATGATTTCTCACAAGGATTGCCCTAGCCAAGGTCTTACTAAATTAAAATATAAAGCATTCTTTCCAATTCTTTAGAGTGGTCAATCCTATCTTGACTCACATACCGACTTCACAAGTACTTGACTATGCTCAAAAATTTTTCGATCTTGAATTAAAAATTTAGATAGTTCGATACTAAAATACAGTGAATTGCTTATAAGTCACCATGGTGATTTTAGATCAAAGGGATACTTATATCCATATCTCTTCGGAGTAACTCTTGACGATAAAATATTTCAGAATAGATCACATTCAGTGAAATATACTCCTATGTTTCACCTACATGCTATACCAGTATCTCCACGCTCCTTAGTTAAGAGGACAACCAACTCATATGGCACACAACGACCTACACTTGATATAGCTATCATCCTAGTAATAGTATATCATTTGGTCGTGAACTCATTTAAGGACTAAACAATAAATATTCATTTATCGATTTAAAATAGTTCTAAAGATTTTCATCATAATATAGAAGTTCGATATAGAAAATATACAAGTTTATGATGAAAACTACTAAATAATATTTTATTAATGATTAATTCATATATAATTACATCAATTAGTATAATTGTTAATAAACTGATGATTGACTTTGGGATATAATTTCCAACAGCTGCAACATTGATCTTAAAAGAATAGATGCAAACATCAAAAAAAATATACAAATGCAAACAAAAGAGGGACAAATGAAGCTCATCTATATAGCAAGACTTAAACTAATGTTGATCAAATTATATATAAACATTTGAAAGTGTCACGGGGATCCAAATATTAGTATTTTATTCTCGAAAGAAGACAGAGGGATGGAGGAAAAAAAATGATGGCGATCACCTTCTCCACCTTCTCTTCCCTTGCTTTACTTCCTCGAAAATCAGATGCATGCGAGAGTACGCAACAAACGGCAGGCACCCCAGTAGCAGGTGAGAGATGATAGACACAACTCTTCTCCATAGCCATCAAACGGCCGGAAATGGAATATTATTCGTTTCCGGTTCTCCTATTCTACCCGCCTTTTCATATTCCCTGATCGAGTCTGGACCTCGAAATCGGTCCAAAGTCAGAAAAAACAGAAAATAACAACTATTCAAAATAGCACATCAACGAACCATCATAAAAAATAGTTATTATCAAACTCCGCACACCATCTCACACCAGTCAAAATAACTTGGATGGTGAGATGGTCACGATTAAAATCTTCGCTCACACGATTTTAAAACCTCATTCTAACTCTTTTACACCTGTCCCATTTCTTTCCTAAATTATATATCCAATCCAATTTTTCTCGTCTTACCGCATCCTGTCGCCACTTATCAAACTGTTAGATCTGGATCAAAAATTCAAAATCTCTGGTAAATCCAATCCAAACAAAGTGTTGGGTCATTTATCGCTCTACTTCTGTTTTTGTTAATAAAATAATTTGATATTTAAAATCCTGGATTCCGGAATCGTTTGGTGTCCGACGACGGGAGGGCTTTCGCTCTCGAGAGTCTCCTTTGCGTGTATCCCAAGCGTTTTCAACCCCCCGATCTCTGCGCTCGCTTGATTTTTTTTATGGAATTTACGCATTGGATTACACCGGTTGGTGCCGGTGGTTCCGGTCTATATAAACCCCTTTAGATCTCGAGGTTTTCTTCGAGCACTCCACAGTCCAAAATATAGATATTATTATTATTTTTTTATCCCAAGAGTAAGTACGTAGTTTCCACCATTTCTTATTTTTTTGAATTATTCTAGTTTGTTTTCGGTTAGATCTGAAGAGGTTAGGGTTTAAAATCCTTGGCGCAGGGTAGTTTGTTCGACAAGTGATCGGAGCAATGGCGAAGGAATCTTCCAACGGGGTGTCAAAGCCGCCTCCGATGCCTTCCCCACTGCGGAATTCCAAATTTTTTCAGGTAAATTTGCTTCCTGTTTTACTTCCGATCCGATCCGATCCGGTTGGTGCTGTTTACCTTCTTGATTTTATGAGTTCTATAGAAGTATGATTGAGATCTCACCAAGTGGATGGTCTACGCATTCCAACTGACATTTCTGGTTGTTATTTTAGAGAAGAATTATTTTAGCGATGGGTTCGTTCTTCTCTCGTGTTCTCTAAAATAGAGGATTGTTTCCATTATGGAGCTTTCCATTTTTAATAACCAAAATGTGACAGGCATTTATTGAAACACTTCATTTGGTGTAGAATGGTAATTTTCTGGAGATCAGATCTGTGATGTATGTGATTGATCTTGAAACAAGATATACCATGTTCCCTCTCTGATCTATTTATGGAAATCGAAATGCATTGTTTATATGATACGGGTAGTGATTGGTTTGTTCTCGACTGAATATTTGGAAGGCATTCTTGTTTGACAGTCCAATATGCGAATCTTGGTAACGGGGGGCGCTGGATTCATTGGGTCTCATCTGGTGGACAAGTTGATGGAGAATGAAAAGAACGAGGTATTTCTTAGCGTAATTTTTATGCGTTTCTATTTTTTTTCATTGTAATTGGTTTTGGCTGTGTTTTGGTGGTCATTGTTGAACTTGTTGTCCTAGACAAGTTACATTTATGGAATGCGACTTATTTTTGAGCTGCCTGAATAGCCCATACGTACTTTGATGTCTCTTGTGGCTTCAACTGGGCAATCAGACCTATTTCACTTGCATACAATGAACAATAACTTGTTGGAGACTTTACTTCTTTGCTGTGTCATAAATGGCATTATTTGCTGTGCATATTGGTGATGATATTACACGTACATGTAGCTTCAGCCATATTAATATGCAATGCAGCATTTCACACTCTTCGATCTTTTCAACTGCATTAATCAAATCATTATCTGTTCTGATTCAGTCGTTCAGATTTATATGGAGGGGTTGTTTGGATGGATTGCAGCTACCATAACCCGTTATTCAGATGAAATCTCTCATACATAGATGCAGAACATTATTTGAAATCGAAAAACAGTTTTGAACGAGCCTTATAAAGGTTGATGCTAATAAACAAATTATTGTTCGATGTCAACAAGCTGTGTATCCTCATCGAACTCTGGCTGTTGAATCAAACTAGGCTCTAACAAACAATTGATTTCTCTTATTTCAGTCATCCTTCTGTTGTATTCAATTAATAATAGGTGAAGCTAATCTGATATATAAGATAAATTCCAATGGCTTTTGCAAATCCCAAAATTTTGGGATACCACAAATTACACTTGGGATGCATGAACTTTATCCTGTTTATGCATCATATTTGCTGAGTCGAACTCAATCAAATTCATGGCACCCCCTTTGCCATAATGCAACAGTTGTTTCTCCCATCCATGACTTGCGGTCAAAAAATGCCCCACATGTACAACAATGCATATGTGTCTACTAATTTCAGTTGTATGGATGTACATTGTTAATTTCTCTGAATACACATTTATGTGTTTCTTTCTACCCATGTTGTGCAGGTAATTGTTGCTGACAACTTTTTCACTGGTTCAAAGGACAATCTTAGAAAATGGATTGGCCATCCAAGATTTGAGCTAATTCGACATGGTATTGTTACTTACATTCATCTAATTAAATTAACTGAGACAAGCTAGAAGTTTATTTCTTGTAACTGATTGTGAGATTCTCTGTTCAGACTTCAGACCCTTGCTTAACTACTTTCCTATCATCTTTTCTAATGCAAATTTGTTCTTTGCCTACTCGTGACTTATTATGATTATGGTTCTCCAGATAAAACATGATTTAGGAATTCAGTACTTCTACCTTTTTTATGCAGTATCCTTTTTTTTTTTTTTTTTTGCCAGTATTCAAAGATTTTCCTGGTAGCTAACTAAATTCACTTTGCACTTGCCTGACTTTGATTTTATGTTTTTTTTTTCCTGCCGACTTTCAGATGTCACAGAGCCATTGCTGGTAGAGGTTGATCAAATCTATCATCTTGCTTGCCCTGCCTCTCCAATTTTCTACAAATACAACCCTGTGAAGGTGTGTTTTTCTAGTCCAAATTTTAGGGTAACATGCCATGCTGAGCATTTATGTCAGAGACAAGTATGAACCTTGCACGGTTTTACTAGTTGATCAGTTGATCATTGGAAGAAGCTTACAGTCCATAGCCCATGCATGTATAAACAAGAAATTATTTTGTAATAAATTGGCCTGTTTGAAGAGTTGCCAGCTCCTGAAGTGATTGAATTTTGAAACTCATGCTGGCCAGACAGTAAGTAAAGAACATTGCCTGACTTTGGGTGTCAGAAGTTTGAGACGCTGTCACTGTACATATTCTGGCACTGCACCTGTAGTTAAGTTTTACCATTTCCCAGGTTTTCCTTCCTCACTTCCATTTGTTTAGCTAGTATCTTGATCTTACTTATGTCTTGTAATGTGCACACGTCTTTGTATTCTCTTAACTAATCCACAGCATGATACATTTCTACTCCATCCCCCAGGAGATGGAAATCTTCTGCCATAGTTATATTTTTGCTTTATAAATATAGTAGCTTGAATTGTATTGTTTCAATTTTCTTCACTCAATTGTCATTAGTTGCCCATTCTGTTGCAGTAACATTATAGCTCATCTCTTGTAGCTGTATGCATGTATATATGAATGATGAGTAATGAACTAGACAGCAAATCTAACTTGAAATGATTTTTTGACAACAGACGATAAAGACAAATGTGATTGGCACACTAAACATGTTGGGACTTGCAAAGCGGGTTGGAGCGAGGTAATGTTTTAACTTTAAACTGCTATTGTGGGACATTTTGAACTCTCTAACAAGAATGCCTAGTGATATTTTACAGCACCTATTTTTTTCCCTTGCAGGATTTTGCTGACCTCAACCTCAGAGGTTTATGGTGATCCTCTTGAGCATCCTCAGAAGGAGGAGTACTGGGGAAATGTCAACCCAATTGGTTAGACTGTTTCCTGAAAGTGGTTTCATTTTGTTAGCCATCTTCAACAGTGCTTTCCTGTCTCTGACTCCTTATTGGTAATTGGTTATTCCTTGTACCACAGGAGTCAGGAGTTGCTATGATGAGGGCAAGCGTGTGGCAGAGACTTTAATGTTTGACTATCATAGGCAGCATGGCATAGGTGATTATCTGGAACTTAGAAATCCAACTTGCTGGTTTTGCACATCCCGGAAGATGTTCTGTTGGCATGAGAGTTGGGTGGCATATGATCATAAATCATATTTTAACTTTGGACTTATTGTGTCCAACAGAGATTCGTATTGCTAGAATTTTTAACACATATGGACCACGCATGAACATCGATGATGGTCGTGTTGTCAGTAACTTTATAGCTCAGGCGCTTCGGTAATCTCTTTGCTGTCATCTGTTATTTAGCCTTTGAAGTCCATCCAAGATTGTCTACATATCTGATTTATTCTGATTTCATACAGGGGTGAGTCCTTAACAGTTCAAGCACCTGGAACACAAACTCGAAGTTTCTGTTATGTTTCTGATATGGTAAAAAAGTAGTGCTTTATTTGTTGATATTTAGTTTCTTGAGTACGATCCGGTTATTCAATGCTCTGGGAATTCACTTCTCTATGAACTCTGAAGGTTGATGGACTTATTAGGCTGATGGAAGGAGATAACACAGGCCCTATCAACTTAGGAAACCCTGGTAATTTTCTTAATTAACTCGTACTTGCATGATTGACTGTTGTTGTGTGAATTAAGAAGCATATTGCTGTATGATATCCAAGCATGTAGCTGGCAACCAAATGCAACAAGTCCTGGACCTGGCATTTGTAGCTCTCCTCCTAGGGGCAAATGCTTGATGTGTCAGAATTCTCTTAATTCAAGACTATAACCTAACCAATGGTCTGTCTTGATGAGCATTTTTTCTAACGTTAAGTATGCATTGCTCTTGCTGCAGGAGAATTTACGATGATGGAACTTGCTGAAACTGTTAAGGAGGTAAGCTTTTACTTAGTCCTTTTAGTCCAATATCCGAACTTTGTTTTTATTCTTATATTGCACTTTCTTCCCCTCAATAGTGAAATGACCAGCTTTAACTTAAATGCAGTTAATCGATCCCACGGTGCCTGTGAAAATAGTGGAGAATACACCTGATGATCCTCGCCAAAGGAAGCCAGACATCACAAAAGCCAAGGAGTTACTAGGATGGGAGCCCAAGATTATACTGCGGCAGGGCCTTCCTCTCATGGAAAAGGACTTCCGACTGCGTCTTGGCGTGCCCAAAAAAGCATAATCTTTAGCATCAAATTTTCCCTCAGGATCGAAGCTTTGTTTTCAGAGATGCCAGCATTCTGCATCAGATGCCTTGTCATCTTAGAATAAATGATGGCTCATTAGCTTTATATTTTACATGGTGGTGGTTCGTCAACAAGGATTTAAAAAGAGAGAGAGTAATAGTTGTATGATGGGTAATTTGAACCAAGGAGATCTTTTTTGCTTCGTTTGAAGTAGTTATTTCAGTTATTGTATCATGTGAGGACTTTTTTTCCAGCAAAATGGCTATAGAAAATAATCATTGTTCTAGGTATTTCTTTGTCATGAATGGCTACTGCGTGGATGTTTGTTAACTCAAAACTTCTGGAAAGATGCCTAGTTTGTTCTGCCATCTCACATTTGTCTATTTTGGTTTTAGTCATATTTCTTCTGTTCACGTGTAACC